>NW_022145594.1:6341847-6941847 GCF_000002235.5 Strongylocentrotus purpuratus
ATCAACGTATGATATAAAATAGATACATGTTCATTATATTCTCCATAAATATTTCAGCAAAGCAATGGAAAAATGCGTACTTTCAGCACAGTACCTAATGCTATAGTCACATTACCCAAAAGTAGCCTGCTCGGCGGCCGAGCGGCGAGTTTTTAACCAATTCTGCCCGGCGGCTGGCCGGCTACCGAGCGGCGGCCGCCCAGGCACCGCTCGTTTTTAGGGCATCGCTCGGTCGCCGCTAAAGTTTTAGTGCGGAGTAAAAATTTGGGCGGCGCCTGCTCACTTTTCACTCGACGCCCAAAATACGCTCGGTGCCTGGGCGGTCGCCGCCCGGGCACCGACCTAATCGCTGGGCGATGCCTAATTCCGGCAGCGACCGAGCAGGCTACTGATCGGTCGGTCGCTGCTCTGATTTGTGACCATAGCTTAAGCTAACAGAGTTCAGAGTTAGGAATAACAGGTCGCAATTACGTTACAAACATTTTATTCGGGGCAAGTACACAAAGGAACAGTTTCGTAATTGGTCTAGTTCAACGTATTGAATTGAAAAATAAAAGCAAAAATGGTTTATTATCTATCAAAGCAGGGACAGCCGAACCTTGGTCAACTTCTCGAGCTGGATCTCATTCTCATTCATCGAAGACATCATCGGAACAAGGTCATCCACCTTCTACTTCGGGACAGGCTAGGGTGAGTAGTCGGATAATGTTTGCTTTTATTTTAACCACTACTCATAATGATAAATACAACTACAAAGTACTTATATTACCTGGACGTTCGCCAACATGACCTAAGGCTCTCAAATCATTCCAAGAGGCTGTTCACACCGCAATGAGATAGCGCGGTCTATCGTAGCACCCCCTTGTTTCTAGCGCGCTAGACCGCGCTATCTCTCGTGCACCACCCCCAAGAGGTGGCACGCCGTTTTGGCTCGCCGTGGCTCGGTGTTGGGCGGACCGAAACGACGTTGTACCTTCCTAACCGCAGAGATAGCGCGGTCTAGCGCGCGCTATCTCTGCCGGTGTGAACAGCCTCCAAGAATAGAATCCAACCAGATAATTATTCATTACATCTGAATTGAGAATGGCAAATCGAGATAAATGCCTTGCCAAAGGACTCGAACCGATAACAATACGCAGACTGTATGTTTTTTTAATTAGTCATGGCTAAACTATTAAAAAGGTTAATACTCTCGTGTTAGCTTGTGTTAGGTTGTGGTGTGTGTTAAACCCCTAGCGGCTCAACCAGATGCAGTAACGTGTTATATAGGTATTGCGGGTATTTATGTATACCCTAGATATTAGCTTGTGACCGGACAAACCGAATTGAGATAGTCACGGACTTTAATTGGATTTTTTTATCTTGACCTATGCTTTCCCTTTAAATAGGAGCAGGTTTCAGATGTGGGAGACCAGGATATGTGTTCCGGCTACATGGAAATGCGGCCTATAGCACCAGTCCAGCCTTACATGACGCTAATCGGTGATGGAGCCACAATGGAGGACGAACTCGGATCTTACGTGAGCCCCGGCGTGAGCCCTATACTCACACGGAAGCACAACCCGACAACCGCAGAAAACACTTTTCCCGGTGACCCTTCGTATGTGAATTCAGAGGAAATTGCATATGAAAGTACAATAATGAAAACGAATGATGAATCATCTTATAGTGAATAAAGACTTTAAACAGTCCCATTCAGTCACCTGAGTACTTTGCTTGAGACAATGCAAACGTTATACATATCTTTAAATGTAAACCTCCTCAATCAAAAATTAGCAAACAAAAAAATATATAATAAAGAAGACAGAAAGACAGAAATGAAACGAAAAAAGTGAAATTAAATATATAGAAACTAATAAGCAATTAAATGAAGAAATAGCATATTAATATATGTTAATGAGTACATAGCACATATCACATGTAGATTATCGGGGTGGTTGATATAGACAACAATACGTGTATTACAGATGGGGTTTTATGGATATTGTCTGTTATTAGTACTTGAGATAAAAAGAAGAGACGAAATATCTAAGTGTATTTGAAGGGGGACAGTTTCAGTCTCTAAACACGGGGGGGGGGGGGTCGGATGTTGATATGCTAGTGATATTTTTCTTGCACAAAATTTGCTTTGGCAGAGAATGATAGATATCATGGTTTCTGTAAGGATTTGATGAATATGCCTATTACTGAAACCTGTACACAATCTATATATTTGTTTTCTTCATTCAATCAAGCAAGGCCTATTTTTGATCAGTTAGCGTTTAATATGTGAACACATGTTATATAGAAATATTTTGATAATAAATGTACTATAGGTTTGTTGTGACTTTGGTTGAAACAAAATTAACCTGATCAATGTGTAAGAGGTAGATTTGCTTTTCTGGATTTGCACTTTAATGAGGTATAAGGATATTCCTATCTATATGGCACCGGGGCAGTATTTCATTAAATGCCCACCTAAAATATTTGGTTATTAAGGGACTTATTTCTGAAAGTATGCATTATCATATAGCCGCTGTATATTACCGTTTTAAAAAGAAATTCTCTTTTAATTGTTTATGATGATTTAAAGAAACAAACCAACCCTCCACCCCTCAAACCAAAATAAGTCTATATATAGATAATTGTAGTACGTAATGGAAGAATCGTCCCATTATGACGAACGCCGCATATCAGGAAGGAAACGTCGAAGATATAATACCTTTATTTAATCGTTGGTGCAGAATTTAATTTGTATTTTATAAATAAGTGCACATAGAACTTACCATTGCGAAAATTATCTATTTCATATTCTGCGAATAATATTCTATATTTTATTCATTTTAAACGTTTTAGAGCAGCGTAGTGTCATATGTTGATGAATAGTATGCAGGGGGATATCGCGATTTGATTAATAGTCGAAAATTTGAGATGCGTGACAAACTAATATATGAAAGTTGTCTTGGAGTATCACTTACCCAACAAATAAAATACGACTATCAGAGACGATATTGGTTATCAAAAGGGAAAGGGAACAAGCAGGCAATGATAATTACAAGTGATTTTATTAAACCCATCTCGTTACTTACTAGAACAAATCCTAAATCCATGTTAGACAAAGCCTGGTGGCGAAATCGATGTTGGTATACATTTAGTTTGTAATCAACAGTAATGTTATGCTAAGCCATTCCGATATAGTAAGTTCTATTAATAGTTTAGTAAACCAAACCTTATCAATAATATTGTACAAAGTTTGTTTTAAAGAAGCATATATGTTTAGAAATAATGATAGATATTTAGATACAATTATACGAATATGTGCATTGATATCGAAATGTTTCGGTAATTTGTTTATAATCTTGAATTTCTCCTATTCAAGACCATGTTAATATTTTGGTGAGATAGAATGCTAAAAATGCACAAGCTGTTTTCAGTTTTTGTTATATATCATGCAACATTTCGATATGGGTGAAGAAGATTTTGTCGAAAACATTAATGCAATTTTGTCACGATGGTATTTGTAAAAAATTAACCGATGAATAATGAGTGGAAGAAACTGAAGTATCAAGGTATGTATACAAAATAAATAAGAATACAAATACTGATGTGCATGGTATGATAATCACATCGCACGGATTACTGTTTTACTCCGACAAATGAAAATAAAGCGCAGGGTGACAATTATGCAATATAGTATATTTGCCTTAACACTATTGTCATAATCAAAATGTAGGACTTAAATTTCAAATTGTGCGTCGGTATTGTTTCATTGTAAATAAGCTTGTATACAGTGTTTTATTTTATTTGATACGACTAAGGATTGCTTAGCACATATATTTATCCTTATTAATAAAGGCAACAGCTAAAACCGCATGTAATGTTTGCTCGTGTTGATATGTCATCAGCTCTGCGGTCCCTTTATTAAAGTTGTTTACCGAGAAACAAGGTGAGAGAAGAGAAAGGAAGAGAGAGGAAGATAGAACGAAAAAGAAAGATAGAAAGAGAAAGAGAGATAAATAGAGAGAGAGAGAGAGAGAGAAAGAGAGAGAGAGGGAGAGAGGGAGAGAGGAAGAGGAAGATAGAAAGTGAGAGAGAGAGAGGGAGAGAGAGATTTTTTTTCTTCTTTTATTAACCAACTAAAATCTTACTTTAAATAAGGTATGAAAACATGTTACAAACATCAGAAGTTGATGTCTAGATATGAATATAATTTAATATATAATTTGAATATTAGGAGATTGATTTGTATTTTCCGCATTATGATTGTTGCTATCACACATCTCAAGTTTTATTCCCTCAAATATTTCTGAAGTGCAACATAATAATTATTATTCAATTCCAATTTCTGCTATTTACATTTCTTGTTTCCTTCAACCTAGATACCATATTGCGATTTACCGAGCTTAAGCTTATGCGTTGTCATCAATAAGTTGTTGTTGTTGCCTGTTTTTAATCTAATTATGTATAATATTTTAGGCATCCCCGGGTGCATTTCATGAAACCGGAAGAAAAGAGTTACGGGTTATAGGAATTTCACATTCCTTTTTTTCTTCCAGTCAACTGCGGGAGGTGCAGCAGGGAAGGACATTTTTTTCTTTCATACTGTGTATCCTATGTTGCCGTTCTATTGTACCTTTTATTGTATGTTTGAAATGCCAAAAATAATAATAAAGATGTTTAAATTAATCGATATACTGAAAGCGGAAAATATAAACATGGAAATTGTTTGTTTAAAAGAATACCCCACTCTCGTTTATCTTAAACCCTTCCATAAAAGGCGTAAAATGAGTGAAGGATTGCTTTTTATACCACAATGTTTTTGCAAATTCCCCATTTCCGTTCTTAAAAAGCCCCTTGGCAACCCTGTTAATTACACTGATATAGAACAACTTTTTACTTTAAATGGTTAAAAAATCTGAAGCTTTTAGAATTTGCATTCAACGATGAATACAAAGTGGCACAGGAAAATGTCTGTAACATGATAAGCGCATTTTATACCGGAACCATTACATGCACTTTTAAATTGAAATTGAAAGTAGTGAATGGTAAAGCAGGAAATCATCGATTAATTTGCTGGTAATTATATATTTTTATTTCTCTATTGTTTACAGGCTTACCATAACCCACAAGTAGAGTATGCTGTAGGTGACAAGACGCAAAAGAGCCGACGAGAGAAATAATATGAAGAACAGTAAAAAGAAGAAAAAAAGGAGGTTTATAATGTTTTATTTGAGTTAAAAAACATTTCTTTATTGGCTCTTTATAGAGCAATTGAAAACTTTACCGATCAACATATTTTCGTTCTCAGTATAAATTGGGGGTTAATCAATATTAGTAACAAATGTATGTACTTTAATGTTTGAACTGAAAAGTAAACACATTTACACAACTTCATTCTGTAGTTTCTATGGGTCGCTCTCTTGAATATCACGAAGAAATTATTATTTAAAAAAACAGCAATGTTTGCGAAAAATATACACAACAATGAACATACACACAAATAAAAAATAGTCGGTTGTGTGAAGGGATATATATATATATATACCTTACAGCGTCATTAGAAGAACATATTTAGTTTTTTAAATAAAATAGTAATATGAAATATAAGACGAAATATTTGAGTGTATTTGAAGGGGGACAGTTTCAGTCTCTATACGCCGGGGGGGGGGGGGTCGGATGTTGATATGCTAGTGATATTTTGCTTGCACAAAATTTGCTTTGGCAGAGAATGGTGGATATCATGTTTTCTGTAAGGATTTGATGAAGATGCCTATTACTAAAACCAATAAACAGTATATGTATTTGTTTTCTTCATTCAGTTGAAAAGCAAGGCCTATTTTTGCTCATTTAGCATTTAATACGTGAACACATGTTATATATTCAATTCATTTATTGTTCAACCATCAATATATATATATACAATCAAAATAAGTTACATCAAGATTTAGAATAATGCAATGATGGTTTGGTGACCCCGGAGAAAGCAGAGCTTATAAAAAAGGGGCCACCAATACATAAAAAGATCAACATTAATTATACTAAAAAATATCAACATCGAACATTAATATAAACAAGAAAAAAAAAAGAGAGAAGTACACTTCTGCAGCAGCAACAAAAAACTGTATCTACATGTATAAGAGGGCAGTACAAATGAAAGCGAACAAGAATATCAAGAATATTTTATAAAGAAGGTAAGATTTCCCTGCTCAGCTTTTTAAATCTGGAAAGAGTTGAGCTGTTTTTGATATTGTTGGGGAGTTTGTTCCATAACTTAGGAAAATTAATTATAAATGAATTTGAGGCGACGGAAGAACGAACCTGAGGTAAGTGTATTAAATTAATTTGGCGAGTTTGGTAAGAATGAATTGAGGAATTCAAAACAAAGATATCGCTAAGGAGAGGAGGCAAGATTTTCGAGTGAAATTTATACATAAACACAAGGGAATTCAAGGTTATCAGGTCCTTTAACGGTAATATATTTGATTGTGAAAATAAAGGTTTTGTATGACTATTGAAGGGAGCATTAAAGATAATTCGTATTGCTTTCTTTTGTAAGATGCATAATTTATCTAAATGGGTTTTAAAGGTGTGACCCCGGACAGTATTACAGTAATTGAAATGAGGGAGTATAATGCTATTGTAAAGAGTCGTCAGAATAGACTGGGGCACAAAAAGTCTTAATTTAGAAAGAACACCAATAGATCTTGATATTTTTGTACAAATTGAGCTAAGATGTGGTTTCCAAGAAAGATATTCATTCAAAATTACACCTAAAAACTGCATATTATCGACCTTTTCTATGACATTTCCACCAATAATGAGGTTTGACAGATTTGACGGAACCCCTTCCTCTCGCACGAAAAATAATATACCTAGTTTTGTCAAAATTTAAAAACAATTTATTGCAAGCATACCATTTATTTAATTTGTCTAGTTCATTGTTTGCTGATGATATAAGATTGTCAATTTTTTTATGTGATAATGAAACAGTGGTATCATCAGCAAACAAAGAGAAGTTTAGAATTGAAGAACATTTAACTATATCATTAATGTAGACGAGAAAAAGGAGGGGCCCTAACAATTTGGATTTCGAAAGAATATAGAAATAGTTTGATAATGAATGTATAATAGGTTTGTTGTGACTTTAGTTGAAATATATAACCTGATCAATGTGTGAGAAGTAGATTTGATTTTCAGGATTTGCACTTTAATGAGGTATAAGGATATTCTTACCTATATGGCACCGGGTCAGTATTTCATAAAATGCCCACCTAAAATAGTTGGTTATTAAGGCACTTATTTCTCAATTTCTGCATTATAATATAGCATCTGTATATTACCGTTTAAAAAAAAAAAATCTCTTTTAATTGTTTATGATGAATCAAAGAAACAAACCAACCCTCCACCCCTCAAACAAAAATAGGCCTTTATATAAATACATGTAGTAATATTACGTAATGTAAAAATCGTCCCATTATGTTAAACGCCGCATATCTGGAAGGGAACATCGAAGATATGATATTCCTTTCTGTAATCCTGAGATTACTTCAAAATACACTTTCACATTTTTTTAAAGTAGAGGACAATAAGGAAAAGAAAAAAACTATATCCCAAGTGTTTTCTCACAAAACTCGCACGCTCTTTGATTTCGTATTTACATTTGTATATTTATCTGTTCTTATATTTGTGTCCTTGTGGTTTACTTCGATTGCTTCTTGTTTCTAATCAGTTGGGATCCAGGTTCTAGTCTCGAAAGTTGTTTAAACAGTAAGAGGGGAAAAAAGCCTCGGATTTTTGCACTTACGTTTCAATTGTGGTATTAAGAAAACCCTAATCAACTGAATGAGATTATTGCAAGTATTTGATTGAGTGTCAATAGTACTCATGGACTCTCTTCTTATATATATGTTTAAATAATTAATCTGAAGGCTGCAAGTACATTTAATTCTCAATAATTATGCATTAAAAACTTATCACTAAACTTATTATTATTATTCAGTTTTATTTTAATTTGCTATAAATTGCCATGTACTGAATTTGAAGGAAAACAATTGTATCGAACGTACATGTAAGACGTGTCACATTATTGCACTTGCATATATACATGTACTAAACAAATGATGAGAAATATGAAAGAAATCAATAAATCTATTTCTAAATTACTCCACTTCTCAAATATATGATCGAGTAACTTATCAAACATTTAAAATAAAGGGTTATGGGTAAAGATTTACAGAAAAGATGTTTTGATATCGTGGTCACATTATGTGAAGAGAAACAAGCTGACAGAAAGAAAGCGAGAGAGAGAGAGAGAGAAAGAGATGAGACAAAGAGAATAGAGAGAGAGAGAGACGGAGGGAGAGAGAGAGAGGAGGAGGGGAGGGGAGGGAATGATGGGTGAGAGAAAGAAGGAGAAAGGTGGAAGTGTGTGGCCGGATGGGCATGTATATGTGTGTTGTGTTTGTGCGGGGGAGGAGGACAAGGGGGTATTTCTTCATCTCGTAAATCGACACGTCAATAGAATGGAAAGCAAAAGTGATGTGTCATACATGATTAATATTAAAGAAGATTATAAATAAACTCGTCTATCCAGGGAGGAGTTCATATAACAAACGCATCAAAAGAGGGAGCACTTGCAATGAACAAGGCAGAGCAAACTAGATATTTCTCAAGGGGGGGGGGGGGAGGAGGATATGGGTCTGAATTTGACGATTCCTTATCAACTAAGTTAACGTACAAGTAGTGAGGCCCATCTTCTTTTATCGAGGTTTCCTATGGTGACCTTAAAACATAAACAAAACAATAAATATTTCAACAAAAGGCATGGGATCGTATTTCAGATATGCCTCCGCCTTAATTCAGTTCAAATCGTGGCATCAATTATTTTTGCATTATATCACAATGAGAACAAGACACCTAAAAAGTTCATACTTCACAGTGGTTTTCTGAATATTGCAGCAATGAGCCTATAATCTGTCTTTTAGAAAATTGACCTTTGTGACCTTTGACCTTTATCTATTTACTTCAAAAAATTATCAGATCGTTTTCCATTGGTGATACCCCCTAATTCACCAGGTATAAAGCCCGATCATGCATCTAGTGATTCTGATAACGAGGTATTGTTATGCAATGATCTCCATAACCTTTTGCCTGCCTACTTCAAAATCTTATAATACAATCTTCCTTTGAAGAAATAATATATATCATCACGAATTTTCAATTGCACACCTCAAGTAGTGCTAGATTGATGGAAATAAACATTATACAGCTACATTTAAATAACGATAGTGCCTGAGCAGTGGTGTTGATGTGAACAAGCCGAATAATTTGCTTCAACTAAGAGGGAGACATTCCATTTATGAGAATTCATACTTTGACAAACACTGAGTATGTATACAAGAATGAGAATGAGAGGTACAAATGTCGTAAATTTCTATGTTCTTATTTTGAAGGATTTATTTCACCTGGAAATAAGAAATTATACATCTAGGTCAAGCCTTTATCAGTACAAAATTGTTAAAAAACTATTCTCAATTTCACCGAAACTCAAAACAACGGATTTTGCAGTGCAACATTGCTCATTTCTTATCATAGTACGTGTAAAATGATTTATTACTTTGGCTTCCCTGAGGGCTGTGAGAAAGAAAATTGTGAAGGGCTGATCCAGTCCTTTGCAGAGTCACAAATGGATATCCAGGGGCAAGACCTAAGTATAGAGAGCGCGCATCGCTCTGGGCAGGCATCTAAAAGAGGGGCTCCTCGCCCCATCAATCGGTACACGACGAGAAGTGCCGTCCTCGCAAGTGCCCGAAAACTACTCAAAAACAAAACATTTGTCTACGACGACAAGGAGAATCCCATTTTGATTGATGAAATGCTACCTAAGGAGATAAGAGACCTACGCAAGAAGATGTCACGTACCAGAGAGAAGCTGAAGGAAGAGCACGGAAGGGCTTACTTCAAATATCCAGCAAGGCTCTTCTACCGCGACAAGCAAACACAGAAGGAAGTGGGGTATAAGAAAAGTTGAAAATTAAAGACACCGTCAACAGAAAGAAGAACAATCAAAGCAACAAGTAAGGAAAGAGCAAGATGAAAAAGCAACAAAAGGCACTTTTGATTAAGTTTGTTGAACAAGGAGGGTTATATCAGATCATTTTTTTACAACGCGATGCGTCGCTTGAGCTACGATAAAAGAGGCTGATAGAACAACCTCATGCACACCTTTTTTGTGCATTTTTTCTTATTGTAACTGTTTATGTTTTTTGTTTGAAATAGTGGGACCAACATTTGATGCTTACATAATGGACAATGAATTTAAAATTAATGACGCATAATGTAAATGGATTAGGGGACTTCAAGACTAGGAAGCGATACTTCAATTTCCTGTTAAAGTTAAAAAAGGATGTAACTAATTACTACAGGAAACACATTCCACCGAAAAGGACGAAATCTTGTGGAGAAATCAAATCAGGTCAAACATAATATTCAGCCACGGAACATCCATGAGCAGAGGAGTGTGTATAATATTGAGAAGAACTTTGGACATTAAACTTATTGACTCAGTCAAAGACAAAATAGAACGCTTTTTATGTATCAAAGTTGAAATATACAAGAATATTTTTGTTATAGCCAATATTTATGCACCCAACAATGAAAAAGAGCATGTAGAATTTTGTAATGGTTTTAATTCAATACTGCATGAATTTGATAATGAAGGTCATACATGTATAATAGGTGGTGATTTTAATTTTATTCAGGATTTGGCCATGGATAGAGAAGGGGGTGCTATGAAAACAATTTGGAAGCATTCTTGTACCCTGGTAGACAGTTTGAAAGATTATTTTCATCTTATCGATATTTGGAGAGTAAGAAACCAAACAACTAAAAGATTCACTTGGAGGAGGTATACACCATATGTCCAATCAAGACTAGACTTCTGGCTAATCACAGAAACTTTGCAAACTAACGTTGTTGTGTGTTGTCAGACCATGATTGTGTTACATTGCACTTACATGTTAAGAAACAGAGAATGGGGCCTTCATACTGGAAATTCAACAACAGTTTATTAAACAATGAGGAGTTTGTTGAGGCTCTTAGTGACAATGTCCCTTTATGGGTTGATGAATATGAACATAAAAATGACAACAACATGCTGTGGGACTGGCTAAAATATAAAATACGAGAGTTTACTATCCCATTTTCAAAAAAGAAAAAATGTGAAAAGGAAAAGTTGAGACAAGAGCTAGAGGAAGAGCTGAAATAAATATGAAATGGAAGTGGACAGTTTGAAAGAAGAAAATTTAATTAGAAAGAAACAAATTGAAGAGAAATCACATAAAATGTATCACTATTTTGCAGATGGGGCAATTTTGAGGTCAAAGTGCACTCGGTATGAAAAGGGTGAGAAAAGTAACAAGTATTTTGTATCATTAGAGAAAAGCCTGGCTGAAAATACATGTATTGATGTGTTAGATACAAAGGATGGGCTTATTCGAAAACAAGCTAACATTTAAATGTTTATTAAAGAATCCTTTTAAACATTTTTTGAGAATAGAGATATGGTATATCAAGAGGATTGTATGGAATATATTTGTCAAAGTAGACTTGAGCAGTTAACAGAATCAGAAAAGGCCTCGTGTGAAGGTTGCATATCATGCAATGAGGCAAAAGACGAACTGATCAAAATGGCAAAAAATAAATCTCCAGGAAATGATGGCATCACAGTAGAGTTTTATGAGGTATTTTGGCCTTTGGTTGCAAAATTTATGATTGATTCTTTTAATGCTTCATACAATGACGAGTGTATGTCAGTTTCACAAAAGCAGGGAGTAATAAAATTAATTCCTAAGCCCAACAAGGAAAAACTTAAACTTGGTAACTGGCGACCGATCACTCTGATAAATGTTGACGCAAATATTCTTTCTAAATGTTTAGCCAAAAGGATATCTAAAGTGATAGAAAATTTGATCAACAGTCAACAGACTGCTTTTGTTAAAGGGAGATATATCGGAGAAGGGACTCGATTAATATCAGATCTCATGTTTTATGCAGATAAAGAGGATTTACAAGGTATATTAATGACATTGGATCTCACCAAGGCATTCGATTCATTAAGCCATTCATTTATTTCCCAATGTATGGGAGCCTATAACTTTGGGCCCTCACTAATACAGTGGGTTAAAATTCTATATAAAGATATCAGTAGCTGTGTTCTGTTGAATGGGTTCACTACAGGTTACTTCAAAGTTAGCAGAGGAGTAAGGCAGGGTGATCCTCTTGCACCTCTGTTATTCATTTTGGGATCGGAAGTATATGTGAATAGAGTAAGAAATAATGGCAATATTGTGGGTTTTGAAGTGTGGGGAAGGATATAAAATACACAGCTTATGCTGATGACATAATATGCTTTTGCAAAAGTAATGAGTCCCTAAAAAAATTATTTTCAGAGTTTGAGGAATTTTCAAAAATGTCTGGTCTTTGTATAAATAAATCTAAAACTGAAGGCATGTGGATCAGTAAGAATAGGCATAAAGGTGAAAAGGATAGTGCTTATACATGGCCAGAGAAGGGCATTCAAGTTCTGGGCATATATTTCTCAAATGACTTTGAAGAAGCAAGGAAAATAAACTTTGAAACTCGAATTAAAGAAATGAGAAATATACTTGCTAAATGTAAAAACAGAGGACTAACATTGATTGGCAAAACACAAATCTTAAAAACCTTTATAATGTCCAAAGTAATTTATCTCTTGTCCAACATTTCATTGCCCACTGAATTTGTCAAAGAAATTAAGAAGCTCATGTTTTCATTTATGTGGAACGGTCCGGACAAAATTTCTAGAGCAACTATGTATGCTGATTACTCAGAAGGAGGACTAAAATTCCCAAATATTCAATGTATGATAAATACTCAGCTGGTAAAATGGGTTCAACGATATTTTCACAAATCAGATCACAGCTGGACTATTCCCTTTGAGAAGTTCTTAAGGTTATATGGTGGTAAATCTATTTTTGTCAGTAATTATGCAATTGAGAAACTCCCAAAAATCGAGGATATTCCCCCATTTTATGTTGCCTTATTGAAAGCATGGTTAAAAACAGATATTCATTGTGAATTGGTTACTAACGATAGAAGTCAGGTCAGTATACTGAAGCAGAGTGTCTGAAATAGTAAGTTCATTCTGGTTGATAAAAGGTCAGTATACTGCAGAACTTTACATGAGGCAGGGCTTTGTAATATATACCAATTGTTTGATAACAATGGCAAACTTACTCCATTTTGACTTTTGGAATGAAAAAGATATTTCAAACAAATATTTTTTTAAATACATGGCAATAGTGAACTCTGCGAAAAAAGGTGGAAATGTGAATTTGTTCCCTTGGTATTCGAAATAATTTTTAATAGAGAAAGTGAAGAGCACTCTCAATTAGAGTTCCTGTTATCTGAACTATATAAACTCAAGTCGAAGAGAGTGTATACGGGTTTTCTTTCTGAAGTAATAGCAAGACCAGTTTGTGAACAATTATTCTCTAGCACCTTTGATATTCAAGAAAACGACTGGTCACAAATCTATATTTTACCTTTCAAGTGCGCAATTTAAGTAAAAATGAGAGTTTTCCAATTCAAACTGTTACATAAAATACCTTATACTAATAACAAATTGTATAAGATGAAATTAGTCGAGTCAGAGATGTGTACCTTTTGTACTTCAACTTTAGAAACACCTGTTCATTTATGTTATGACTGTGATGTTGCTTCTAAGCTTAAACAGGAACTTGTTGATAATATTTGCACGAAATTTAAAGTTAAGTTTGAAGATCGCAGTAAGAAAAGAATAATGTTTGGAGTCATCCAAGATTGGAAAGGGCCCAATATGATGCTATTGAATCACTTGTTGCCTATGTTTAAAAGATATATTTATATCCAAAAATGCAAAAACGCAATACCATGTTTAAGTGAGCTAATGTCTTTTATCAGTAACACGAAATACATAGAACTTAACATTGCAAAACAGAAGAAGATTGAAGGAATGCACTATAAGAAATGGTTCCCTGTGGAAGAAGTATTTTGATTTTAATCCTATGATATATACTGTAGAAAAGAAAGTGTTACCCACTATTTCTGTATTGTTGGACGTTTTACATCTGTTCTTACCTTTTGTAATTATTGTGCAGTGATTTTAGATTATCAGGTGGGCTGTATCTAATACAGACCACCTTATATTTTTGTTAAAATCGCCTTTATTATTTATTTATTATTTATTTATTTTTCTTATTTCGACCCACTTTTTTGTTAGCATGATAACTTTGTAATGGTTCTTTCAAATGCTTTGAAATTTAGCACACATATGTATAGGCATATGGACATAACACAGTAAGGTTTTCAACCTTGACCTTGACTGATGACGTCATCTAGGCGCCATTTTGTGAAATTTTCTGAAAATTTACTCATGATCATATCTTCATAACCAAAAGGTATTTCTCATTCATGTTTATCATGATCAAGGTCAATATCAGTCCGTTCAATTTCATGTCCAAAAACGCGCGCGTGCGCGTACGTCCGCGCGTTAGTGCGCGCGCAAAAAAAATGTAATGCTCAAAATCGTCTCAAATTTATTTTGCATACGTTTCAGGTCATTTTAAGCATTTTATAAAAAATTGCGCGTACGAGCATGCGCGCGCGTTTTCGCGCGTAACACCATTACAAAACGTAGAATCGCCATTTTTTTTCTTTTATGATATTTCTCATATTTTTTCGAGGAATTTGATACCATGTTTATCTCTTTATGACCTTTAATAACAAGATGAGCGTCAATTCAAGATAAATGTCCGTGCGCGCGAGCTCTTTTAATACATAGCATATATGGGCAAAAACATGCCTATACAAAATCCATTATAGCTCTTTGAAATGAACCGTGACCTTCAATTTGTTTTCATATTTAGATAGAGTATGAGTCGGAAATATGATTCCACGTCTCATTTGCCCATTAAGTGTATCGTGACATTATCATAATGGCCTTGGAACTCAAAATACGTATTTGCATATTATGACGTCAGCATATTTATGGAAAATTGACTGTATCCCTATAAATATTGATCAATTTTCTTCCAAATGTCGATATGTTGTAGCTAAGATAATTCTCTACATGTTTAATAACCATTTTTCATTTTGATGACGTCATCAGAGTAAAAATTACGATTAAAGGGCACATATCAGAAATTTCTTAAGTTGCGTGTCATGACTATAGAAGGTGAATTTCGTTCACGTAATGAATCTACATGATATTGTTTAAAAAAAAAAAAATAAGCAGTATCTCGCTTATTTTTGCTCTATTTTGTTTTCAAATTTTAGTTGACCAGCCCACCTATACTTGTTCCAAACAAGTATTATATGTCTAGTTGTTATTATGATGGTATGTACGAATTACTTGATAAATACAAGTTTTAAACCTTTTTTTTTTTAATATCAAAAAAATTTATCAAGTGATGGGTAAGCGTTTTAAGTTTCATATACAGAAGACCAAACAAATCAGGTTCATTTAATGTGTTTAGGAAGCTTATTCTTCGATTGATTAAGACTGCAAAGTAATCGTTTCATGTTTTGAATACATGCAAGTGGATAGCCAGAAGTGACATTTTGTACACGTGCAGACAGAAATGCATTTTAACAGGATAATCGAAAGACAGACAGAGAGTGAGAGAGAGAGAGAGAGAGAGAGGGGGGGGGGAGAGGGAGAGACAGACAGACAGAGAGAGAGAGAGGGGGAGGGAGAGACAGACAGACAGAGAGAGGCAGAGACAGTGAGATAGCGAAAGGGGATAACGTACATTTGGATAGTTAGGGAAAATTCTTCCGCGGGGCCAACGAAAAATAAAGATAGGAAACATAATCATAGCCAAATGATTTGTGGCTAGGATGTATAAAGCATGTCTGATGAAAACAAAACAGACCCATATATTAATAGCATACAAAGGAATGAGAGATAAGAGCATAAAGAACATGACTTTTTTATATATAAATGGAGTTTGACGAACGGCCCTCCTTAAATGGTAGCATGGTGTGCTGTGTTGACATGCATTCTGTGTAATCGAAAATACGTTTTCAGAATGATCCATTCTGATTCGATGAATCCCTTGAACCACGCGCAAGATGATGGAGATAGATCGTTGAGCAAACGTGTTTATGATGCTGGGAATCTTAAACAAAGTTTGTATTTATGTAAATTAGTTGGCTGGTTGGGAGCAGTAACGTACACAGATCAGAATGTTGTGTTATTTTCTGTTGTTTTACTACCGTTCATGTGAGCTCTCATTCCAGGGGCGGATCTAGCTTTTTGCTAAGGGGGGGGGGGGGTGACCAAAATAATGACGATGCGGAGCATCGTCCACGAGCCGCAAAGCGGCGATCCGATTTTTTTTTGGGTGTTTATTTGAACCCCGTAAGTGATGTTTTCCTGGCATCTATTAACACAATGGAGACCATAAAAAGCAGTGCATGATAACGTCTTTTTAAATCAAGTAACAGTTTAATACACAGTTATATCCAGAGTTATCATGTGTTTGGTTAAGTTACCAGATGAGTTGGATGTCTTCTCACAATATTTGCACTTGAAAGGGTTTCTCTCCAGCGTGCGTTCTTTTTTCTTTTTCTTTTTTTTTCTTCTTTTTTTTTCCTTTTTTTTTTGGGGGGGGGGGGGGGAGGGGGCCGCCCAAGGGGGGGGGGGTTTAAACCCCTAACCCCCCCCCCCGTAGATCCGCGCCCGCATTCGCACTGTAAATAATAATAATATTTACAGTGCTTATATAGCGCCTAACACTTACTTTGTCAGAAGTCTCTAAGCGCTCTACAATAATGCAGCATAATTACCCTGGATTAAGCAGTGCAGCTGTTACGCGCGCTGCGTTTCAAGGAATAAATTCCTACCAGGTACCCATTTACTTCACCTGGGTGGAGTGTGGCAAATCTTCTCGTGTTTGTTATAATTGTTTCTTTTAATAATAAAATCCTAGATGATAATGACCATTATCTCTTATATTTGTTTTTTCGGTAATGATTTGCTAATCAATTTATAATTGATATTTTTGGTAATCATCAATTTTATTATTACAATAATGTACACAGACAGAGACGAATAAAGGATAAAACATTTTGGAGATTGTACCCTGTATTCCCATCTATTTGCAGATCGCACAAAACAAGACTATTAAACTACATGTACCTATCATTGGCGTAGCTTAGCAAGGGAGGGGGGACACATGTACATGACCTAATCAAACTGATGAAAACTAATATATACCCCAAAACCACAACAAACAAACAAACAAACACCAAATGATAAGACAAAACTACAGGACCTTCTCCACCCTACCCATATTGGAACGATCGACGCAGCCCCACGATGACAGTACGCACTTATTTGCTAGACCGATACCACGCCAATGGTACCCATTGTTATATAATAATTATCCATCTAAATGATTATTACACCTTAAGAGCAAAAGAATATGAACAACTTGAAACAACAACAACAATAAAGGTGTTCTAACACTCTGAAAGCTCTCCACTAATGCTGGATTAAATTTAATTTACACATGTTATAATGAATACATTTTTATAGGGAATGTGAATAATTATATGATAGACATATTACACCTTGCTTTAAATGATATTTTGTTTAGATCTAAAGATCAATGCCTTTACAATCTATCAACAGCTGCCATTTCAGGGCCGCACTTGCACATTGTAAAAAGCTATCAGATGTAGGAACGCCTTAGTATAGTGGTACATTTACTGGAATCTCGAAGGGGTTGCAGAATAAAATATCTACATGGTGCATGCCATTTTACTTGGCACTCAGTCTATAGTTGCTACTTTCAACTCAGGCATTAAATGGGTATCTGGCAGGATTTTCTTCCTTGAAATACACTAAGTCCTAAATAAAAACTGCTACAAAAAAATCTATCCGCAGAGTAATATTTTTCAAAGGACTTTTAAATCCTTGCCATATTTATATAGCTTAAATGATACAAAAATGATGCTCCTATGCCAGGCATTTACACAACTGAAGTATGCCGTGTTTTTTTTATATTCAATAGCGCCATCATGCTAAATCCGAAATTAGCTCTCGTTTACTATTAGTTATTAGTACTACTAGTTATTATTGGAAACTCTTATGAGCTATGTTTTGACACTCCAAACACATTGACGTCGTTAGCGATTGGAAAGGCCTAGGATACTCTGATCGCTATGAAAATATGTTTGTATTTATTATGGCTTATATGTTTCTTTCATATAACATGTAAGTTATCCTTTCAATTTCTAACTTCATCGACGATATTACTTTGAAAGAAAGCATACGTGCTTTAAAACTTAAATCTAGCATGGTATCGTATTATGTACATATATTACTTATATTTGTTTTTACTATAACTTATTTAAATCTTGTCTTTGTGTTTGATGAGGAACTGTAAATAAACTATTAATAAAACCGTCAGCAAAGTGCAGTCTAGTCGGCCTATTTTCACATTCCGTATTGAAATGATTATTTAAATGTAGAATATATTTACCTAGAATACACCTTCTTCCTGATAAATCGAAATGATGTCAAATTATTGAAATCAACAGTAGAAAACAACCGTGTAAGCATTGATCTGGCCATACAAATAACTAGGTGTTCAAAAGGTTTTCAATGTCAATAAACATGATTGACAAATCGTGAGACTGACAGGATTAAGAGGGGATGGGGGCTGGAATGGCTGCCACGCCCATTTGAGAGAAATAAGGACGGATAGAGAAAGAGAGAGGGGTGAAAAGCACACATGAATTTAATGTGCTCACCTAAGCTTGTTTCCCCTATTAACGCGTTAAATAGAGATTTCCACCAACGATAGACACCACTATGATAAAAGCTGAATGTTGAGGATTAATTGCAAAATATCATTTAAGGTTCTTTTAATGTATAACATCTTTATAATAGGATAATTTTTAGATACCCAACTGCTAGAGTCGTTCGAGGAGAGGAGGGTTTTTGTTGGAGCAGATTTGAAGATGAGGTGCGATGGACCCCCAACTTCTGGGACCTTCTTGGAGATTGAGTGGCGCCTGATTAGCGGTATTAGTGCCACCATTATTTGTTCCTCGGAGACCTATGGCAGTTGTGGGGACATTGATGGTCATATTCTGGATGTCAACGAAAGCAAAACTACTAGTACGTTCATAATGGAGAACGTTTCCCTTGCGAATGCAGGAAAATATGAATGTGAAATACGCACAACCAGACTACAACAAATTTGCAGATTTGTCGTGACAATTGCAGGTGTGTGATATATTCATTTTGTTTTTCTTGTGTAAAATGCCATGATCTGTTTTATGGTTTACGATGTACCTGGTTAACCCCTTATTTGCCGTAAATTCTGATCGGCATAAACAGTACAATGCAGTTAGTACACGTAATAGGACCCACCAGATAATTATGAATCCACTCACTAGTAATCTGTTTCTGATCCTAATACATGTGAACTTTTGCTACTGTCAGATCACAGCTGTGCAATAGCTTAATCCCCAAAAGCGCATCAAAGAGAGACAATTTAGTTGGAACTGTTCTTTCTAAGAAGATAATCTGGCAAATAATGAGTTAGGAAATTGTACCTACATACAAATTAAGATGAAAGTGATATGTTGTAATATTTTGCCGTATGATGGGAACGGGGCTCCCACTGTTACCCCGCCACCTGATAAGAACTGTGAACAAGGGCCCGGAGGTGGGGGGGGGGGGGGTGCAAAAAGCATTCCCCCACAAAATCCCCCCCCCCCCCAGAAAAAAACTCAAGTAAAGGGGTAAAATTGGTTTGTATGTTTTAACCCAAAAGAAAATAACAAATAATAAAACCTGAATTGAATCGCATGAAAATTATATTCCATTCAAAGAAAAGGAGAGTAAACAGCAATTAAATTTGCTAAACATTCTGCATAGGCCTACCCCTATATATATCAATGGAGGATTTGATAATAGCGATACGAGCATATCGTAGAAATGATAGGGAGCTTGGGGGTGGGGGGCAAACGTGATTTGTTTCTAATTCGATACCAGTGATTTACAAATGTTGCTGAAATGACATGATTTTCCAGGACTCTTTCTCATTTTACATTATGTATTATGCTTTTGTATACGTTTGTTGAAAAATTACAAATTCCCAAATTTACGATCAGACAAAAAATATGCTTGTTTAGAAGCCTTTCCTTCCGGGATTGCGGAACGGTGGGGCTCGGGACTCGCGCCCCCTCCATTTGTTTTGAACAATTATTTAAAAGAGAATAAGAAAGAAAAAGAGAAGAAAAAAATAGTGACCTGCCAGTTCAGAAATGAGGTTTCAAAATATGCTCATCTGACCGTAATTAAATGTGTAAAACCTGTGAGCTTCTGGGGGCTCTTTCCCATGGACCCCACCAATGACCCTAGGGCGGGCCTCTGGATGCTCATCTGACCGTAGTTACCCACAACCACCTGAGCTTCCGAAGGCTCTGCTCCCTGTACCCCACCAATGGCCCTAACAAGGCCCCCTGTTGCTCATCTAACCGTAATTAAATGCCTAAAACCACTGAACCCCTTGACCACATCTCGGTCTCCTCTTCAAGTTAAGAAGCAATGATGGTGTCGGGTTAACATCATAGATTACGTTAGATTCTCTCGCCAAATCGAAATAGAAAATTAAATGATTCTGGAGAACTTCGAATATTCTGTTTGCAACTAATTTATATCTTTATATACAATTAAAGTGACAAATAAAATTGCATGCAACCTAAATAAATATTGGATTTTTTCCCCCTTAGTTTTTTCAGACATTACAATTTATTTATTCAACCTTTCAAAATATATATTTAAGGGCACTGTTACTCTTAGAAGAAAACAGTTACCATCCGAATTTGAAATCATCATCAAAAGTAGGCTTTGTACAATAAGGCCAATGTGTTTTTCAAATGCAAAGTAACATGGATTACACCTTTAAATGATTGTGATTTGTCTTTCGTCACAGAGCAACCAGTGGGTTTAACCCTTATAAACGAAAACGAAGGGACAGCAATCAACTCCAGCTCCCTCAAGGTCAGAGCTGATGTCAATACGACGATAAGATGCCGTGCCAATACATCAGTGTATCTCCAGTGGTACCCCAATTGTTCTAATCTTTCTTACCAAGCATGCTATAATAATGATCCACACAAAGGTAGCCGTGCATTGTCATTTACTCCAAGACCGAGTCAAAATGGATCCATTTTAACATGCCGAATAGAGAACAATTATGAAGCATCGGGAAATATTAATACCTCGATCATTTTAAGAGTAGAAGGTACGCATTATTTTTCACTTTCTTTTACTTTTGAATTGAAAATTTCACTGATTTACGTACAACAATATTAAGATTGAAATCACATTTTTGTTATCGTACTATGCTTAACTTTGCTCGTTGCCGTATGATAATGTAATATATTTTAATTTAATGTCATTCTTTGTAAATAAGGAAAAATATTATTGTAGAGTTTTTGTCAAGTATTTTCCCTATGCAAGGAAATATGTCATAGTTATGTATTATTGTTTTTAACGTAATGCGCTATATGAATGTAACATATTATTTATTTATGTTTGTATATAACCTTTTGTTCTCGTGTTGAATGTATATGTCTTGCCAAAATCGTTTTCCTTAAATCATGTTGAATATTAGAATTATGTGTCAATTACATGATTATCAGAAAGCAATGCTAAATGGTTTTCATGTTTTTCATGTTAGCTTATGTCGTAACTCTGAACATTTATCTGGATTTGTTTATATCATTGTCAATGTTACTTTCAATATCGCTGTATTTTTTTGAGCAAACAAGCATGGAGGAGGATTTTGTTTATTCGGACTGACATCTGTTCAAAACGTCGTCCCACACATTTTATGGAAAGTCTGTTTGTTTAAATTCATAATTGTAACTCTTATTTAACAAATGGTGTCATTTATAGACAACCTAATTACCAATCAGATTTTGTTTTAATCTCTTGCTGATGTTCATGAGATTGTAAAAAGAGAGCAAAGTGTTCTATTATTGGTGGTTTTAATGAAAATGAACTGAATGTTTACAAGGCTCACATTGCTTTAGAATGTTTGGAAATTTTATGTTTTACTCAATATTTCCTCTCCGAAAATAACCCATCAGGCTTAACACCCTGCTTCTGTATTTTATAATTTAATAACCATTGTTACTTCCTCGATCCTATCGGGAATAATTGCTACAGACAAATCTGATCATCTTCCTGTTTATTTGTATTTCTGAGTCTCATGTACTTGCTTCAAATGCAAAAGTGAGGAGTGTGAAAAGAGAAATCAATTAATAAAATATCTCTCATTTTTTCTATTAAACTTGATTCAATTGATGAATCGGTCATTTGATAATGATAATGCTGATTTTAACTATGCTCACTATATTAATAAATTCATAAATGCATGTGATATCTTTGATTCCTTCTTAAAAGATAGGCCTACTTCTATTAAATATACACGGAGAGATAACCATAAAGTAACACATATGATCATTCTTGCAAAATAACAATACTATTTACATACATTGTATAACTCTAAAAGTCTTGTGAAGAAAACATGGGATATTATAAATCATGTACTGGGGACAAACTATTAAAAGGTTGCCTGGAACAAAAGAAAATCACTTTCAATAATGAATCAATAACTAACGACATAATCATTTGTGAAACAAAAAATGGTTTTATCGGTTAACATTGTGTATAATTTGAACCAAAAAAGACAAACAATTGGTCTGACCAAGAAATTACATTTGGAATGTTATTATCCAAGAATATTGGAATATCACGTGGATTGAAAACATATTACAAATGATATTTAATTAAATTATCCTTCCATATTTGTTTAATAGCATCATTATGAGGGGAAAATAATATGTTGCATCTCTTGACAAAATATTCAAGTTACAATAACTTGCAGTCAGAATTATTTGCTATGCCTCGAGTCTCGCTCATAAATCACCTATTTTTAGTTCATTTAACATTTTGCGTTTAGATCATTTTATTGATATTGACGTAGGAATATTCATGAACTTATGTCATAAACATATTCTCCATGACTCGCTCTGAACTTATTTTAATCTAACTTGCAAATTTACAAACTATAGAAAAATTAACGCTATGGAGTTGTCACTTGCTGCATATGCGTACACATTTGTTTGTCTTCAAAAACTTACCAACGAACTATCACTTGGAATATGCTTCCTTCGTCATTTTAAGAATCTTAATCGCTAAATGTTTTTATATGTAGGTTAAAAAAAGGAAGTGTTGCAAAATATTAATCTAATTTGAACCTGTTATTTCATTCATCTGTAATATAATATGCGAGGGGCATTTTTTGGGGGGGTAATAGCGTTTGTATTTTGCGATGACCCTGTAATCTTGTATTTACATTTATCGTTTAATTATATATCTTCTTTAGGTCGACCACTAAAAAGTGTCAATTCCTTTCTGGTTGCTACCTATCAAGCAACCTATTTATATTTTGACAAATATATATACTTGTATTATATTGTTTTTATGTAACAATGTTAAGTAATATGTATGTATGCTATTTTCGATTGATAAGTTGAATGAACAATGAAATTGTCTTTGTTTCTCGCAGTATGTGTTCAGCATCTTGAAATCGTCAGAAACGACTCCTTTGAATCTATCGTCAGTGATGAGAGGGCATTAAATTGTCAAACCAATACCAGTAACTTCAATCTGACATCGTCATCACTCTTCTTCATCACATCTTACCTGGATAGTGGAGGAAATGAAAATTCGTTCGCTTCGTGGGGAAATGCAGGGGCATTACATTTGGCTAGCTACAAGCTTGATTCAAACGTAAACTCTCTGTCCTGCTGTGTGTCTAAGACCTCTCTATGCCCAGGGGTTCGCTCAGAAGAATACTTCAACGTGCTTCACGGTAAGAAATATAACACGAACTTTCTAGATGTACTTTAAACACTTGTACCGATAGCCTAAAAATACTTGAAGGAAAAAACTTTCAATTGTTACATGGTAGAAGCTAAATAATTTGAGTATTAAAATACAGTCCTAGTGATGTAAGATATTATTAACATCTCTTAATTGAATATTTCATTTCAGAAATGGCAATTAATATGGCCACAACATAATTTGATCATATGCTGATAATGAAAAAAAAGCTCAGATATTTCTGTCTTTTATTAGGTTCAATATATCTAACATCTACAGACAACCCTGACATTATAACCGTGGCTAATACCAACGGATGTCAATCTCAAGGTAAGATGGATTCAATAACGCATTATTTCCTGTCGGGTGATTTGAAAACATTCTATGTGAAAACTGTTTTTCTTTTCATTGATGGTCCCTTAAAGGTTGTATAACTATGTCATTTTTGAATGCGACTTCTGTTCTGGGTGGTAAAAAATTAAAAGGAATCTAGCGTAGCTTTTGAGGTATCACCAATACTGTACATGACCTTAATGTGACCATAAATGTCACACTTCAACTGAAAAAAAAGTAAAAATGTTAAGGTCATTTGTGAATTGTATTTTTAGACAAAAGATAGATCGTCATTGGTAAGTGTAATTGAGAAAGATTTGCAAGGGTTACCTATTGGAACGCTTTTTTTTTTTTTTGGAAATCTTTGAAGGTCTGTTAACGGTAGCTCTGATATTGGTTCCATGGATGTTGGTTGTTCTATTGCTCATCGTTGTGATAATCTTGGTGATTCGATCGAAAAAGAGAGGTAGGGCTTTGTTCATTTTTGTTAATATAACATTATACACACTGTAATCAACGTATAATAAGTAGATACATGTTCATTATATTCTCCAGAAATATTTCAGCAAAGCAATGGAAAGAACGCATACTTTCAGCGAAGTACCTAAGCTAACAGAGTTCAGGTTAGTACTGATTGATACTAGGAATAACAGGTCGCAACTACGTTACAAACATTTTATTCGGGGCAAGTACACAAAGGAACAGTTTAGTAATTGGTCTAGTTCAATGTATTGAATTGAAAAATAAAAGCAAAAATGGTTTATTATCTATCAAAGCAGGGACAGCCGAACCTTGGTCAACTTCTCAAGCTGGATCTCATTCTCATTCATCGAAGACATCATCAGAACAAGGTCATCCACCTTCTACTTTGGGACAGGCTAGGGTGAGTATTCGGATAATTTTTGCTTTTATTTTTTACCACAACTCATTATGATAATTACACCTACAAAGTACTTATATTACCTGGACGTTCGCCAACATGACCTAAGGCTCTCAATTCATTCCAAGAATAAATTCCAACCAGATATTTATTTATTACATCTAAATTGAGAATGGCAAATCGAGATAAATGCCTTGCCAAAGGACTCGAACCGATACCAATACGCAGAATGTATGTTTATTAACTAGGCATGGCTAAACTAAAAGGTTTATACTCTCGTGTTAGCTTGTGTTAGGTTGCGGTATGCGTTAAATCCCTAGCGGCCTAGACAGATGCAGTTACGTGTTATCTTGGTATTGCGGGTCTTTATTTAAACCCTCAATATTACCTTTTAAAACCGAATTGAGACAGCAACGGTTTCACATTGGATTCTTTTTATCTTGACCTATGATTTCCCTTTAAATAGGAAGAGGTTTCAGATGCGGAAGACCAGGATATATGTTCCGGCTACATGGAGATGCGGCCTATAGCACCGGTCCAGCCATACATGACGTTAATCGGTGATAGAGCTACAATGGAGGACGAACTCGGATCTTACGTGAGCCCCGGCGTGAGCCCTACACTCACACGGAAGCACAACCCGACAACAGCAGAAAAGACTTTTGTTGGTGACCCTACGTATGTGAACACAGAAGAAATTTTATATGACAATACAATAATGAAAACTAATGATGAATCATCTCATAGTGAATAAAGGCTATAAACAGTCCCATGTATTTTGCTTGAGACAATGCAAACGTTATACATATCTTTTAATGTAAACCTCCTCACTCGAAAATTAGCAAGTAAATAAATAAATAATAAAGAAGACAGAAAGACAGAAATAAAATGAAAATTATATTGAATATATAGAAATAAATAAGCAAAGAAATGAAGAAATATCATATTTAAAGGTTAAAGTTCAAAGTTTAAAGGTTAATGAGTACATAGCACATATTACATGGAGATTATCGGGGTGGTTGATATATATATAACAATATGTGTGCTTCAGCTGTGCTTATATGGATATTGTCTGTAGTACTTGAGATAAAAAGAAGAGACGAGATATTTGAGTGTATTTGAAGGGGGACAGTTTCAGTCTCTATACGCCGGGGGGGGGGGGGGGTCGGATGTTGATTTGCTAGTGATATTTTGCTTGCACAAAATTTGTTTCGGCAGAGAATGGTAGATTTTTTCTGTCAGGATTTGATGAAGATGCCTATTACTGAAACCAGTACACAATATATGTATTTCTTTTCTTCATTCAGTCAAAGGAAAGGCCTATTTTGCTCTATTAGCGTTTAATATGTGAACACATGTTATATAGAAATAGTTTGTTAATACATGTATGATAGGTTTGTTGTGACTTTAGTTGAAACATAAATAGCCTGATCAATGTGTGAGAGGTAGATTCGCTTTTCAGAATTTGCACTTTAATGAAGTATAAGGATATTCTTACCTATAAGGCACCAGGACAGTATTTCATAAAATGCCCACGTAAAATATTTGGTTATTAAGGGACTTATTTCTTAATTTCTGCATAGCTCTGTATCTTACTGTTTTAAGAAGAATTTCTCTTTTGATTGTTTATGATGAATTAAAGAAACAAACCAACCCCTCCACCCTCAAAACCAAAATATGTCTATATATAGATACATGTAGTATACACTTCAAAATACACTTTTAGATAAAAAAAAATAAAAAAAATAAGTAAAGGACAATAAGGAAAACACAAAACTATATCCCAAGTGTTTTATCACAAAACTAGCACGCTCTTTGATATCGTATTTAAATTTTTATATTGATCTGTCCTTAGATGTGTGTCCTTGTGGTTTATTTCGATTGCTTCTTGTTTCTATTCAGTTGGGATCCAGTTTCTAATCTCGAAAGTTTTTTAAACAGTAAGACTAAGAGGAAAAGAAAAGCCTCGGATTTTTGCAATTGTGGTATTAAAAAAGTCCCAATCAACTGAATGAGTACTCAAGTATTTGATAGAGTGCATATCCCATTCTTAACGTTGAGTAATACGTACATTGAAATATTATGGATATGATTTGTGTGGTAATACAGTCGATTTTAAAATATTTGACAAATAGAAAGCAATACCTGTATTATCATTTAACTGAATCAAAATTATCAAAATGATGTAATGCTAATAAACTATCTCTTAAGCTTTAAAAACAAATGTTTATACTTTCAAAACAGGAAAGGCCTAATCAATGTACTTTTAATAGATGGTGAATTATTCGAAAGAAAAAAGTGTAGCAAGTTCCTTGGTATTCTAACAAATGATAATCTGAGATGGAATAATCAGGGGAAGTATATATCTCTCACATAATTTCACGCAATTTTGAAATATTCTGTAAATTGAAACATTTTGCTCCATTGAATATTTTGTTCATGTCGTATGATTCCTTAATTCTGCCATATATTTCATATTTTCATTTTATCAAATTCCAAGAGTAATGTAGATTCCATTCTATTATTGCTTTTTCACAAATTCTTTTTACCGTGACCACTCGAATCTGTTTCTTTTAAAACTAAAAGCATTACAAGTTTATGATATCAATATTCTACAAATTGCACTTTTGTGTTCGATCCGCTTAGAAAATGGTCAACTACCTTCATACTTTGTTCAATTGTTCAATTAAAATACACATTTACATTCTTATCCCTCTAGACAAACTGACAAATACTGACAAAAACCGTAGTTGCTCTTAATACTATTGGACACACTGGACTAGAGAAGTTGAACTCTTTCTTTATTTAAATTCGAAATATACATGCTCTTTTTCAAAAGGTGTTAAAACTAGGCTAATTTGAAATAATTAATGGCACATGTTTTACTCTTTATTTTGAATTATGTATAAATGTATGTTCATTTAGATGATATTATCCATGACCTGGCATCATTAACTTTAATAAACCTGCTACTAAAACCTCTTACCGTTGTTGTAGTTACCTTTTTCCACCTTTAATTCTATCTTTCTTATTAAGGGTTCACTCTTTAATTTCATAGTTAAATGTCTAGTTAATCTGAAGGCTGCAAGCATATTTATTTCGCTCTAACTACACATGAAACAAGTAACTTATCATGATTTATCTTTTTTATTTTTTCTATCTGTTGTCATGCACTCAATTGGGAGAAAAACTTATATGGAACTGAAAGCTATGAAGTGTCACATCAATGTATACATTTTCTAAAAAATGATGAAAAATATGAAATAAATAAACAAATCTATTTCTAAATTACTATATTTCTCAAATGTATGGTCGAGAAACCTATGAAACATTTTAAAGAGAGGGTTCTTGGGTAAAATTTTACAGAAAAGATGTTTTGATCTAGTGGTCACATTAGGTGAAGGGAAACAAGCTGTCAGAAAGAGAGAGAGAGAGAGAGAAAGAGAGAGAGAGGAACAGAGAGGAAACAGAGAGAGAGAGAGAGAGAGAGGAAAGAAAAGAGAGGAGACAGAGAGAGAAAATAGAGAAATAAAGAGGGAGGGCGATAAAGGGGATGGGGATGGGAAAGAAAGAGATGGATGGGGAGAAGTAGGAGGGAGTGATGGAGGGAGAAAGGGAGAGAGAGAGAGAATGAGAGAGAGAGATTTCAATATTTATGTGTACACATTTCGTGTTTGTTGAGTGGTTGGGCGGATGGGCGTGTTTATGTGTGTTCTGTGTGTGCGGGGGAGGAGGACAAGTGGTATTTCTTCATCTCGTGTGTCGATACTTCCATAGAATGGATAGTGAAAGTGATATGTCACACATAATCAGTATCATAGAATATTAAAAATGAACTCGTCTTTTCAGGCAGGAGGTCATATACCCAAACTCATCAAAAAAGGAAGTACTTCCTACTCCTATATTCATTTAAAATAATGGCTTGAATTTTTAAGATTACATTTTTCTATCACGATCCTAATATTTCGTTTCGTAATTTCTTCTCCTCCAGTCGTTAATCATAATATTTACTAAAACACACTTACCGAACACTTTGTTTTTTTCCCAAACCCCTCCGCATCTTATTCTAGTCTACCATCGTGTGCCGTCGGTATGCTCTACATTAGATATCACATGTGCATTACGTTTTCCTTCTGTTGAAAACAATCCCTCATCACGTTTGTATTTAAAATTATTTAATTTCCTCTGTTTTATCATGGCAGTACATGTTATAACTGTATATTCATCATTTGTATTGGTGCCATACCTTTCATAATACAACGTCCAAGGTCAAATGTTTCAATAATCATTAGCATTGTGCGTTCCATATGAGCAATATGATACAGTCGATGGTAATATTTATTTAACTTCCTTTATTTTGTAATTTAACCGTATGATTGTCTATACTGATTGATGAAAATAAACACGGACGAATAATCTAACAACTACGATAGTTACTGAGCAGTAGTAATCCTAATCAGCTTCAATGTAGAGGGCGATATTCCAATGATGAACAATCATGCTTCGATCAAGTCTGCCAAATACATAGTTCACGAATGAGAATCAGAGATTGAAACGTTGTAAGTTTCTGTATTCTTTTTTTTAAAGGAAATTTGAAATACAGAATTAAACCTTAAGGTCAGAAAAAAAGACTCAAAAGGATGGATTTTGCCGTGCAACATTGCTCTTCTCATATCATAGTACATGTTTTCCTTAAAAATTAAAATCGATCTCAACTATTATTTTGTTCGACAAATCTCAAAGGCAATGTTGCGGGCAATGTTGTTACCATAATGGATGCCCCATAGAAACCATGTTCGCAATACATAATACGCCATCGTCATGTTCGCACATTTCAATAGGTGACGCACAAGGCTACGGAAATGCGTTTATAGGTTGATTTTTCGAAAGTACACTGCAGTTGTTAGAGTACAAGTGTGTATACCAGTCAAGAAGTGTGTATACCAGTTATTATTGAATACTCTCAATCCTAGGGTTCAGGGTTTAAACCTCAGCCCGGCATTCCTTTGGTCATATATTGATGAACATTTGCCACTCTCCACCCTGGTAAAGCATTATTATTAGTATTATTAGTATAATTGTAATTATTTTTGTCATTATTATTATTATTATTATTGTTATTATTATTATTATAATTAACGTTAGTATTATTGTAAACATCATTATTATTATTATAATCTTTGTCATTATTATAATAAGCAACTTCAACATCATTATTTTTATCATTCCTACATGAAATGACTTTTCAATATTAATATAATAAGGTGAAATGTAGAGAAGAGAAACCGACTTTGAAGTTCAACTAAAACGCACTTTATACTCTGCTACCATTGTATGGCGTACAAGTCATGGGTGCTTAATTTATTCATAAACATGTTTATTCAGTTCAGCTCCATCCGGTTCTATCCGAATGCAAATGCATCGTTGAAATACCACATAGTTAGGCAGCTAGCAGTCGCATAGAGAAAAACACTGGAAAGTTTCAACCTACCAGGGCCATTGCGTTGATCTTATCACGTTTGCTTCGCATGCTCTATCAGTCGGTTAGTGATGAACTTGAATAATCGTTTGTGAACAAAGAAAGCTCCATGGAGCCCTGTGTACATAAAGTGTTATTCTGCTCACCAGTGACGTAGAATGGGCTCAGTCATTTTTTTTCTTGTGGGGGGGGGGGGGGGTAACAAATCTACTAGATCAGTATTTTTCAACCTTTTTTTGTCGAGGCAACCTTAGAAATAAAAAGTTTTGTGTCACCCAAATCCTAAATACATCACAGACGATTCACTGTGCATCACTATGGCACCCGTCAGGTGGTTATGTACACAGGTACGGTATATATTTGTATTCGAAACTTTTGGGAACGAGCAAAACAATTTTTTTTTTTTTAAACGCAAAATTAAAAAAATGTTCTTATTTACACACCAGATAAGAAAAACAATGATATATGCAGGGAACTCGCAGAGGAATATACATGGATACGAAATATCATGTATTCGGTCACCTCGATACATGAAAATAACTTCAGTTCCATCCGGTTCTTTCCTAATGCAAATGCATCGTTGAAATACCACATAGTTAGGCAGCCGGCAGTCACATAGATTAAGCATTGGTAGGTTTCAATCTTCCAGGGCCTTTGTTTTAATATTAGCGCCTCCTCTGTGAAATAATTACGCATCGATTCGACAGCAGCATCATAGGATAAACTATCATATAGTTAAGGAAACATTTCCTACATCAGGCAGGGTGCATCAGGGCAAAGTTCATGTAATTACGACTCACAAAAATGACATACACACAGATGCAGGATTGCAGCACACAATACCAAACCTACAATATTTTCTATACACACAAATGTGAGAATTCCCACATTTGTAAATCGCATGTAGCGCAATGCAGGGAAGAAGAGTGTAATGTGACCATTGAGGTTGCACACCTGACTAGTCTCCCCGAAGCCCCATGTAAATTGATTTTATTGATTTATTGGTCGCTTTTATTCATATTATATGCCAAAAATAGTAGTAAAGCAAATTAGATAGATAGTAATGATATATATAGTACGATTTTACATGATTTGCATGATTCGACACAAATAATCATTATTATAAAGAGCTGTCTATATGTTATTGTCTATGGGTTATACTGCTGATTTAATTATCAGTTCGTTTATTTGAATTTCATATTAGAGAAATGTTGTCTTTCATTGTGTCACATCAGCCCCACTGTAATACTTGTAGCTACGTGCTCACTCTATATAGAGAAAAATGCCTAAGCGGTGCCTGTTAATCCCCCATGAGCCTCCCTTTTTCATGTTAATTGAAAGCTGGGTTGATGAGATAACCACCTATCAGTAACCACGCCTTTCCCTCTAATACCTTCTGGCCAAACTAGTACAGAGGGGCTTTAATACATATTGGATGCCCCGTAGAAATCATATTCGCATTCCGTAATAAGTTATCGTCATGTTCGCATATATTTTAATAGGTGACGCACAAGGTTACTGAGATTGCGTCTATAGGTTGATTTTTCGAAAGTACAATGTAGTTTTTTATTAGTACAAGTGTGTATAGGGCTACAGACTTGCTTTCATGTAAGCCTATAGCCTTTATAGGTGCCTTGGTCTGTCATGTTTGTTACATATATTGGCGGTCATAGCTCTCCAGCTGTCTCTGTCCCATTTTGGTAACACGATGGCACAACTGATACCAGTGAAATTATTGAATACTCTCAATTATTTGTGGTTGGACAATGATTAACATTTGACACTCTCCATCCTGGTGTTTAATTATTATTAGTAATATTATTTGTGGCATCATCATTATTACTTTTTGTCATTACTACATGCCTTTTCATAATTAATATAACAGGTGAAATAGGTAGAAATGAAAAAAATTACTGTGAATGTAAACTAAAAACCAATGTTGCTGCATTGTATGGCGTACACGTTTCGAGTGCTACGTTATGTATAAACATGTTTGTTCAGTTGAGATCATCCATTTCTATCCGGATACAAATACAATGCATGTTGACAGTTCAGGGGCCTTTGTGTTTATCTTTTCACGTTTGATTTGCATGAAATATTGGTCGGTTATTGTATGGACTTGAACAAGCAATTTTTTAACAAACAAAGCTCCATGAATCCCTGTGCACATTTAGTGTCGTTCCGCTCCCCAGTAGCGTAGCATGGGCTGAATCATTGGGGGGGGGGGGGGCAGTCTTTAGTATATTAGACAAGTTTTTCCCCACCTTTTTGTCAGGGCACCCTTTTTGAGAAATAAAAAGCTTCGCGTCACCCATATCCCAAATACATCACAGAAGATTCACTTTGCATCACTACATGGCACTCGTCATTAGAGGAGTGTCATGGTCGAGTGGTTTAAGGCGCTTGACTGGAGAGGCGAAGCTCGAGTTCGAATCCCGATACGGCACTAATATCCTTTGGCAAGATATTTACCTGCACATGCTACTCTCCACCTAGGTGTTAAATGGGTATCCGGTATGATGCGAAAGTTCATGCGGTTGGATAAGCAAGCGTGCGCTTGTAAAATGGCGACTGGCTGGAATGCTCCCCAATAAGTGGAAAATGTGTATACATTGTGTGCAAGTAGGCCTGAATCCGATGACCAGGGTAATAATATATCTGTAAAGTGCTTAGGCACATCGTTGGATCGATGTATTGGGCGCTATAAAAAAGCGGAATATTATTATTATAATTTGCCATGTACACATGTACCCGAAATCTCATATATTCACCTCGATACATTAATATCCGGATATAGAGTGCCCCCCTATACCCCACCCCACCCCCAATGGCAGGCGCGGAACCAGGATTTCTTAGGGGGGGAGGCCCAAATTTGTTTTCCCCCTGCTTCGACGTTTCATTAAATTTTTAGAGAATGAAGACGATTCGATGTTCCGCTCTCGAAAATAATTTAGTTTCCCCCACCGGCGCGTAGCGCGGAAGCTTTTACGTTTCATTAAATCATTAGCAAAAGAAGACGATTCGTTGTATACCGTTATGAATTTAATCCTTGTCTAAATTCAGTTTTCCACCCGCTTCGACGTTTCATTAAATTTTTAGAGAATGAAGACGATTCGTTGTTCCGCTCTCGAAAATAATTTAATTTCCCCCACCCGCGCGTAGCGCGGAAGCTTTTACGTTTCATTAAATCATTAGCGAAAGAAGACGATTCGTTGTATACCGTTATGATTTGTAATGCTCGTCTAAATTCAGTTTTCCCCCACCCGCGGAAAGCGCGGAAGCTTTTACGTTTCATTACATCATTTGAGAAAGAAGACGATTCGTTGTACCGTTATGACTTTTAATCCTCGTCTAATTTCAGTTTCCTCCCTCCCGCGCAAAACGCGGAAGCTTTTACGTTTCATTAAATCATTAGAGAAAGAAGGCGATTCGTTGTACCGTTCTCGACTCTTAATCCCTGTCTAAATTTAGTCCGCCCCCCCCCCCCTCCCGCGCAAAGCGCGGAAACTTAGACGTTTTATTAAAGTATTAGAGAAAGAAGAAGATTTGTTGTACCGCTCTCGAAACAATTTTTAGTTTCCCCCTCCCGCGCAAAGCGCGAAAGCTTTCACGTTTCATTAAATCATTAGCGAAAGAAGACGATTCGTTGTACCGTTGTGACTTTTAATCCTTGTCTAAATTCAGTTCCCCCCCCCCCCCCTCCCATGCGAAGCGCGGAAACTTTTACGTTTCATTAAATCATTAGAGAAAGAAGACGATTCGTTGTACCGTTCTTGACTCTTAATCCTTGTCTATGTTGAGTTTCCCCCCCCCGCTTCGACGTTTCATTAAATTTTTAGAGAATGAAGACGATTCGTTGTTCCGCTCTCGAAAATAATTTAGTTTCCCCACACCCGAGCGAAGCTCGGAAGCTTTTACGTTTCATTAAATCATTATTGAAAGAAGACGATTTGTTGTATACCTTTATGATTTTAAATCCTCGTCTAAATTCAGTTTCTCTTCTCCCGCGCGAAGCGCTTAAGCTTTTACGTTTCATTAAAGCATTAGAGAAAGAAGACGATTCGTTGTACCGTTCTCGACTCTTAATCCCTGTCTAAATTCAATCCCCCCTCCCGCGCAAAGCGCGGAAACTTAGACGTTTCATTAAAGTATTAGAGAAAGAAGAGGATTTGTTGTACCGCTCTCGAAACAATTTTTAGTTTTCCCCTCCCGCGCGAAGCGCGAAAGCTTTCACGTTTCATTAAATCATTAGCGAAAGAAGACGATTCGTTGTATACCGTTATGAATTTTAATCCTTGTCTAAATTCAGTTTTCCCCCCTCCCACGCGAAGCGCGGAAGCTTTTACGTTTCATTGAATCATTAGAGAAAGAAGACGATTCGTTGTACCGTTCTCGACTCTTAATCCTTGTCTAAATTCAGTTTTCCACCCGCTTCGACGTTTCATTAAATTTTTAGAGAATGAAGACGATTCGTTGTTCCGCTCTCGAAAATAATTTAATTTCCCCCACCCGCGCGTAGCGCAGAAGCTTTTACGTTTCATTAAATCATTAGCGAAAGAAGACGATTTGTTGTATACCGTTATGATTTTAAATCCTCGTCTAAATTCAGTTTCTCCCCTTCTGCGCGAAGCGCGGAAGCTTTTACGTTTCATTAAATCATTTGAGAAAGAAGACGATTCGTCGTACCATTCTCGACTCTTAATCCTTGTCGATTAATTTCCCTCCCCCCCTTCCGCGCAAAGCGTGGAAGCTTCGACGTTTCATTAAATTAGTATAGAAAAAGACGATTCGTTGTACCGTTCTCGAAAATTATCGTCGTCTGAATTTAGTTCCCCCTCCCCTCCCCCGCGCGAAGCGCGGAAGCTTTGACGTTTCATTAATTCATTAGAGAAAGAAGACGATTTGTTGTACCGTTCTCGACTCTTAATCCTTGTCTGAATTTCAAAAATGTTCTTTGTCTATTCCCTTTTCTTCCTACGTCCTCTTCCTTTTCACTCCTCTCTTTTTTTTGGCCGGCGTTTATGGGGGGACCACCCAACCGCCCCCCTGGCTACGCGCCTGCGGTCAGATGAACATAATGTTGATACCTTGTCCGCCCCGGAAACTCAGGGGTTTAACGTTTTAATTTACGGTCAGATTAGCATTCAGGGGTCCGCCTTAGGGCCCTAGGCGGGGTCCAGGGGGCAGAGCCCCGGAAGTTCAGGAGTTTTAGGCATTTAATTACGGTCAGATGAGCATTATTTTGATACCTAATTGTTACAGTGGCAGGTCACTAATTGACTTGGGGTTCAGGGGGCGGAGCCCCGGAATCTCAAGGGTTTTAGGCACTCAATTATGGTCAGATGAGTATCAAGGGGCCCCGCTAAGGGCTCTTGGTTGGGTCCAGGGGCATAGCCCCCGTAGGCTCAGGGGTTTTAGGCGTTTAATTACGGTCAGATGAACATTTTTGATACCTTATTATTTGTGACACTGGCAGGACAATATTTGGCGTGGGGTCCAGGGGGCAGAGCCCCCATAAATCAGGGGTTTTAGGCATTAAATAACCGTCAGATGAGCATCTAAGGGCCCGCCTTAGGGCCCTAGGTGGAATCCAGGGGGCAGAGCCCTTGGGGTTTTAGGCATTTAATCATGGTCAGATGAGCATATTTTGATACCCTATTGTAATGTGACACTGGCAGTTAACTATTTTTTTCTTTCTCGCTCTCTTTCTTTCTATTTCTCTTTAATATATTTTTTCAAAGAAAGTGTGGGGGGGAGCCCTGATATGTAGGCATCTCAAGAAGCATTTTCTTGCCTGGCTGTAAATTTAGGAATTTGTCATTTTCCAACAAACGCATAAAGTGAGGAAAAATCTCGGAAAATTATCTCATTTCAGCATTATTTGTAAACCACTGTTATGGAATTAGAAATAATCCACGTTTGAATTCTATTTCTCCAAAGCCCCCCCCCCCCCCTCCCCTATCAGTACGCCAGTGCCCCCCCCCCCCCCCCTCCGATCTACACCTTGTTGGCGGGAAAATTGCACCTGATATCCCTTACCTTTCTTCATTCTCTTTTTTTTCTTTTCCCTTTCTCTCCTCTTTCCCTTTCCCTTCCCTTCCTTATCTCTCTTTTAGGTTTGCTGGGGGGGGGGGGAGGGGCAAGGTCATTTTGGTCCCCACCCCGCTCCACACATTGTTGGCGGGATTAACCGCAACTGATCTCCGCTTCTTTTCTCCCTTTTCTTTTTTTCTTCCTCTTTTTTGTTCCCTTTTAGCTCTCCTCTTTTCCTTTTCCTTCCTTCTCTCTTTTTTTTTTTTAGCGGGGATGGGGGGGGGGGGAGGCTAGGGCCTTTTGCCCCCCCGACCCACAACTTGTTGGCGGGAAAATTGCAACTGATATCCCCCTTCTTTTCTTTTCTTCTTTCTCTTTTGTCCTTCCCTTTATCTCCTCTTTTTCTTTTTTCTTTCCCTTTCCTTCTTCTCTTTTATTTTTTGATGGGGCGGGGGGACGGGGGGAAGGGGGAGGCAACAGCCTGGGAGGAAAGTCTTTTTGCCCCCCCCCCCCCGATCTCCTTCTTCCCTCTTTTCTTTTCTTCTTCCTCTTCTTTTTCTCCCTTTCTCTCCTCTTTCCCTTTCCCTTCTTTTTCTTCTCTCTCTCTCCTTTTTTTTTTTGCGGGGGGGGGGGGGAGGGCAAGGCCCGCTCGCCCCCCCCCCCTGGATCCGCGCCTGCCCACTGGCCCATCGAAGCGCCTCCTCTGCGAATTACTTATGCATCGATTCTACAGCAGCATCATAGGATAAACTATCATATAGTTAAGGAAACAATTCTTCCATTTCCTCCATTAGGCAGGGTTGCATCAGGACAAAGTTCATGTAATTATGACTCGCAAAAATGACATACACACAGATGCAGCATTGCAGCACACAATACCAAACCTACACTATTTTCTATACACACGGACATCGCATGTAGTGCAATGCAGGGAAGATGAGTGTAATGTGACCATTGAGGTTGCACACCTGATTAGTCTCCCCGAAGCCCCATGTTTCTCCACATAGATTGATTTTATTGATTGATTGGTTGCTTTTATTCATATTCCATGGAAAATATAGAAGTAAAACGAATTTGATAGATAGTAGAAGTATAGAGTAAGATGGGACTGGTAAATTCTCCAAACATTTTAGGCATGGGTGCGAGATGATTTGACATGATTTGACATGATTTGACAAAAATAAGCATTATAATTAAAGAGCTGTCTATGGGTTATTGTCTATGGGTCATACTGCTGATTAAAATAACGTTTGATTGCATTCCTGAAACAATATACAGTGGGTCTCTCTTTCAAATCATTTTGGCCCTGTAAAAGATAAGTAAGGTGCTCAATTTTAGAAGGTGATATGAGCCCGTTAACCTCCTAGGGTAGCTGTGTAATTCGGAACAAGGCATGAAAGCTTACTTTATTTATTATCAGTTCGTTCATTTGAGTTCCATAAGGGAAATATTGTCTTTCATTGTGTCACATCAGCCCCACTGTAATACTTGTAGCCACTTGCTCACTCTATATAGAGAAAAATGCCTAAGCGGTGCCTGTCTTTTTTATGTTAATTGAGAGCTGGGTTGATGAGATAACCACCTGCCAGTAACCACGCCTATCCCTCTAATTCCTTCTGGCCAAACTAGTACAGAGGGGCTTTAATACCTATTGGATGCCCCATAGAAATCATATTCGCATTACGTAATAAGTTATTGTCATGTTCGCATATATTTCGATAGGTGACGCACAAGGCTATTGAAATTGCGTCTATAGGTTGATTTTTCGAAAGTACAATGTAGTTTTTTATTAGTACAAGTGTGTATAGGATTACAGACTTGCTTTCATGTAAGCCTATACAGTTCGTCCCAGAAAAAAAACGAAACCGAGAATTATCGATGTTTTTCATCATAACTTATTCACATTTTTAATTAATAAATACCACATATTTGGAAAGCTTAGATCCTCCTCTGTCATTTGATGCAACTCATTATGATGCATATTTCACGCATGAGTGATTAAAGTCAATTTGAAGAGAGGGAACCGAAAAGTCGTTTGGTGAGCGGTATCTGAATTTCAAAGAGAAAATTACATTTCTAGAAAGTTGAGTTTCTGCCCTTTCATATGACACCTCAATCAGGAAAAATGAGCAAGGAATGACAAAATATACATTAATATGAGTTACATCAAATGAAAGGGGAGGATCTAAGCTTTTTAAATATGTGTCATTTATTCATTAAAAATGTGATTAAGTTATGATAAAACATCGATAATTCTCGGTTTCGTTTTATCTGGGACGCACTGTATAGGTGCCTTGTCTGTCATGTTTGTTACATATATTGGCGGTCATAGCTCTCCACCTGTCTCTGTCCCATTTTGGTAACACGATGGCATAACTGATACCAGTGAAATTACTGAATACTCTCAATCCTGGTGTTTAATTATTATTAGTATTATTATTTGTGGCATCATCATCATTACTTTTTCTCATTACTACATGCCTTTTCATAATTAATATAACCAGGTGAAATAGGTAGAAATGAAAAAAATAACTGTGAATGAAAACTAAGAACTAACGTTGCTGCATATGTATGGCGTACACGTTTCGAGTGCTACTTTATGTATAAACATGTTTGTTCAGTTGAGTTCCATCCAGTTCTATCCGGATACAAATACAATGCATGTTAAACAAACTTACACAGACCGCAGTCACATACATTAAGCACATATAGAGTTCAATCTTCAGAAGTTCAGGGGCTTTTGTAATGATTTTTTTCACGTTTGATTTGCATGCTATATTAGTCGGTTATTGTATGGACTTGAACAAGCGTTTTGTTAACAAAGAAAGCTCCATGAAGCCCTGTGCACATTTAGTGTCGTCCCGCTCCCTAGTAGCGTAGCATGGACTCAGTCATTGGGGAGGGGGGGGGGGGCAGTCTTTAGTATACTATATTTGTTTCCACATTTTTGTCACGGCACCCTTTTTGCCAAATAAAAAAGTTTCGCGTCACCCATATCCCAAATACATCACAGAATAATCACTTTGCATCACTCCATGGCACTCGTCATTAGAGGAGTGTCATGGTCGAGTGGTTTAAGGCGCTTGACTTGAGAGGCGAACCTCGAGGGTTCGAATTCCGACGAGGCACTTATATCATTTGGCAAGATATTTACCTGCATTTGCTACTCTCCACCTAGGTTTTAAGTGGGTACCTGGTAGGATGCGAAAGTTCATGCGGTTGGATAAGCAGGTGTGCGCTTGTAAAATGGCGACTGGCTGGAATGCTCCCCAGGGATTGGAAAATGTGTATAGATTGTGTGCGGGTAAACCTGAATCCGATGACCAGGGTAATAATATATCTGTAAAGCGCTTAGGCACATCGTTGTATCGATATATTGGGCGCTATATAAAAGCGGAATATTAATTATTATTATTATTATAATTTGCCATGTACACATGTACCCAAAATCTCATATATTCACCTCGATACATTAATATCAGGATATAGAGTGCCCCCTATACCCCACCCCACCCCCACTGGCCCATCGAAGCGCCTCCTCTGCGAATTACTTATGCATCGATTCTACAGCAGCATCATATGATAAACTATCATATAGTTAAGGAAACAATTCTTCCATTTCCTCCATTAGGCAGGGGTGCATCAGGACAAAGTTCATGTAAATATGACTCGCAAAAATGTCATACACACAGATGTAGCATTGCAGCATACAATATCAAACCTACACTATTTTCTATACACACGGAAATCGCATATAGTGCAATGCAGGCAAGATGAGTGTAATGTGACCATTGAGATTGCACACCTGATTAGTCTCCCCCAAGCCCCATGTTTCTCCACATAGATTGATTTTATTGATTATTGGTTGCTTTTATTCATATTCCATGCAAAATTAGTAGTAAAGCAAATTAGAGAGATAGTAATGATATATAGTACGATGGGACTGGTAAATTCTCCAAACATTTCAGGCATGGGTGCGAGATGATTTGACATGATTTGACATGATTTGACCAAAATAATCATTATAATTAAGGAGCTGTCTATGAGTTATTGTCTATGGGTCATACTGCTGGATAAAATAACGTTTGAGTGCATTCCTGAAACAATATACGGTGGGTCTCTCTTTCAAATCATTTTGGCCCTGTAAAAGATTATTAGCAAGTAGGGTGCTCAATTTTGGAAGGTGATATGAGCCCGTTAACCTGCTAGGGTAGCTGTGTAATTCGGAACAAGGCATGGAAGCTTACTTTGTTAATTATCAGTCCCGGTTATCAGTTCGTTCTTTTAAGTTCCATAAGAAAATGTTGCCTTTCATGGTGTCACAGCAGTGAAAGAATTTCACTGCATTACAGCATACTTTCTGAGATAACATTAAATTAGACCACTTAAGTTATGAAATTCATGTGGATGAACTGAATCATGTGTTGTTTTAACAAATAGTTCAACCTTCATTATTTTTATTGATATAAGGTGGATTTTGTTGTTGGAAATGTGAATTAAAATTTGTCTATCCTTGTTGAAGTGGCTGTATAATCTCGTTATCTTTAGTATATTCACGTTCTTTGAACAAGGTAAAACATTATTATCAATAATTTTGGAAGAAAAGATTCTTGATATTATTTTTTTCTTAAAGTAATTAATGTTAAATAGAATCAGTCTTATAAGCATAACACATGACAAGAACATCTCCACATAAATGATACTCTGAGATTTAATTTAAAACAAAAAATATTACCTCCCAAAACTGCTCACTAGCGTATATGTTTCCTTTATTCTCTACTTTAATGTTATTGATTGTTGTACAGTGGAAATAAATATTTTCACTTAAGTCATAAAAGAAACTATGTGAAAAATGTTGGGCCTTGGTTTTGGTTATTTTTATTTTGGTAAACCGAGTTGGGAAATAATAGTAGTTACAAGCTCTTAATTGCTATACGCTCTCAAAATTGATAGTTAAAGCAAAAATGATAGTAATAAAGATAATGACAGTAACATAATAGTAATAATATATTATGGTATGATGAAGTAACAGCCATAAACCTGTGTTCGGTGATATTGCAAATAAGAATGGATAAAGCAACGAGAACTGGACTTCATTTCTTGATTGTTTGAACCCGTTAAACAATGCGTAATTCATAAACTATATCCTATAATAAGTTGCGAAATCGCGAGATACTGAGCCAAATTATATGGAGTAAAGAGAAAGAGCTTTAAAAAACAAAAAAAATAAAAACATTAATAATAATTCAACCGTCCAAAACTCTATTTGTAATGCATTTTACCTAGTATATTGGGGACAGATAATTGCGCCTTGCTCCCCTTTCTACATCTTTCTTTTTTTGCGCTCCTCTCTTTTCCTACCCGCTTCAAATGCCGCCCAGGACACATGCCCCTCTGCCCCCGGAGATACACCACTGACTGGGAAAAACCCCAAGGTCATCACTTATTCCGCTCGGCTAATGAAACAATATGACTTGAATTCGATGTTTTATTTATCCCGGAAATACACGCACACCCACACACACAAATAGGACGACTCATTTTGCGGCCATGCACTGCCTTGATTGTTCAGTTCACAGCGTAATGCGTTACGGTTTAGGATTTTAACACAATCTGCCTAATGTTGAAGTGTAAAATTAGGCTGGGACAAACAGTGATCGTTGGTGGTATAACAAGGTTAATCCTCATCCAGTGTAGCGACAAGACAAAGGTTTGAAACATTAATTCAAGTAATTAAAGAAAAAAGGAACGAAACTGCTAATGCACTTACTTAAAGATAATATGTCCCTTTTGCATCCAACAACAAATTCTGTAGAACTTTGCAGGAATTATGAATATGTCATGTATGTCCTATCTGTGATATTTAAACGTTAGCACTGTCCTAATATTCAAATTATGCAAGGAAAACCGTTTACTTGCTCGACTTCACTGTCAAACACTATTGAGTGACTGACTGGCTTTTTCCTCTTTGGTAATAGCATACATAACATGAGCTGTAAGGGTATATGAGCATATGTCTACATCAATAACCCACTTCTTGTATTGGCCAAAAATAAACTGTTTGAATCTTTTTGCATCATAAAACGTACCACCATTCGGTACAGTGGTCTGAGTATCAGACTATTACTTACTGGCTCTATAGCTCCTAAGTCGATTCGGCAACTTATAGTCGTTATTTTCCCATTTAAAGACATTTTCAAGCCCCCCTCTTTTTAGGGAAGTTCTAAATTAGTATTATCTTTCAAATGCCGTTGGAATTTAACCTTTTCATTTTTTTGCCTGCAAAAGAGACACAGTACCTTCAAAAAGAATGAAAAAAGACCGCGATGTGTTCTACTTATTTCCCAAATAGCTCTCCACCTGTCTCTGTCCCATTTTGGTAACACGATGGCACAGATGACACCTGTGAAATTATTGAATACTCTCAATCCTTTTTGGTTGGACAATGATTAACATTTGACACTCTCCATCCTGGTGTTTAATTATTATTAGTATTATTATTAGTGGCATAATCACCATTACTTTTTCTCATTACTACATGCCTTTTCATAATTACTATAACCAGGTGAAATAGGTAGAAATGAAAAAAATCACTGTGAATGCAAACTAAAAACCAAAGTTGCTGCATTTATGTATGGCGTACACGTTTCGAGTGCTACTTTATGTATAAACATGTTCGTTCAGTTGAGTTCCATCCAGTTCTATCCGGATACAAATACAATGTATGTTTGACAAACTTACACAGCCCACAATCACATACATTAAGCACAGATAAAGTTCAATCTTTAGAAGATAAGAGGCATTTGTGTTGATTTTGTTCGCGTTTGATTTGCATGCTATATTTTAATAGTCGGTTATTGTATGGACTTGAACAAGCATTTTGTTAACAAAGAAAGCTCCATGAATCCCTGTGCACATTTAGTGTCGTCCCGCTCCCTAGTAGCGTAGCATGGACTCAGTCATTGGGGGGAGGGGGGGGGGGCAGTGTTTAGTATAATATATTTGTTCCACATTTTTGTCACGGCACCCTTTTTGACAAATAAAAAAGCTTCGCGTCACCCATATCCCAAATACATCACAGAAGAATCACTTTGCATCACTCCATGGCACTCGTCATTAGAGGAGTGTCGTGGTCGAGAGGCTTAAAGCGCCTGACTGGAGAGGCGAAGCTCGAGGGTTTGAATCCCGACAAGGCACTAATATCCTTTTCAAGATATTTACCTGCACTTGCTAATCTCCACCCAGGTGTTAAATGGGTACCCGGTAGAATGTGAAGGTTCATGCGGTTGGATAAGCAAGTGTGCGCTTGTAAAATGGCGACTGACTAGAATGCTCCCCAGGGAGCGGAAAATGTGTATACTTTGTGTGCGGGTAAGCCTAAATCCGATGACCAGGGAAATAATTTATCTGTAAAGCGCTTAGGCACATCGTTGGATCGATGTATCGGGCGCTATATAAAAGCGGAATATTAATTATTATTATTATTACAATTTGCCATGTACACATGTACCCAGAATCTCATATATTCACCTCGATACATTAATATCAGGATATAGAGTGCCCCCTATACCCCCACCCCACCCCCACTGGCCCACTGAAGCGCCTCCTCTGCGAATTACTTATGCATATATTCTACAGCAGCATCATAAGATAAACTATCATATAAATAAGGAAACATTTCCTCCATTTACTCCATTAGGCAGGGGTGCATCAGGACAAAGTTCATGTAATTATGACTCGCAAAATTGTCAAACACACAGATGCAGCATTGCAGCAAACAATACCAAACCTACACTATTTTCTATACACACGGAAATCGCATGTAGTGCAATGCAGGAAATATGAGTGTAATGTGACCATTGAGGTTGCACACCTGATTAGTCTCCCCGATGCCCCATGTTTCTCCACTTAGATTAATTTTATTGATTTATTGGATGCTTTTATTCATATTCCATGCAAAATTAGTAGTAAAGCAAATTAGAGAGATAGTAGTATAGAGAAGGATGGGACTGGTAAATTCTCCAAACATTTTAGGCATGGGTGCGAGATAATTTGACATGATTTGACATGATTTGACAAAAATAATCATCATAATTAAGGAGCTGTCTATCGATTATTTTCTATGGGTAATACTGCTGATTTAAATAACGTTTGAGTGCATTCCTGAAACAATATACAGTGGGTCTCTCTTTCAAATCATTTTGGCCTTGTAAAAGATAAGTAGGGTGCTCAATTTTGGAAGGTGATATGAGCCCGTTAACCTGCTAGGGTAGCTGTGTAATTCAGAACAAGGCATGAAAGCTTACTTTGTTAATTATCAGTTCGTTCATTTGAGTTCCATAAGGGAAATGTTACCTTTTATAGTGTCACATCAGTGAAAGAATTTCAATGCATTACAGCATACTTTCTTAAGATTATTTTAATATAGACCACTTAAGTTATGAAACTCATGTGGATGAACTGAATCATGTGTTGTTTAAACAAATAGTTCAACCTTCATTATTTTATTGATATAAGGTGGATTTGTTGTTGGAAATGTGAATGAAAATTTGTCTATTCTTGTTAAAGTGGCTGTATAATCTCGTTATCTTTAGTATATTCACGTTCTTTGAACAAGTTTAAACATTATTATCAATAATTTTGGAAGAAAAGATACTTGATATTATTTTTCTTAAAGTAATTAATGTTAAATAGAATCAGTTTTATAAGCATAACACATGACAAGAACATCTCCACATAAATGATACTCTGAGATTTTTTTTTTTTTTAAATATTACCTCCCAAAACTGCTCACTAGCGTATATGTTTCCTTTGTCCTCTATTTTAATGTTATTGATTGTTGTACAGTGGAAATATATATTTTCACTTTAGTCATAAAAGAAAACTATGTGAAAAATGTGGGGTCCTTGGTTTTGGTTATTTTTATTTTGGTAAACCGAGTTGGGAAATAATAGTAGTTACAAGCTCTTTGCTTATATACGCTCTCAAAATTGATAGTTAAAGCAAAAATGATAGTAATAATATAATGAAAGTAACAAGTATAGTAGTAATATATTATGGTATGATGAAGTAACAGCCATAAACCTGTGTTCGGTGATATTGCAAATAAAGAATGGATAAGGCAACGAGAACTGGACTTCCTTTCTTGATTTTTTTTAACCCTTTAAACAATGCGTAATTCATAAACTATATCCTATTTTAAGTTGCGAAATCACGAGATACTGAGCCAAATTATATGGAGTAAAGAGAAAGAGCTTTAAAAAACAAAACAAAATAAAAACATTAATAATATTTACACCCTCTAAAACTATATTTGTAATGCAGTTTACCTAGTATATTGGGGGCAGATAATTGCGCCTTGCTCCCCTTTCTACATCTTTCTTTTTGCGCTCCTCTCTTTTCCTACCCGCTTCAAATGCCGCCCAGGACACATGCCCCTCTGCCCCCGGAGATACACCACTGACTGGGAAAAACCCCAAGGTCATCACTTATTCCGCTCGGCTAATGAAACAATATGACTTGAATTCGATTTTCTATCCCGGAAATACACGCTCACCCACACACACAAATAGGACGGCTTATTTTGTGGCCATGCACTGCCTTGCTTGTTCAGTTCACAGTGTAATGCGTTACGGTTTAGGATTTTAAAAAAACCTGCCTTTCCATGCTGAGGTCCTTGGTCTAATGATCTGTCAACGGTGTACCAGACAAATTCCATGTTGATAATACAGATCATTGTTTTGCAGCATATTATTAGAACACGCTTTCTTTCTTTTCCGAATCTTCTTTTTTCAGGTCAGAGGTAGAGAGAGTTACGAAGTGATGCATATTTCTCAAAATTTTCAATGCATTCTCAGATGCCTCAAAAATTACTTGGAACGCCGGGGAGAAAAGTGTGTGAGAGAAAGAGAGAGAGAGAGAGAGAAAGAGAGATAGGGATATATATATATATATATATATATATATATATATATATATAAACTTACATATAGAAAGAGAGAAATAGAGAGATGAGAGAAAAAATAAGATATATACAAAATAGACGTAGTCATAATGGAGTATTTTCATTATATAGACTCTATTATTTTCAATTATATAATCTTAAATAGACATGTAAAGCTACCGTTCACATGGAAAATAAATATATAACTACCTCATGTAATAAGCCTGTTTTGCACTTTTGCTAATAACTATAGTCCGCTCAATCTTACAACCGCAAAACGTGTTATTTTACTATTAAAGGTAAAGACCAGTATTGAAAACGCCCCAATTTCAACAAATGAAATGGAAGCTCTCATTACCAATCATGTGCAAGAATATGTTTTGACTAATACGTGATGATAAAAAATTTGCCGGGAAACCGCCTAATTCATATATTTGGTAAATTTGTTTCTATCATGGACTGTGAGATATATAGGGTAGTCCCATATACATCTTTCTGTGTATAGTGCTTGTAACTTTACGAAGAATGGGCCAAATTTCTTATCATTTTGATGATTGAACCTTGCAGATGCTAGATGCTAGATGATCAACCTTTTCTGATCGATTCCACAACGTTTCTTTCACAATGCAATCGCATGACCATAACTGGTCTTTACTTTAACTGTTTCTTCGCAAGATATGAATAGGCGATTACAAGAAATATAACAGTTATTTTCTTGGAACATAAGGCGAATGTTAATTTGTAAGCAAGCGTTGGCATTTCGTTAATGTTGAAGTGTGAAATTAGGCTGGGATAAACAGTTGATCGTTGGTGGTATAACAATGTTTATCCTCAGTTTCTCACCCAGTGTAGCGACAAGACAAAGGTTTGAAACATTGATTAATGCAATTATTTGAAGAAAAAAGGAAGAAAACTGCTAATGCACTTATTTAACGATACTATGTCCCTCTTGCATCCAACATCGAATTCTGTAGAACTTTGCAGGAATTATGAATATGTCATGTATGTCCTATCTGTGAAATTTAAACGATAGCACTGTCCTAATATTCAAATTATGCAAGGAAATCCGTTTTCTTGCTAGACTTCACTGTCAGACACTATTGAGTGACTGACTGGCTTTTTTTCTTCTTTGGTAATAACATACATAAAATGAGCTGTAAGGGTACATAAGCATTTGTCTACATCAATAACCCACTTCTTGTAATGGCCAAAAATAAACTGATTTAATCTTTGAGCCCAACGATCGCACATACAGTGCCTCTGAGGTAGACTACAACGCCTACACATGTGGAAATCCCCAGTTTTCTGTAAATATATACACGTCGTCTGAAATATAACAAACGAAGTTCCCAAGTCAATGACTAGCGGGTGTCAATATGTGAGGGGCATGGTTATTACCCAAAGTAAACATGTAACGTACTGTGCCACAAGACCATAACGATTGGCAATGGTTTACGTTTTGTAGTTTGGAACTTTGTACTTAATTAGGAACACTTTTGATCACACAGCCAAAGAGGTTTAAGTCTGACTAATTTCCTTTGCCTCTTCTCTTAATGGTAATGGGAAGCTTTTAAAAAATTCGATCTGACAATGTTGGTAACCCTCTGGGAATGCAGCACAATCCCTTTTCCAGGGAGAGGTTTCCTTGTCCCCATTTAATCGCTATCATTAATTAATTAAAAAAAAAATCATAATACAGTACTTCCTCTCGATCGATAGGTTTTGCAATCACACATATCTGCAAAAGCGGTTAACAGCTCTTCTACAACTGAAATATTTCAGATGCTATGCAAGGGAGAGTAGCGACCACGCGAGAGGATTCACTATTCTTTAAAGATAAAGACCAGTTATGGTTCTGCGATTGCATTGTGAAAGAAACGTTGTGGAATTGATCAGAAAAGGTTGATCATCTAGCATATAAGTATTGGTGTGTACTACAAGGTTCTGGAATCATCAAAATTGTAAGAAATTTGGCCCAGTCTTCGTAAAGTTACAAGCACTGTACACAGTAAGCTGTATATGGGACTATGCACACGTGCGCGACACGTGCGTTTATCTCTCACATACTAATAGATAAACTAATTTACCAAATATATCAATTAGTAGGCGGTTTCCCGGCCAAATTGTTATCATCATGTATTAGTCAAAACATATTTTTTCACAACTTATAAAATACTTTTTTGAAAATCGGACCTACGGTTACAAGGTCACGTGACCTTTTGTCTTTGCATGTCAGCCCGAAAATCGCTCATTTTTGTGATTTGTGGACAAAACATATGGAAAAGGCATTTTTCCTAAAAACAGATCAACCATGGGTTATTGGGTCTTGTTTAAAATTTAGGTGGTTGGTTTGGGAGTCAAAATAGTTGAATTGTAGTAAGAAATGAAACAAAACAACAAAAACAATGAAATACATAAGTGAAAAAACATTGAAATACATAAGAAATTATCAAAACAAGGGATAACATAAGGAATAAGCTTGCTCTTCCAATTTTTTTGTCGTTTTATTGTTCAGAATGTTCTAATGAATATATGTAGTGAAAAAGAATGCTTAAATGTGAATAATATATGATTTATGGGTAAAAATGTGATTTGTATGACTTTATTTGCATAAATTACCATAAATATGCAAATGAGTGAAGTTTTCAAAAATTGAAATTATCATATTATTCTATACTCTTCATTTGACATGCGTTCAAATTTTAGCGGCGATCGGCCGCTTTGCGGCCAAGATCTTAAGGGGGGGGGCATAATAGCCCCCCACCGGCCGTACTAAGACCTCAAATAGCCCGGCATTTTAAGGGTTAAAGTGTTCTAGCTAAATATTTGGACATAACTTTCATTCCACATGTTTGTTTAGTACCCTATAAACATTTCTGTGTAATGTGCAAGTGACTTTCAGCCAGACTGAACCAATTTCTTATCATTTTATGAGTGTAAAACCTCAAAGTAAACATGTATGTCTAAGTGACACATAATCAAACTTTTCCAGTCGATTCTAAATATTTTGTTTTGTATTAATACGATTGCATTTTGACCCCTTTGCATTAAATGATTGTCAGAAAATGATTTATTATTGATACAGTTGATCTGTTCTCAGAATTGTAGTGATGAAACTAAAGATTCACAGAAACCGATGAATACAATTCAGAGAAGGTATAACCTTTATGTAAAGAGATTAAACCAGATTATCACAAGCTTTTCATTAAAAGAGGCAAACAAATAATGTTTCTAATTTGTATGGGTTACACTGTATATTCGCCATTTATACTGGTATACACCAGTTATTATATAGTGACTTGTGTTATAATCATTATGTGTGTTTTTTACACATGTTTACTTCCTCATCCATATTCCATATTCCATATTCATTCATAAAAAATAATATCAAAAGACAACTGATTTTATTCAAATACAAATGCATCACTCAAATGTACACTGTTGGTCATAATGGTAGAATATTTTTTTACCCGATTTATGGAAAGATCTAATACAATGATTTATTCCTACTAGATCTAGATAATAGTATACATTCTCAGATCTTATTGAACAATAGTTTGTGAGTGTTTGTTTTGCGTGACTGCTAAAGCATGTGTATGCTACTATGCTAATCAGGGGGGGGGGGTTAATGAATAGATCATCTCCCCTGAACAATAGGTATTACGAAAGGACTTACGCCCATGCTACTAGGGGATCTACGTCCTTAAGTCATAACTGACAGTAATGAGGAATAATGCCTCATAAAAGGGCACTAATAAAGCATATCGACACTGTTTTGATCCTCGGGGCTCACAGTAACGGGGCCATTGCTTAGCCACTGAATCATGACTGTACGCAGCGGGGGTTAGGGTACGTCGCGGCCCCCACAAATACAAAAAAACAAAGAAAACGCAATAGATTTTCAATAATTATTGCATTTTCCCCCGGTCCCCAATATAAACAAAATCCTCTGTAGGGCAATGCATTATGGGTCAAGGCATGCCCAAATGGAGGATTGTTTTATCACCACTGATACCATTCAGCACATTAAATAAATTATAGTCTAGTGATGAGTGTTCAAACCCCAGCCCCAGCATTAACGTTCTTTTTTTAGCCAGACATTGATCAACATTTGCCACTCTCCAACCGGAAGTATTATTATTATAATTAGAAGTAGAATTATCATTATTATTAATAATATTATTGATACTATTATTATTGTAATTATCATCATTGTTATTATCGCTATTATTATTATTACCATCATTATTATTTTCAGTGTTATCATTATTATCATTATCATTAGCATTATAATCAACATCATCAAGAACATCTCCATTATCGGGTTTTTATATTACATCATGACTTGTGATCATTAATATAATCAGGTGAAGTGTAGAAAAGAGAACTAGACTATGAGACCGAACCAAAAACTCAATTTGTATACTCTGCTGCCACTGTATAGCGTACAAGTCATAAGTGCTTACTATTCATATACATTTTTTTCAGTGGAGTTCCATATAGGGGAAATTTAACGTTTCAAGGTGTCACATCAATGAGGAAAATTCCACTGCATTACATCATACTTGTTTTAGATCAATTTTTATTAGACCACTTACGTTATAAAATATCATGTGGATGAACAGAATCATGTGTTTTTTTAGCAAATATTTTTGCTTTCCTAATTTGACATAACTTAAAGGTAGACTTTTCATGAAAACTAGTAATACAAAAATTGTCATGCTAAAGAAAATCATTAAAAAATGTGCCGCTAAGAAACACTGTTCTGAAAGTGAGCAAGACTGAGCCAATTTCTTATTATTTGTATGAGTATAAAACTTCACAGTAAACATAAATGTCTATGTGATACACAATCAAGTTTTCCAGTCGCTTCCAGACATATGTTTTGTGACAATGCAATTGCATATTTACCTGTTTACATTAAATGACTGTAAGAATATGATATTGTAATGATAAGGTGTATTTTCCCTCGAAATTGTAATGATAAAAGTAAAATCTCAGTGAAATGTATAAACAAAGTTCCAACAAGAAATAAACAGTGTATATTCGTCACTTATACTCGTATGCACCCAGATACAGTGACTTTTGTTATGATCACTAACATATTTTGAGTGCACACACTGCTCTGCTGTTCAGGCGCGAGGCCTGCCTCAACCTCTAAAGATTCCATATTTTTTCATGGCCCATTAATTTGGAATAGTTTGCCAGATGTCAAAAAACAGTGCAATACATTGAAACGCTTCAAATATATGTATAAGGGTTATTTAAGCGGAACAAAATGAAATTGTTTATTATGTAAAATGTAAAATTCAAGCTGTCACTTCCTTTTTCTTATCTTCTCTCTCTTCTTTTCTTTCTGTAACTGTCTTTACCTTATGCTATCTTTATATTTCCTCTGTCCTATGTTGTTGTATTATGTACTATGTGTTTTTATATACAATACGTTAGTATCTTGTTTATGCAAAGTATTTAGTTGGGATCATTCTCATCAAGCCAATTTTGGCATTCATGATTCCCCACTTCCTTTTATCTTATGTTGATAATGAACGAACATGTATCTACTTTTGATGTTTTTTTAAAAGAGAGTGAAATAAATAATTGAAATTAAATGAAATATTTAGTCTTTAGTCTACTAGATCAGTGTTTTTTCAACTTTTTTTTCTTTCAAGACACCCTTTAAAAAAAATAAAAAGCTTCTTGTCATCCCAATCCCAAATACATCACAGAAGATTCTCCTTGGGTCGCTATGGCACTCGTCATTTGCAATGTACAGGAAATTTGATTCTACATTTTTGAGGGCGAGCAAGAATAATGGCATTGTTAAATTTTGTTGTAATCAACACGCTAGATAATATATATAATATAATATATGCGGGCTCCTCCATATATGAATATTAGGATATTTGACCAGTTTTTACAGCTAACATCTACCTGATGATACTGTACTTATGAATACCTTATGAACTATGTATGTTAGTGGTCAGTGGATAGGCTCTTTTAGATAAAACAACACATAAAGTCTGTTTTTTCTGATTTTTTCCATTTCCAACAAATCAAAATAAAGTGCACGAGATTGCATTGTACATAGTAAAAAAATGAAACTTAATTAACAATATCTTTGTAATTGGTCTACAAACAGATTGGTCACGGAGGGGACTGCTGAAAGCTGGGATTGTAGATTACACCCCCTATAACTTATAATTGCAAAAATAGTACACGGGACAGAGAAAGAAGGGAAACAATGAACGAGAGAGGGTAGGACTCTAACCTATAACACACACAACACAGGTCCGTGTTTGAGACTAGTAAAACAAATTATTTGTCCAGGAGTGTTCAGCTTATTTCAATATACAGTGTGACCCAGACAAAACGAAACCGAGATTATTAATGTTTTATCATAACTTAATCCCAATTATAATTAATAAATGAAAAAGCTTAGATCCTCCTCTTTCATTTGATGTAACTCATACGATGCGTATTTCACGCATGAGTGAATAAAAGCAATTTGAAGGAAGGAAACCAAAAAGACATTTGGCGGGCGGTATCTGAATTTCGAAGAAAAATTAACATTTCTAGAAAGTGTAGTTTCTGCCCTTTCATATGACACCTCAATCAGGAAAAATGAGCAAGGGATATAGTTCTGTTTGTTTAAACTGATAATAATCATAATAATATTTAAATCGGGCCGAAAATTTAGCAACGCATCAGCCAGCCGCTGAATAGTGCTTTTTGTATTGCTTTCTTGTAATTTACTGTAGATATAAGACAATATTAGTCTCCGATGGCTGAGTAGACGAAGAGTCGTATAGTTTTTTAGCTGTATAGGTGTACAAAATTATGGCACTTCGGCCCGCACGCTGTTGTGTTGACGAAATTTATGGCACTTCGGCCCGCACGCTGTTGTGTTGACTGGTTTTTCGATAGATGGATAGTCGTATGTGTAGTTGTATAGTTGTACGAATATTGGCCTGCTTGGCCCCCCATACTCTTCGACTCTAGCTCATGCACTCAGCCAAAGTCCCGGCACGGCCGACAGCAGCAGTACGTGTGTTGACTGAAGGCAGCTTGCGACTGAACTGTCAGTCCAATAATTTTCTTGTGAAAACTTTCCTTTAGAAACTAACCAAAATTCAGTAAACATGGCCGTAATAATCACAAAATAAGCTTTGATTTCATACCTCCATTCACGAAAACTTTATAAAAATCGCGGCAATCATGATGGAAATAGGTCTAGAGGCTGTTCACACCGGCAGAGATAGCGCGCGCTAGACCGCGCTATCTCTGCGGTTTGGAAGGTACAACGTCGTTTCGGTCCGCCCAACAGCGAGCCACGGCGAGCTAAAACGGCGTGCCACTGGAGCACCTCTAGGGGTGGTCCACGAGAGATAGCGCGGTCTAGCGCGCGCTAGAAAAAAAAGGAGGGAGGTGCTACGATAGACCGCGCTATCTCATTGCGGTGTGAACAGCCTCCTTGTTTGGTCATCTGTCGTGTGTCTCTTTGATATGTTGAATATGCATGAGGTATCTCTGTCGTCACGCATATTATGCATTATGCATATCGCGTCTGTTTTCGCCCTGGACGTCGACACAGAGGAGGACCTCGGGCGGAGTAAGGCCAATCGCACAGAGTAGACTCTCCCGCGGACGATGGCACCTGGCACCGGGTACACAGTGGGCCAGGGAGGAACCAAAGTGCGCCAAAACTCATGTTTGGGGATTTTTATTTTTTTTTTATAAATCCAGAGGAAATGTTTGGATTTCCAGGGATTTTCGCTAAAATTTTATTACCAACATTTTCTCTGATGTCTAAGCTTTAAGTTGATACCAGATTTGGCTGCCCGATTCTGCCCGTTATTATGTTAGAACCGTTTACCTTGCAACATTGCCCCGAAATTTTTTTTTTTTTTTTTTGGTCCGCGGTGTCAGAACAAGTGTCACGCGCCCCCTCGCGCCGTGATTTATGACCACGAATCCTTCATGATTCAGCCGCGGACCCCCAAAACCCACATTTTTCGGGCAATGTGGCAAGGGAAATCGGCTCTAACATAACAACGGGCAAGATCGGGCAGCCAAATTTGGTATCAACTTAAAGCTTAGACATCAGAGGAAATTGTGGTATTAACATTTAAGCGGTACACTGCGGAGATCTAAACATTTCTTCTGGATATATAAAAAAAACATGGATAATTAGTCCACTTTTCAGTGAATGACCCTATAAGATATCATGAAAATTGTGTTTCTATTAATTTTAACCCATTCATTGAACGAAATAAACTATCAGGAATATGTGAGAGCAATTTCATATCAATAACTTAAAAACTTCATGTTGAATTGAAAGATTTATAAAATAAGTCAATTTTGCACTAAAACTGTCAATATGTAGGATTTTGCTGTTTGAAGTAGTAAATTTATACCCTTATTGTGCATAACGGAATTAAAAATTGAAAAAATAATCACCCAAACTTAGTTTTGGCGCACTTTGGTTCTTCCCTGGCCCACTGTGCGGTACCCCGAGGGAGGGTTCAGGAGAAGATAGGTGCACCAACTTTGGTCGGCGATCTCATTAAAAAACAATAGAATACAAAGGGTCGCGGAGACGTCATGCTCCCCGCGGAGTCTTAGGGTATTACTTACTGTGAGATGAGATGAGATGAGATGAGATTATATTAAGTTGGGGATCCACAAAACTTTTGTTCTGCCTTCTGGTCTACTCAAACTTTACAACCAGCCATAGTTAAGGAGTAGAAATAAGCAGGATTTTCTTTGTGCGAGTTGTACTAGATGATTATGAACAGAACAGAATTAAAACAAACAGCCAAACTTACATTTTACAACCATGACAGCTTGCGCACATGTGGAAAAATGAAGGGAAAACTTAATGAATCTGATACCTTTAGGTGTAGTTTGTTTTCATTCAAAAAGATAAATCTGAATGCAAGCTTGTTTTGTCTACCATAACAGGCTAGCTACTAGCAACTAGCAACTTTGATCAGATCTTTTCAAACCCCCATTCATTGAACTGAGCCCTTTTATATTCCTTCTTATTATCATTTATTGTTTTCTGACAGATGATCTCAACCATGGAAACTTGCGGAACATTGCAAACAAGTTTTCGAAAGACACAGACATCACACATCAGTCTCCATTGCATTCATGGATCAACATTTGCTGGACTCCATGCCTTTGTTCGTTTTAATTGTCATTTATTTGAAGACTCGACAGCAGTTTTGCCTCACATAGGAGCAAACGATCTGAAAGGGGAGTTTGGGAGAGGGACAAGAATGATTTTGTTCAGCTTATTCTTACTTTAAAAGAAAAATGCTTTTCAAGTGATTTCATTTTTATATCTCTGATACTTCGATGGTGGGATTTCGAAGCTTTACACGAACAAAACATTTATTATAATAGAAAACTGACTGAACTGTCACCGTTATACGATTTAAATTGTTAAAACTCTAATAATACTTTTATTCTCAGCGACTCAATTCATGCACGTAATGGTCTCAACATTAATGTCAAAATTAGTTTATTAATGAAATAAGAATGTTATCAAATGGAAAAGTTATTCTTAGTCTTATTTCATTTATAATTATTCATTAGTAGTAGTAGTGTTAATAATATTTTTGTTTAACCGTTGTCTGTTTACTTAGCTATTTTAAAGCAATGTAAACAAAACAAAATGTTTACAGATATTCTTTTCAGATTTGCATTTTATTCAAAAACAGAACCTACACAAGATGAACATAATGTGAATAGTTAAGCATTGACATATTTTGATAGGTTGACAAATTGCAAGAAATTGTAGAAAAAAGTTGAATGGAAGCGAATCTATGCAACATTCTCAAAGTATCAATGATGATAAAAGTTGTAAACTGTAATTAAGTGTGAATCTCATAAATGTCAATAATGATCACATTGATGATGATGATTATGATGGTGATGGTGGTGGTCATGATGGTGATGCCGATGGTGGTGATGACGATTGTGGAGATGATGATGGTGATGATGGCAATGCTGGTAATGTCAGTGGTGATGGCTATGGTGATGATGATAATGATGACGGTGATTATGATGATGATTAGGATGATGGCGATGATGATCATGATGGCAATGCTGATGATGTCAATGGTGATGTCGATCATGATGGCTATGGTGATGATGATAATGATGACGGTGATTATGATGATGATTACGATGATAGCGATGGTGATTATGGCGATAATGGCGATGGCGATAGTAACTGTGATTATGATGATGATGGCGATGATCATGCTGGCAATGCTGATATGGTGGTGTGGTGGTGATGATGATCATGATGATAATGGTGAGGATTGTGATAATGGATGTTGAAGGTGAAAATTTGAATTATATTAGTTGTATTTCAGCCACCACACACTAAGACCAGAAAATACATTATGAGATATTAATTCTGCGGGTCACTACAAAATAAAACATTCTCAAAGTATCAATGATGATAAAAGTTGTAAACTGTAATTAAGTGTGAATCTCATAAATGTCAATAATGATCACAATGATGATGATGAATATGATGGTGATGGTGGTGGTCATGATGGTGATGCCGATGGTGGTGATGACGATGGTGGAGATGATGATGGTGATGATGGCAATGATGGTAATGTCAGTGGTGATGGCTATGGTGATGATGATAATGATGACGGTGATTATGATGATGATTATGATGATGGCGATGATGATCATGATGGCAATGCTGATGATGTCAATGGTGATGGCGATCATGATGGCTATGGTGATGATGATAATGATGACGGTGATTATGATGATGATTACGATGATGGCGATGGTGATCATGGCGACAATGGCGATGGCGATCGTAACTGTGATTATGATGATGATGGCGATGATCATGCTGGCAATGCTGATATGGTGGTGTTGGTGGTGATGATGATCATGATGAGAATGGTGAGGATTGTGATAATAGATGTTGAAGGTGAAAATTTGAATTATATTAATTGTATTTCAGCCCACCACACACTAAGACCAGAAAATACATTATGAGATATTAATTCTGCGGGTCACTACAAAATAAAATCAAACAGAAAGAGAATAAGGTGAAGAATTATGTAATATTTTATTTCCAGGAATGCACATGATGATGATTACGATGATGGCGATGGTGATCATGACGACAATGGCGATGGCGATCGTAACGGTGATTAAGATGATGATGGCGATGATAATGCTGGCAATGCTGATATGGTGGTGTTGGTGGTAATGATGATCATGATGATAATGGTGATGATTGTGATAATGGATGTTGAAGGTGAAAATTTGAATTATATTAGTTGTATTTCAGCCCACCACACACTAAGACCAGAAATGTGATATTAATTCTGCGGGTCACTACAAAATAAAATCAAACAGAAAGAGAATAAGGTAAAGAAATATGTAATATTTTATTTCCAGGAATGCACATGAACTGTAATTACACAATTGACACAAGACCCTGCAAAACAGAATTTTACCATCAACGAAAGCCTGGGAATTACCAAAAAAAAACATGTTCAATGCTCTTCTCATTAGACTATGGTTCACAAATATAAAAACACATTTCAGAACTTTTACAACCAACTGGCTGCGATACAACCATGAAATTACGTTCCCCCCCCCCCGGAAGTTTGTACTTACACAAATATACAATTTGAGAAAGAAAAATGTATCTTCTTTGTTAAAATGATGTCAAAGCCCGGCCAAAAATGGCCTATGTAGACACTTAAATCCTCGTCACTGCCCCCTATTCATTCTAGAGCGGATTTCTACATTGTACTTGATTGTACGTTTGTACGTATCTGTATCCTACTTGTACTTTCTTTAAACTTATATTATTATGTAGCGCATGATTATCATACACACTAATAAGTATGTGGGGGCATCAGAAAGCCTCTACACCTGGGGGTTATACCCGATGGCCGAGAGTATAATACATGAATAGGAACTTTTAGATTTGCACGTCAACAGTTTTGACTGCAACGTGTGACGTCAGACGTCATCCACAGTGGCGGATCCAGGTGGGGGGGGGGGGGGGGCGTGGGCCCCGCCCCCCCCCCCCCCCCTGAGAAAAAAATCAAGTAAAATCACGCGATTTTTACCTTTTTAAATTTTTTTCGAGGACACCAGAAGAAAAAAAAATGTGCTCACTTCCCCCCCCCCCCCCCCCACTGAGCGACTTTTCGGCTGGCTGAGTCGTTGCGATTTTTGTTTGCACTCCAAAAAAATGTCCGCCCCCTCCCCCTCACCCCCCCCCCCCCCCCCCCCCCCCCCCCCCCACTGAGCGAATTTTCGGCCGGCGCGATTTTCAAATTTTCGGGAGCAAAAAAAAAAAAGTTGGGCCCCCTCCCCTAAGAAATCCTGGATCCGCGCCTGACTGCGCATGCGTCACGTCGTCTCAGTCGGCGATCGAGAATGCGTCAACCTTGATTTTCCTAAATCTAGTACGGTACTAGTATATCCCGCTTGCGCATAAATATACAGTTCCTCAGGTAGACAAAGGAACATCCCTTCCCTGCTATTATGTAAAAATGTGTAGAACAGGTGTCACATGCATATTCACCTGTTCTACACATTTTTACAAAATAGTAGTGAAGGGATGTTTTACCACAGCAATAGGGCATTTTAGTAATGTAACCACATATAATGCATAAGTCTTTGTGAAGTATTTCAATAGACATAATCCAAACTGCGTACATTAGTCGTTGCCAGGTTGGACAAACTTTATGGCTTGACCTACGTAGCAACACTTGATATTATGCAGTTTGCATTCTGAAAAGTCCCTAGTGACGCTCTCACAGAACCGCTGAAGGCAGAAAATCTGGATCTCAAAACTAACATTTTTGAAGAGTGAAAGTAGTTATATTTGATCATTAAGGCTTCCCCATGCAAAAATAATTTTTTCATCAATTCAAAATACTTTTGATTCTTCATGTGACTCCTTTAAGGCACCCTGCCACTTGCACGATTTTGGTTTGCGTATAATTTGCGCTTTGTTTCGTGCCACGTACTCGCCACAACGAGAAGCATTTGCGGAACATGTGGTAGGATGATGGTCAATGCGGAACAAGGCTTGAAATTCGTGGCAGAATTTTCAAAATGTTCAAAATTTTGGCGCGACAAATTTGATGGACGACTTTCGTGAACACTTCGCGAACTATGCGTATCCTATATGTATCCTACTCGTGTCGATACTGACCAGTGCGTGCCAATTCACGACGGATTTACGAATAAATTGCTCACAATTTGCGCATCGGCTGCGCATACTTCCCGCACAGGTTTCACATTACTTGCGCATGGTATACGCATGCGCATGAGACGGCACAGAAAAAGAAAGGAAAATAGGTAAATAAAAAGTGACCGCTGAAATAATCTCGTGATAATGCATGAATAATGGTGTGAACAGTACGTAAGTATGGCGTAAGTATAAAAAAAAAAAAAAAAAATACTTATACAATGATTCTTGGAAATATAAAAACATGGGTTAGTAGCCCCTGAAGAAGTTTGAATACAAACTTGTGTTTAGGGCACCAACCATGACATATATATCGAGTAATTAACAAAAACAGCATTAACGGGAAAACAAATATATACAAGCAAACATTTAAAGAGACCTATAATTATGAGCATAAGACATTTACAGCAAAGCACCAGCAATGAACACACCAGCAGTTCTACATAAACGAGTGCATAGATTTATTTATTTATTTATTTGTTCAGTTTTATTTAAAAAACAGGGTAGTCTTTTCAGTGCCAGAGGCCTGCTTTACAAAAGAGCTCTGTACATACAAAGATTTACAACAAAAATAGAATACATTGTAGAAAACAAAGACATTATATAAACAACATACCATAAGAGAACTAAAACAACTTACAAACTAGATCACAATTAACATAAGGCCTGAACTATTAAACATTAAGATATTATTGATACAATACAAAATACAAATACAAATACACATGCCATAAATAAATAATAGACATAAAATCAAAAAGGTAAAAGGTAAGAAAAGAAATAAAACTACTACAGACTACACAACTAAACAAACAAACAAAACAAACAAAACTAACTGTAATAAGTCATAATATAACATTAGGTACCAGTGCATGCATTAAAGTGGAGGGAGTGATTTAATTTGTTTTTTGAACATTTGGAGTGAAGTTGCCGTGCGAATATGAGTCGGTAGATTGTTACAGATGCTTGGAGCGATGAAAGAAAAAGATCGTTTTTTAAATCCAGTCTTGGGTTTTGGGATAAATAAGGGTTTCAAGGTAGAATGACGAGTAACATAGTAAACTTGACGTTTACAAGCAAAAGGTTCTAAATAATAAGGGGCTAGATTATTGAGTATTTTGTAGACGAAAATGCAGTAGTGGTAGTTGATTCTATTTTCAACACTTTGCCATTGAAGAGTGCTTAAAAGGATGTCTTTTGGGGTTAGTTAGTCTGCATTAAGGACTAATCTTGCATATCTGTTCTGCGTCCTCTGTAATTTGAGTAAATCTTTCTTTTTGCACTTGCCCCAAACAACTGAACAGTAATCCATATGTGGAAGAATAAGGGAGTAATAAAGATGTTTCAGTAGACTTTGGTTCAAATAACTCTTAATCCTCCTAGTGCATGCAATAGCCCGATTAATCTTATTAGTCACATTCAATATGTGTGGTGTCCAACTTAGACTTTGGTCAAGGGTTACGCCTAAATATTTGATCTCGGTAACATTCTCAAGATAGTCTCGTCCATGACAGATTTTCAAAATTTGGTTCTTAGTTTTATGTTTCGTTCCAAAGACCATCACTTTAGTTTTATTTGCATTTATTTCCATACTATTTATTTCAAACCATTTACGCAGTAAATCATAATATTTTTGTAGTTTCTTCTGACTGCTTTTTAAATTGTTAACTTTACAAAACAGTGCCGTGTCATCAGCGTACAGAGCAATTTTGGTTTGTTTACTAAATTTCAAGTTACACATATCATTAAGAAATAAGCAAAAAATTAGGGGGCCCAAAATAGACCCTTGGGGCACACCAGAGTAAATCTGTAGAAAATTGCTTTGGACACCTTGAAATGAGACGCAGTGTTGCCTATTCGTTAGGTATGAAGAGAACCAGTCTAATCCAACAGAATTAATACCATAATATGGCATTTTTAATAACAATATTTCGTGAGATATAACATCAAACGCCTTTTTGAGATCAAGGAATATCGCCCCTGTTATCAGACCACAGTCAATATTGTTTAACAAGTAATCAGTTATTTCAATTAGACAAGTTGCAGTTGAATGCTTTGGGCGAAAACCCGACTGGCGCTGAGATAGCAGTTTGTATTCTTGGAGATACTCATAAAGCTGGGCATGGACTGCCTTTTCAAGTATCTTGGACAGACAGGACAATAAAGAAATTGGCCTATAATTGCCAATGTCACTTGTTTCACTACTTTTTGGTACTGGAATAATCTTGGCTCTTTTGAAATCACTTGGGAAGATCATCAATATGTGGTTTCCAAGACAAGAATTCAACTATTTTGTTAACTAAGAAGTTAGTATTTTGATACTTGGGTAATAATCTTGCCATCCATAATGAATTGTTGAATATCATTACCAGCCTTTTTATGTTTTGTTTTAAAGAGAACATATTTTATTTTTTCAAAATTCAAAGACAGATTATTGCATTGCAACCAGGTGACAACATTTTGGAGTTCCTTATTTAACAGGTGAATTAATGTGCTGATTTTTTAGTTAGAAAGAGTAATACTGGTGTTATCCGCAAAAAGTATGTAATTAAGAATTGAAGAACAATTTACAAAAGTCATTAATATATTACAAAAATAATAACGGGCAGAGAACAGACCCTTGCCAAACTCCGTATATAAACATCAACAGTTTCTCCCAATATTTCGTTTTGTTTTTCAATGATTCTTTTTTCCGTTTCCTGTCTTTTGACTGATTTATGTGTTTTTCTGCTAGCATTTCTCTTTTCTAAGCTGAACAAATATTTCGTACTTACTTTGTCCTCTACCGTTCATTTTGCCTCAGCTCTGTTACCAGATCCTTTAGATTGTACTATAAAATTTTGTCCAGCTCTTCTTTTATGACTCTAAATTCGTATTAATTTTTTTTTTTTCCTCTTTGGTTATTAATAAGTTTTTGTTAACACATTAAGCTTCATTTCTAATTATCCTTTTCCCTTTTTTTTTGGTCTGCAACTTTATGTTTACAATATTCGTTTGTGAATTCACGAGTCTTTATTTCAAACGTTCTCATTTCTGCAGAGGACTCATATATTTGGAGAATTGATTGGACTAATAACATGTCAAATATTGTTATGATAACAGTTATCAAACAGAACTGTTCAGCTTCCGTAACATAGACCCTTTTGGAAGGTTTTGTATTGATTTTTAAAGAAATTGCGTTGTGGTAATCCCTTATTGATGGTCTGATATCTGCATTACGAACTCTCTTTAAACAACTTTTATCGACAAGCAAATAGTTAAATCTTGATCAAAGTTTGATATATGTATTACTCCTGAAAAACTGAATTGTATTAATATTCATTTTCTCCAGAAATCACGCAATTTGTATTTCTTTAACAATCCCCAAAGATGTAGCGGTTTCTTGTAATTGGAACGATTTGTTTCATGAACGTTTGGAGTGTCTTTCTGGACATTTAGTACACAGTTCCAGTCTCCTGCCATTAATAACTTATATTTTTCATTTTCGCACAAGAATTTGATACGACTTTATTCATTTTTCTGAAGAAAAACGTTCTCTTCGATTTTGCTGTCAATGAAATACTGTAGTTCCCATTTCAACTGTCAATAAAACTTTTTTTTTCGATCATCACTCTGCTCTATATAAGGCACATCTATATGAAGGTGTTCATCAAATAGTACAGCAACTCCTTCGGAGTGATTTGTGCCATGTGAACAAAACATGGTCCACGCCACTCACTTTTCTAAATATTTTCAAATGTCCAACAAGCTTCGTGTACACAATATATGTGTCCCTTTAGATGTCTAAACCGTTTGAAAATTTGACTTCGAGTTCAATTAAGGACGACGAACATTACAACTAAACAAATGACAACTCGACATATACATGTACACAAAATCAACTTGAACATATCGTCGCTGTTTTCACGAAGTGACGGTAGTGAAAAAAAATTGCATTCACTTTGCGTTACGATTTTCCTCACTACCGTCACTTCGTGAAACCAAGGACGTCTTTCATTAGTTTTATCACTTTATTCTCCCCACTCTTCCCGGCCCGATTGCGATTCTGCACGGTCCGTCTACATGCTTTCCTTGCCGTTACTATAAAAAAGTGAAATGTTATGGTAGAGATATTAAACAAAATATATTGATAGAAATTTGCATACAACAAAAGATGGTTACATAAGGAGTAATTTACGGCGTAAGAAAGACAATACTTGTATTAGTGATTACACCAGTCTCTTCTAGTTAAAACAATTCCCAACTTCCGACTGAAGTAATGACTTTAAAGCCCCTGTAAAGTATTAGAAGCCCCAGCACATGGATAGCAACATTTCACTTATATTGTATCAAATATAAAGAGGATGACATTTATGCCATATTTCTGCAAGGATTTTCGAAACAAATGTGTTTGAAGTCGAATATTGATGAAAGAATACAGCATTTGGGGTTTCTGCGTACAACAGAAAACCCAAATTATGTTTTCTTCATCAATATTTGTCTTCAAACACATTTTTGGGGTGAAATATTTGCAGAAGTGTGTTTTAAATGACATCCTTTTTCACATTATGATAACATTTAAGTGAAATTTGGCCATCAGATTGTTGGCCGCGTATTCGGGTTCCTAATTCCTTAGAGGGGCTTTTAGTCACACAATAATGGATCAATAAAAAAGGTTAAGTATAAGGAAAAACACGATATTAGATTGTTTCCTTTGAATGTTCTTTGGTATTTGCGTTCTTTTGGACAAAATATGGCATGGTAGTCCCAAAAACCTGTTATAGTAGGTGTCATGACAATTTACTCTGACTTTCGTCCTTTGTACGCCAAAAAGTGGAAATTCAAACACAGCATTGCTAAATATTGGTATCAAATAAACAAACAATGTTCAACTTCTAAGAACTCCAATCGTTTTTTTGTTGTTGTAACAAAGCAATCACTTTTGGGATACAAATCCTTGAACAGCCTGAACAACGAACTAGCTGAAAGCCCCTCTACCAATTAATTTAAGATAATCAAAAGATCAGGACCGCATGTGTGTCTTACTGGATCGTACGGGTGGGCTTATATAATGTTCATGGTAAACACTGTTCTGCCATTGTCCTTCATCCTATTTCTTCTACTGCTTAGTCTCCTTGTCTTTTTTCCTCCATTTCTTTCTTGTTCTCCTTATTATCATTTTGTATTTTTCTTCTTACTCTCTTTTTTTATTTTCTTACTAGTTGTAAATAAAGTCCTTATCGAAACGAAACTAACAAGAATCATACACGCGTGTTCGGGCACACAAGCATAAACAGAAGTTTTAGTGTGTGAAAATATAATATCTGTACTTACGCCACATGCTGAGCGTTATGATGTTGGTTACTATCAACAAACTTGTGAGAATCGCTAAACCAATGATTGCGGCTTGGTCAATTGGTCCACGTCCATCGTCTGAAAATAGGAAAGGAAGTAATGCATATGCGTCTTGAATTTATCATAGATATCATAATAACATAATAATGGTTGATTTTATAACATGCCTGAATATCGAGTGCATTAGTACAATCCTGAAAATTAACAAATTCCCAACATTTTGGTCAAAGAAAGATGGAAGATTAGGAAAGGATGCGTTGTTTAAACATTGTAAATACAAATTATAAACTTGAAATTTAATTCGTCATGGGGACGAATTAGGTGGTCTGTCTTCAATTCCTATGTTCATGCTCATCTTTAATTCAATATTTACTATATTGAAAAAGGGAGAAGTTATATAGACATGTAAACAATGATGATCATGATGATGATCATGATGATGATGATCTTGATAGTAATGGTGATGACGATGATGATGATCATGGTGATGTTGATGATCATTATCAACAGACCATTGATGACATCTGATTGAAAAATTGAGGGGACATTTAGAAAGCATATAGGCTCAGCTACAACATACTCAAAAATCAACAAAAACCAAGAGGGAAAAAAGGCGATATTGCTCGCAAAAGACAGGAATGTAGAATCCAGATTTGAGAAAAAAAGTCATCTCCCTTAAGGATTACACGCACAAAGTAATGGATCAAGTGATAATAGGGTAATAATAAAGTAAATATGGTTGTTTATTACATCATTTGCGATTCTACGGGTTTTAATAGGCAAAGGAGATTCATACTCAATCAAAATATGAAAACAAATTGGGTTCACCTTGCATCCTAAAGAGCTACAATGGATTTTGCATAGGCATGTTTTTGCCCATAAATGCTATGTATTACAAGAGCTCGCGCGCACGGAAATTTATGTTTAACGGTCGATCATTCCGTCATTAATAGTCATAAAGAGATAAACATTGTATCAATTTGTTTGTAAAAATATGTGGAATATTATGAAAGAAAAAAAATGGCGATTCTTTGTTGTGCAATAGTTTTACGTGCGAAAACGCGAGCGCATGCGCGTGTGCGCGATTTTTTATAAAATGCTTAGAATAGCCTAAAACGTATGCAAAATGATTTTGAGACAATTTTGAGCATTTCAAAATTTTACGCGCGCATTGACGCGCGCGTTATTTGACCTCAAATTGATCGGACGGATATTGACCTTGATCATGATAAATATGAATGAGAAATAGTTTTTGGTTATGAAGATATGATCATGAGTTGATTTTCGTAAAATTTTACAAATTGGCGCCTAGATGACGTCATCAGTCAAGGTCAAGGTTGAAAAAATGTCTGTGCTTTGTACATATGCCTATACATATGTGTGTCAAATTTCAAGACTTTGATCCAGCCATTTTCAAGTTATCTTGTCCACAAAAAAGTGGTTAGAAATAAGAAAAATAAAGAACTAGATTTGTAATACTTGTTTGGAACAAGTATAGGTGGGCTGATCCAACAAAATATTGAGACAAAATAAAGGGTACATTTGAGATAGCTTTTTGTCTCATCTACAACATACTCGAAGTTCAGCGTAAACGAAGCTAAGACGACGTAGATATTGCTCGCGAAAGACGGGAATGTAGAATCGAGTTTTGAGAAAAAGTCATGTCCCAACGAGAATACACCCAAATTGTAAAAAATTGACATGCCTCCTTTAACCGCAAAACTACGCCATGATGCCTTTGTCAAAATGAAGAAAAATACCAATTGCATTTAAAGATAGTTTATTGTCTAAGCTAAAACATATCAAAATTTGAAAGAAAATCGATCAATATTTACAGAGATACAATCAGATTTCCATAAATATGCTGACGTCATAATATGCAAATTGGAATTTTGAGTTCGGAGGCCATTATGATGACGTCATGAGTTAATTGAGGGTCAAATGAGACATGAAACAATATCTCCGAATCATACTCTATTAAAATATGAAAAAAAAATTGGGGTCACCTTGCATCCTAAAGAGCTACAATGTATTTTGTATAGGCATGTTTTTGCCCATATATGCTTTGTATTTCAAGAGCTCGCGCGCACGGAAATTTTTGTTAAACGGTCGATCAATCCGTTATTAATAGTCATAAAGAGATAAACATTGTATCAATTTGTTTGTAAAAATATGTGGAATATTATGAAAGAAAAAAAATGGCGATTCTATGTTGTGCAATAGTTTTACGCGCGAAAACGCGCGCGCATGCGCGTGTGCGCGATTTTTTATAAAATGCTAAGAATGGCCTAAAACGTATGCAAAATGATTTTGAGACGATTTTGAGCATTTCAAAATTTTGCGCGCGAATTGACGCCCGGAGGTATACGCACGCGCGCGTTATTTGACCTGAAATTGACCGGACGGATATTGACCTTGATCATGGTAAATATGAATGAGAAATACCTTTTGATTATGAAGATATGATCATGAGTTGATTTTCGTAAAATTTTACAAATTGGCGCCTAGATGACGTCATCAGTCAAGGTCAAGGTTGACAAAATTTCTGTGCTTTGTACATATGCCTATACATATGTGTGTCAAATTTCAAGGCTTTGATCCAGCCATTTTCAAGTTATCTTGTCCACAAAAAAGTGGTTAGAAATAAGAAAAATAAAGAACTTTTTTTTTTTTATAAAATGCTAAGAATGGCCTAAAACGTATGCAAAATGATTTTGAGACGATTTTGAGCATTTCAAAATTTTGCGCGCGCATTGACGCCCGGAGGTATACGCACGCGCGCGTTATTTGACCTGAAATTGACCGGACGGATATTGACCTTGATCATGGTAAATATGAATGAGAAATACCTTTTGATTATGAAGATATGATCATGAGTTGATTTTCGTAAAATTTTACAAATTGGCGCCTAGATGACGTCATCAGTCAAGGTCAAGGTTGACAAAATTTCTGTGCTTTGTACATATGCCTATACATATGTGTGTCAAATTTCAAGGCTTTGATCCAGCCATTTTCAAGTTATCTTGTCCACAAAAAAGTGGTTAGAAATAAGAAAAATAAAGAACTAGATTTGTAATACTTGTTTGGAACAAGTATAGGTGGGCTGATCCAACAAAATATTGAGACAAAATAAAGGGTACATTTGAGATAGCTTTTTGTCTCATCTACAACATACTCGAAGTTCAGCGTTAACGACGGTAAAACGACGTAGATATTGCTCGCGAAAGACGGGAATGTAGAATCGAGTTTTGAGAAAAAGTCATGACCCAACGAGAATACACCCAAATTGTAAAAAATGACATGCCTCCTTTAATCGCAAAAATACGCAATGATGCCCTTGTCAAAATGAAGGATAATAGTATCTGCATTTGTAGAAAATTGTATCAGCTAGAATATATCAAAATTTGGAAGAAAATCGATCAATATTTACAGAGATACAATCAATTTTCCATAAATATGCTGACGTCATAATATGCAAATTGGAATTTTGAGTTCGGAGGCCATTATGATGAGGTCTTGAGTTAATTGAGGGTCAAATAAGACATGAAACAATATCTCCGAATCATACTCTGTTAAAATATGAAAACAATTGGGGTCACCTTGCATCCTAAAGAGCTACAATGTATTTTGTATAGGCATGTTTTTGCCCATATATGCTTTGTATTTCAAGAGCTCGCGCGCACGGAAATTTTTGTTAAACGGTCGATCAATCCGTTATTAATAGTCATAAAGAGATAAACATTGTATCAATTTGTTTGTAAAAATATGTGGAATATTATAAAAGAAAAAAAATGGCGATTCTATGTTGTGCAATAGTTTTACGCGCGAAAACGCGCGCGCATGCGCGTGTGCGCGATTTTTTATAAAATGCTAAGAATGGCCTAAAACGTATGCAAAATGATTTTGAGACGATTTTGAGCATTTCAAAATTTTGCGCGCGCATTGACGCCCGGAGGTATACGCACGCGCGCGTTATTTGACCTGAAATTGACCGGACGGATATTTTGATTATGAAGATATGATCATGAGTTGATTTTCGTAAAATTTTATAAAATGGCGCCTAGATGACGTCATCAGTGAAGGTCAATGTTGAAAACGTTTTTGTGCTTTGTACATATGCCTATACATATGTGTGCCAAATTTCAAGGCATTTGATTGAGCCATTTCCAAGTAATCTTGCAAACAAAAAAGTGGTTAGAAATAAGAAAAATATATAATAAATAAATAAATAAATAATAAAGGCAATTCTAACAAAATTATAAGGTGGTCTGTACGTTATACAGCCCACCTGATAATAATAAAGGCAATTCTAACGAAATTATAAGGTGGTCTGTACGTTATACAGCCCACCTGATAAATAATATTAATAATAATAATAAAGGCAATTTTAACAAAATTATAAGGTGGTCTGTATTAGATACAGCCCACCTGAATAATAAAGAAAGAAAATTCTGACGAAAACAATAGGTGATCTGTCGAAAACGACAGACCACCTAATAAATAAATAAAGAAGAAAGAAAATTCTGACGACAACAATAGGTGATCTGTCGAACGACAGACCACCTAAAAAACGGAAACAAATAAGCTGCAAAACTTAAGGTATTTCTTTATTCAGGTTGCTAGTGGTATAACACTTAGAAAAAATGAGATCTATTTGCTGCTCTAAATTTCTTAATAATGCAGGAAAGTAACACATAGTTAATCTCACCTGCAATTGTCACAGATGTGCCCACAGGTGACACTGTAGTTGCTTTATTTTCCACCAGGCTGTCAGTGGTGGTATCACGCAAGTCCAACGAGCCTACTCTCTGGTAGTGTAAGTAGAAAAAGGAGCAATCTACTCGTGATACACTCTTGATGGGAGGCATTGCGCAAGAGACCGATGTCGTGTATGTTCCGTCTTCCGTCACGACTGCATATGTTTCAATACTGTCAGGATTCCAGTCCAAATTGAGAACCGGGTATATCATTGGCCTCACGTGCTCAACAGTGCAATTAACACGATTCAAATCAGTGTCCCGAGTTATCACCGGGTCCATTCGAGGTAGAGCTAAAGCAATGAAACAATAGAAAACAAAACAGAGTGACGAAAATTAAATGCTAATTGGAAGAATTTAAATTCCTGACCAGGATGAACATATTAAACGTAATCTTATTACCAAAAATGTCCAGAAACGTGGATTTTACTTAAAATATATGCCGGATCCCTACGTTGATGTGGCTTTAAATTAATTCTTTTTAGAAAATGTTTGTTAATATCGGTAGATAAGAAGAGGAATGAGTCCAAAGTAAAATCCTGCATTCATCGCTATTGCTAGAGATGTTCCTCCATGCGCAATAAGTTATTCTTTAAAAGATTGTCAGTTTAGTACATGTTGACTCAAGTCTTTCAAAATTTGAAAAGCAAATCGATGAGCAAGTGGCCATGATTCTACACCTTCAATATGCTTCAACCGAGAGGGAGAGGAAACTTGATGAGTCTATAGGAAGGTAGAAGGCAAGGATCCTTGAGCTTGAGATTACTGAATAGAGGAAAAAAATCAAGCTTTTGAAGGAAAGCCATGATGGCAAAGATCAACAATTCAGTATGCTCAGGAGAGATTAAAAGAGCAGTATAGCAGGAGAAACTCTCTCAGGTTTGTTGGTATCCCGAGGTTAAAGCACAACAATTGTAAAGTTCCTGTCGTTCAAGAAGAGGAACGAGGTCCTTGGGAGTCGACGCAAGCTCGAGGGTACGAAAACAATCAATCCAGGAGGCTGTTCACACCGCAATGAGATAGCGCGGTCTATCGTAGCACCCCCTTTTTTCTAGCGCGCTAGACCGCGCTCTCTCTCTCGTGGACCACCCCCAAGATGAGCCCCAGTGGCACGCCGTTTTGGCCGAAACGACGTTGTACCTTCCAAACCGCAGAGATAGCGCAGTCAAGCGCGCGCTATCTCTGCCGGTGTGAACAGCCTCCAGGAAGACTTCACCCGCGATAATGCCAAGCTCCTCAAGATGACCCGTGACCATCCAGGTGCGGATCCAGGATTTCTTAGGGGGGAGGCCCAAATTTGAAATTATGCAATCCAAATATTGGTACGTAATGGTGACCAGCAGTGACGTAATTAGGGGGTGGGTGGGTGCAGGGAGAGGCGAGTTTTTTCCCTCCCTCCTCCGCGAAGCGCGCTTTGACATTTCAATAAATTATTAGAGAAAGAAGACGATTCGTTGTACCATTCCCCAAAATAATCCTCTTCTAAATTATGTTTCCCCCCATCCCGCGAGAAGCGCGAAAGCTTTTACGTTTCATTTAATCATTAGAGAAAGTAGACGATTCGTTGTACCGTTCTCGACTCTTAATCCTTCTCTAAATTCAATTTCCCCCTCCCCACCCCCCTACAGCGCAAAGCGCGGAAGCTTCGACGTTTCATTAAATTATTAGAGAAAGAAGACGATTCGTTGTGTCGTTATCGACTCTTAATCTTCGTCTAAATTCACCCCCCCCCCCCCCGACTCCCGCGCGAAGCGCGGAAGCTTTTACATTTCATTAAATCATTAGAGAAAGAAGACGATTCGTTATACCGTTATGACTCTTAATCCTCGTCTAATTTCAGTTTTCCCCCTCCCGCGCGAAGCGTGGAAGCTTTTACGTTTCATTAAATTATTAGAGAAAGAAGACGATTCGTTGTGTCGTTATCGACTCTTAATCTTCGTCTAAATTCACCCCCCCCCCCCCGACTCCCGCGCGAAGCGCGGAAGCTTTTACATTTCATTAAATCATTAGAGAAAGAAGACGATTCGTTGTACCGTTATGACTTTTAATCCTCGTCTAATTTCAGTTTCCCCCCCTCCCGCGCGAAGCGCGGAAGCTTTTACGTTTGATTAAATCATTAGAGAAAGAAGACGATTCGTTGTACGGTTCTCGACTCTTAATCCTTGTCTAAATTCAGTTTTCCCCCTGCTTCGACGTTTCATTAAATTTTTAGAGTACGAAGACGATTTGTTGTTCCGCTCTCGAAAATAATTAAGTTTCCCCCACCCGCGCAAAGCGCGGAAGCTTTTACGTTTCATTAAATCATTAGCGAACGAAGACGATTCGTTGTATACCGTTATGATTTTTTAATCCTCGTCTAAATTCAGTTTCCCCCCTCCCGTGCGAAGCGCGGAAGCTTTTACGTTTCATTCAATCATTAGAGAAAGAAGACGATTCGTTGTACCGTTCTCGAAAATTATCCTCGTCTGAATTCAGTTCCCCCTCCCCTCCCCCGCGCGAAGCGCGGAAGCTTTGACGTTTCATAAATTTATTAGAGAAAGAAGACGATTCGTTGTACCGTTCTCGAGTCTTAATCCTTGTCTGAATTTCAAAAATGTTCTTTGTCTATTCCCTTTTCTTCCTACGTCCTCTTCTTTTTCACTCCTCTCTTTTTTGGGTCGGCGTTTATGGGGGACCACCCCACCGCCCCTCTGGCTACGCGCCTGCGGTGAGATGAACATAATGTTGATACCTTGTCCGCCCCGGAAGCTCAGGGGTTTAAGGTTTTATTTTATGGTCAAATTAGCATTCATGAGTCCGCCTTAGGGTCCTAGGCGGGGTCCAGGGGGCAGAGCCCCGGAAGTTCAGGAGTTATAGGCATTGTATTACGGTCAGATGAGCATTTTTTTTATACCTAATTGTTATACTGGCAGGTCACTAATTGGCTCGGGATTCAGGGGCCGGAGCCCCGGAATCTCAAGGGTTTTAGGCACTCAATTACGGTCAGATGAGTATGAAGGGGCCCGCCTAAGGGCTCTTGGTTGGGTCCAGGGGGCAGATCCCCCGGAAGCTCAGGGGTTTTAGGCGTTTAATTACGGTCAGATGAGCATTTTTGATACCTTATTATTTGTGACACTGGCAGGACACTATTTGGTGTGGGGTCCAGGGGGCAGAGCCCCCAGAAATCAGGGGTTTTAGGCATCAAATGACCGTCAGATGAGCATCTAAGGGCCCGCCTTAGGGCCCTAGGTGGAATCCAGGGGGTAGAGCCCTTGGGGTTTTAGGCATTTAATCATGGTCAGATGAGCATATTTTGATACCCCATTATAATGTGACACTGGCAGTTAACTATTTTTTTCTTTTTCGCTCTCTTTCTTTCTATTTCTCTTTAATATACTTTTTTAAAGAAAGCGTGTGTGTGGGGGGGGGGGGGGGCTCGAGGATCCCGATCCCCGCCGTTCCGCGGGCCCTGATTTGTAGACATCTCAAGAAGCATTTTCTTGCCTGGCTGTAAATTTAGGAATTTGTCATTTTCCAACAAACGCATAAAGTGAGGAAAAATCTCGGAAAATTATCTCATTTCAGCATTATTTGTAAACCACCGTTATGGAATTAAAAATAAACCACGTTTGAATTCTATTTTTCCAAAGCCAATGACAAAGAAATGAAGGAAACCATCTTTTCTGAAGCGGACTTGCCTAGGCTCTACGTTTAACCTTTAAATAAAAATTGATAGCTCTTGCCACATGATACTTAAACATTTCTTTGTATTAACTACACTTATTGGTACTGTTTCTCTTCTTCATTTTAATATCCGCAGCATGAGTAGAAAATTTGACCATGAGACATTATTTGTTAACAAAATCAGCTCAGGCTTAACTGCCATTGGTGTCACTAAAGCTTGGTTCACCAATGAAAATGATGCAAATTTGTTTGTTATTCCAGGTTATAACTCGTTATTAAGCAATAGTAGAGTAGACAGCCGTAGTGGTGGCGTTGCCCTTTGTGTTCCGTCCGGGCTTAATTATCGAGTATGTCACGAGCTTAATGTCATGACTAAAAATCTAGAAGCTTTATTTGTTGAAGTGATTATTTATGGTAAAAATAATATTGTAATTGTAGTCTGTCTGGCCAACTGTTTTGTTGCTACAGGTAATCATGTAAGGCCTGTACAGCTTCATGGTCGAGTGGCCGGCGACTAATCCGGCCCCACTGAGTCTCTCAGTGGGTGGGTGCCTGAACACCCTGCAGGATGAAAAGTAACACCTGTCAAAGCATGGCCCTGGTTGGTCATGCATCTAGGACAAGTCGGCCACTGGCTCCTAGTTGCAGGGGGGCATATGAGCTGCGCATCGGTGACCAACGGCTACTGGCGGAAGAGTTGCTGGGAAGAGGCCACTTATAGTGGCGACAGGAAGGCATCCGGCGTTAAATAAAGCTCCATCAAATTTCATTTAATGGCAAGACAGAACAATTTGGGCACTGTCCAGCCCGAAGAACGGCGTGGGTCACTCCACCGACCCTCGCAAAGCCGTGGTGAGAGAAGAGACCGATCTAGTGTCCATAATGACGGCAAACAGCCTGATGCTGGCGCTGTGGACGGTAAGAAGGACAAGATCAGACACTCAGGTTCGGAGAACAACATACGTGTAGCCACATGGAACATAGGGAGTATGTCAGGAAGGTCAGGAGAGGTAGTAGATGACTGTGATGAGACGGAGAAAGATTGATATATGTTGTCTGCAGGAGACCAGAATGGAAAGGAGGCATGCCCGTTGTCTTGGTAGTATAGGAGCCAGGTATAAGTGTTACTGGCAAGGTAAAGATGATGGTACTGCTGGGGGAGGGATCTTGATAAGCGAGACGTGGGTTACCCAAGTGGTTAGCATGGACAGGATTAGCGAAAGAGCCATGTGTCTTCAGTAATTATCAGTTTGGTTTTCGGGAGAAGCATACAACAGCACATGTAATTTTAAACCTTATAGATAAACTTGCTTCTGCCTTAGATACTCGCCTACACACCATCGGTACATTGTTAGACTTTTCCAAGACCTTTGATACAGTAGACCATGTAATTCTTTTAAGTAATTATGTCATTATGGTGTCAGGGGAGTCGCCTTGGATTGGTTTAGAAGTTATCTTTCTGATAGAAAGCAATATGTATCCTTAAAACGAATTTACTCTTGCCCCCTAAAGTAACATATTGCTTTCCCCAGTGATCCATTTCGGGACAAATTTTATTCAACTTATATATTAATGATTTTCAACGCTCATCAATTGTATTATCTTTCATATTTTTTGCTGATGACTCAAGTGTATTTTTTCTCACAAATGTCGACACATATTGTTGAAAACTGTTATTGAAGAGTTTCGAAAAGTAATGAAGTGGTTTAATGTTAATAAGTTATCCTTGAATCTGATGAAAACTAATCATAATTATACTGTTCAGTAATTCAGTCAATATTTTGCCAGGCGAAGTGACATTTAATAATAACTCAATTGAGAGAGTAACTTCAACACAATTTCTTGGGATAAACATCGACGAGAAACTGAATTGGAAAACTCATGTGGACAAATAAAGTAAAGTGGTGTCAAAAAATACTGGTGTTATTTATAAGTTGATATCATGTATACCTCAAGAGGAATTGTTCATTTTGTACTCTACTCTTTTTTTATCATATATTAATGATGATATGTTGGCATGGAGCAAATCATCCAAAACTCAAATCCACAGGCTTTTTGTTGTGCAGAAGCGGGTTATTAGAATAATTTGTAAAGCGAATTGTCGTGCACATACAAATATACTTTATTATGAAAACAGTATTCTAAAACTATAAGATCTCTTTTCAATGCAGCTTGGAGTGCTGATGTTTAGCATTCACTCTTGGGACCTCCCTTCTGCCCTTTCTCAACATTTTAGAAGAAATAACCAACTTATAGCCATAATACTAGACAGGCTTCTGCTCTCCACTTGCCATATGCAAGGACAACCTTCACTCTGAATACTCTAATGTCCACTGGACCTAAGGTTCTGGAATTTACTTGATTTTACTATAAGAAAGGCTTCAAGAATCTCAGTTTTTAAACATAGACTTAAGTCATATAAACTCCACAAGTATGTGGATGCAGGCGCGTACACAGGGGTGGGGTTTTAGGGGTTGAACCCCCCTCCCCCCCCCCCCAAGTTTGGTATTTTTGATGTGTGTATTTTAGAGAACCCCCCCCCCCTTCGATCTCTTTTCAATGCAGCGTGGAGTGCTGATGTTTAACATTAACTCTGGGGACCTCCCTTCTGCCCTTTCTCAACATTTTAGAAGAAATAACCAACTTATAGCCATAATGCTAGACAGGCTTCTGCTCTCCATTTACCATATGCAAGGACAACCTTCACTCTGAATACTCTAATGTCCACTGGACCCAGGTTCTGGAGTTTACTTGATTGTACTATAAGAAAGGCTTCAAGTATCTCAGTTTTTAAACATAGACTTAAGTCATATATACTCCACAAGTATTTGGATGCAGGCGCGTACATAGGCGTGGGGTTTTGGGGGTTGAACCCCCCCCCCCCCCCCCCCCACGTTTGGTTTTGTTGATGTGTGTATTTTAGAGAAAACCCACCCTACCCCCCCCCCCCAACGGCTGGCTGAGTCATTACGATTTTTGGGGACAAACACAAAAATGTTAACCCCCCCCCCCACCCCCCTTGAAAAAATCCTGCGTACGCGCCTGTGTGGATGACACATGAATGTGTTCTCAAGCTTTTTTGTGTGTGTACTGTAGCATTTTTAACTCTACTCTCAATCTATTTTTGTTATTTCATGACTTTGACATAATCCCTTTGATCCCTCTTCTTTTTCGTTTTCTTTCCCATCTGTACATATACCATATATTCCTGCTTTACCTCTGCACTCAGAGAGCAATAACACATTGATGTCTCGGTTTGGTGTCAGCTTGGGTTTGTCCATGTAAGATCATCCTCCCATGGGTGGGTTGTTCGTGCTCATATGATATTTATTTTCACACACACGGTGAGTTTGTTAGCTCACCCGGTGTGGTGGGGATGTGCGCATCCTCGGTTATACTTGTTGTGGTCATCCATGCTGTGGTCGATGCATCGTTGGGTAGTTGTTTTCTGAGAGTATTTTGTAAATAGTTGTATATATTCCAATTTTGTTGTTGTATTCATGAATCAGTTATGTTTGTCACATCATATGAAGGGGCCTAACGTAACAAGCTTTGCTTCAACCAAAGTCTCCTCGTCTTTCTCTATTCTACATTGTACTGTGATGATTGTACTCTATTATATTTTGTACGTGTGTTTTCTGGAAGACAAATAAACTTGAAACTTGATTATATGTGATAGAAGTTAAAACCCTGAAAAGAGCAACCCAGGGGTATGTCATCTCTCCCGTTCTCGTTTATCTCTGTACTAGTACTAACTGTGTAAGCTCTTTCTCAACCTGCCAACTTCAAGAATGCAGAAGATACGGTACTTTTAGTTTTTATGACTGACAATGAAAATAGTTATACCTCTACTGTAAGAAAGTTTGTAGAGTGGTGTGACCTACAACACCTTAAGTTGAATATCACGAAGACCAAATAAATTAAATAGATTTATTCGGAGAACCCCTGACACAATCAAGACCTCATTACTATCCGTGGGTGAGGTGATAATTAAAAAAAAAAATGGGAACAGAAATTCACTCGTCTGGTGATTTAAAGGTCCTATACTAAGAAAAAAGTGCCATCGTCGAATGTGCTTCTTGAGAATGATGAGAAATATGCATGCAGATAAATTCATCTACTTTTCGGAATGTAAGTCAAGTACATGTATAGACAAGAAGAAATGAAATAGTACAAGGAGAATAACACAACGTATCATTGGCAGTATTCTACTTTTACTGAAACCCATTCGATAGATGTATACATTGTAGTTGTGTACTTGTACATAATGATGGCCTGTAATGGATATGCATTATAGTTTTATCCAATAGAACGTAAGAAACTGTACAACTTTACTACCATACATCCGTCGAATGGATGTAAAGTTTTCACCAAATGAGGGCTTACTACTGCGAGACGCCATGTCTTGTAAACCTTGTTAATCATTTTGTTTGACCCTCGCTTTCCTCTCACCTCAGATCCTTAGAAATTTTTCGCACGAATTGTTTATTGTATGACATTGCAGTTTCCCTGATCATTATCATCTACTATCTGATGTTAAATTTCTCTTTTTCTATCTTTACTTCACTGCTCTAACCACCTCCTGCGCACCTATATACCATTGGTTCTCTTTCACTCGATCTCTTGCTCTGTCGACATCCTTGTCCTTATTTCATGTAACTTACCAAACTAAGCCGTTATTAATTTGTTTTTACCATAATTGTAACTGCATATATCTATGATTACAATTATTTCTGTTCTCAATTGATTTGTGAACTTTTACGAGTGAAAAGCAAATTTCTGAATGGATAGTGAATAATTTAAAGCAATACACTCCCTAATGCAATTATTTCTTTTTACCGCATGAAAACATGCATCTCCGTCGAATTACTAATTCATCGACTAATATTTGACAAATGTGTACATTTTTAGTGATGGTGATTTTGTAACATGATCTTGATCATTATCCAATTTTGTCTAACGTTTACCGACCTGAGTCCCTGAGTTTTCTACTCTCACTCAATGAGATCTTTCACCAAGACCGAATTGCCCTTTAACAAAATATACTCACCATATATAACCGTACGGGTGAAGTATTTTGATTCAGTGTACAAGTCTCCGCGTGCCACGAGGCACTCGTAGAGACCTTCGTCCTTCAACGTAGCATTGTCAATAACCAAAGAAAAAGTGGTATTTTCCATGTGGTAGTTCGGCAGGCTTGTAGGTGCTCCGTTCGCCCACGATGCAATACTGGCATCACCGTTTTCGAATACATCAATGTTCTTGCTCTTGTACCACTGTACTAGACGAACCTCTTGGACGCTTTCCACATGGCCACAGGGGATTGTTCCTGAGTTGCCTAATTCCAGTGGCTCGACTTTGAAAGCCTCTGCGCAAATTATTTCTAGAGAGAAAAAACAATGGGCATACAGATAAAAACCATTCATCAGCTTGTAAGGCAAATACATTCGAGCTTATATTTAGAAATAATCAGTCAACAAACATTATACGTGACACGTACCGGAATGATCAACCGATCAATTCTATACTCATGAGACCTGTAGTTAAAAGCATTATATTGATCCCATTCTTTATGATCATCGAGGTTATGTTTCTAGGCAAACCTTACATTTTCACAGACAATGTATTGGCAATTTCCGCGCACACAGACATACACACATTATATTCAAATTATCAGTTTAAAAAAATATATATATAAAAGTGCCTCCCGGGCAGCGGTTTTTTTTTCTTCCTACGAACTGTTATATTTGACGCATGCAAAGAGGTCACAAAAAAGTGGAATTTGATTATTTATTGCTTCGCCTCACTATTTGTAAAGGCATAAATCTAAATAAACTGAAATTTGAACCCTCACGTCAACTCTAACGTTCTATTAGTATCACGCAGTGTTTACCGATTGAGCTAGCGATGAGTTGACAAAAGAATGATTTGTATAATTACTATCACCCTACCGGATTCCACGTGCGCATGCGCTGGTTTCCTTCGCGAGTGCGCATGCGCAGGTTCCCCTCGCGAGCTCAAAGTTCGTAGGAAAAACAAAATTCGCTCCCGGGCACCCCAATGCTGGAAAGATGCGCACTTTAAACAAAATTCACTTTGTCATGCAAACATGCTTATTTGTTCAATGCACGCAAGTCAGATTGAGCGGATGATACAATGTTTTCATTTGGGCACCAACACATATCGTAAAATTACTTAAAGGGCCCATGACATCAATATATAAGTGTATTCCTGTCGGTGTGCAGTCCTGCATACATCTCATATTTTGATATGTAAACTTCTTACATATAAGTTGCTATGTCAGACATGTGAGACTAAAATAATATTCTAGAATAGACAATGGCTTGTAATTTCCCCCAGCTTAGCACACGTTCATTATAGAATTGCATGCTTCCATACATATGTACAATACATCATCACTGCCTTTGTCTTCCTGGTGATGCTACAGCATGTCTGACATGGCAACTTGTATGTTGCTATTGTATTACGTATTGTAACAGGTGGTCGACTACGGCAAAGATACATACCACTTTTTCAAGTTAGCCCATTGATGACTGACATATGATGTCACAAGGGGAATGAGATCTTGAGGTTTTTAGGTTGGAGCTTAGCAAGTTTGAAAAACAAATATTTCAACAAATATTTCAAAATCTATGTAACAAATTCAGAAGTGTACATATCAAAATGTGCAGGACTGCACACCAACAGGAATACACTTGTATTTCGAGGTCATGGGCCCTTTAAGATCCGTTTTCTTGATTAAATCATAAATACTGCCCCATCAAAGGGCTCCTTGTCTTGCTTGAACAATGTAGTGATAAAAAACCGAGAATTATCGGTGTTTTATCGTAACTGAATCACAATTATAATTAATAAATGACACATTAGGTCCTCTTCTTTCATTTGATGCACTCTTTCGATGCATATTTCACGCATGAGTGATTAACAACAATTTTAAAAGAGGAAACCAAAAAGTCATTCGGCGAGCGATATCTGAATTTCGTAAAGAAAATTACGTTTCTAGAAAGTTCAATTTCTGGCCTTTCATATGACACCTCAATCAGAAAAAATGAGCCAGGAATAACAAAGTTCTGTTTGTTTTTAAATAAAGTAATGCTTGCATTTCCATGATTTGATTAAACGAGTTCGTTTTCACTGGCTGCCTGCCGTAGCAACAAATGGAGTTGACAAAAGACTTAACTCCGTTTCGTTGACGATCAGCCATGCACAAACTTAGTAATCAAGGTTTGGGAATGTAATCAAGGTTTTGGTATAATTCGGAGCACACACTATGGAATGCATTGGATTATATGTTGCCAATCTTTGATTTTGGCATTCAAAATATTTCCTGGAAAGCTGGACTTTCTAAATAAAGTTTGTATAGGTTTTCCTTTACAATACGATTAATATAACGTGCACTATTGTTAATGATCACTGATTATTCAAGCGAGACAACGAGCCCTTTGATGTCGCCGTTTTTACGATTTAATCAAGAAAATCGACCTTACAGATATTATGTCCCTTTTGCAGCCAACATAAAATTCTGTAGAACTTAGCAGTGTCCTAGTATTCAAATTATGCAAGGAAATCTGTTTACTTTCAAGAATTAACTGTCAGACACGATTAAGTGACTGACTGACATATTTTGGTCTTTGGTAATAACATACATAAAATGAGCTGTAACAGGTACATGAGCAGTTGTGTACACCAATAACCCACTGCTTGTAATGGCCAACATTAAACTGATTAATCTTTTTGCAGCACAACACGTACGACCATTCGGTACAAGGGTCTGAAAATCAGACTATTTACGTATATGATTGCAACACTCAAGTCGATTCGACAACTAACGGTCCTTATTTTCCAACAAAAAGCCATCTTCAAGTCCTTTCCTTTTGAGGGAAGTTCTAAATTTGTATTGTCTTTCAAATGCCGTTGGAATTTAAGCTTTTCATTCTGTTGGTCCGCAAATGGGACATAGTACCTTTAAAGTGATTGGGTATCTTTGTCTCAGATTCTGAAACAAGATCCTGGACTTAGCTCATGCTGCAATGACTTTTCCAAGCCGATCGCCTGTCTGATTAGCAAGATATTTATGATAGGAAATCAAAACCAAACTTTGACCCAATGACGACGCATCGACATTGGTTTTTGGGGGAGCTTTTTTTTGGCTATTTTGAACCCCCGTAAGTGATGTTTTCGTGGCATCTACTAATATTGTGTGGGTCTGGACACATGATGGCGTTTTTCTATGCACATCACATTTTCAATTGGCAGCTCTCAAGGGGGGGGGGGGTTAAACCCCCTGCCCCCCCCCCCCCTAGATCATCTCCTGTCTTCTGTAGGTCTTAACTGATACCATATTTCACTGTATTGTTTATGGTGGGTTTTCTACACCAAACAAACATTTTCAGCGAAATTATTTGTTTTAAAATGCATAAATACACTGGTGTATAGTGCGTCGAAATAAATGTTGAATCAGGATATCAAAGTAAGAGTGCAAATTACTCAACATGAAAGCGTAACAAAACAATAGAAAAGCATTAAACCTGATTAAAATTCGAATGAAACAGTACACAATTTGAGAAAGTTGTAAACTTTTGACACTATGGAAATGGGCTCTTAAAAGTGGCGAATTGTGTTATGTGATGTAGTGGTGGACAACTCTGCCATTTGTTTCAGAAAAAAAAATAAAAATAAAAAAAAATCATTTTTTAAAAGTGAATGACTCAGGGGGTGTTTTTTCTTCACATGTCCAAAACGGAGCCCTCCTGACTTCTCTGCGAGCCCAAAAGGGCATTTTCGGCAGGAATACAGCCGGTGTCTGCTTGATCACTGCGGGCTCAAGTCCGCTGTGTTTTAAGGGTCGACCGACGTTTGCAGGGCACCGAAACCTGCTCCCAATACAGCGATTTTTCCAATGGCAGATTTTGAGGTCGCAGAGCTCGTAAACAGGTCGCCCGTACATTGCTCGGGCATTCGCAAACATTTGATCGATATTCGGCTGCAATCAAACAAATTCGACGGAAGTCGCCAGAGCTGCGCAGCCGCCACACGGGCTCACTATGATACTGAAACGTCCTCCTCTCGGGTACGGCCAGCAACTTGTACAGAGTCGGGCCTGCTTCGAGCGCACTCTGTGCTGGTTTCGTGCTTGTTCTACGGGTCCCAGCCGGCCTCCGCCACTGTGGTATATGCATATATATCCTATGTATTCTACAAAGGAAAAAGGGGCATTTATACGGAAGAAATATGGTAAATATTGTAAAGGAAAAGAAGCATGTATCAAAATAAAGATGCACTTATCAGAAAGAAAACATTCACTTAATAAATGGGGAAAGGAGCACAAGAAAGTAAAAAGGGCAAGTTATCAGAGGTGACAAGGGGAATTTCTAACACCTGAAAAGAGGCACCCACTAGAGATGAAATAAATGCACCTATGGGAATTGAAAAAGGGCTCTTATCATAAAGGGAAAGGGGCACCTGTCATATTTTGAAAATGGCAAATGCTGGGAATGAAAGGGGGGGCATGTGTGAGAATGAAGAGGAGGGGGGGGGGGATTATTACAAAGGAAAAGGGGCAATTGTCAAAGTAAAACGTTTTCTTCTCAGATTTGAATACGGGAAATCATCAGAGGTCGGAAATGTGACACAGGCATGTGCATGTAATAGAAAAACCTATAATAATAAGCTTTCCATAATATATGTTGAGGTCTCCCAGGGAGAAGGCACTGAGAAAAGAAACCAATGAAAAATGAGAATACACCAGTTTACGGTTACATCAGTGCGCATGCGCAGACATGTAATTGGCTTTGAAACAAAGCCAATGACCTGAGGTCAGTAGTATTTATGCGTAAACTAAGATTGCGCCCATGCAAATTATGATGTGAGCGCACAACGCAGCGCGCAGGCAGTAATATCATCATAATTTGCATGGGCACAATCTTAACTTACGCATAAACCACAGGGCCCGTATTCAATAAACTTCTTAAGCATGAAATATAAGTACTTTTTCTTAAATTTTGGCTAAGAAAAAATCTTAGCCAAAAATCGTATTCTATAACAGCATTGGGGACTAAGAAATTTGCCTTAAAGGGATCGTTTAACAATGTTAAATCTGAGATACACGGCCCTACGTGTTATCAGTGTCTGTGATATGATGTAATATTGAAGCCCTAAAAAAATTGCGCTTCAAAATGATCAAGAAGTGCCTCAAAAAAGTAAAAATCTTTGAGTGACCGGTTTTACCATACTCGTTTCCCCCAATAGACTGTAGTGTTATGAAAACCGTCAGGCGAACGGTTTTCAAAATGTGTAATTCCAATCACAAATATCTTGATAATCAGACAGGCGATCGGCTTGTAAAAGTCACGGGGTTCCTGACTGACCTAAAGGTTTATAATTATCATTGCATCATATAAATCAAATAAATGACATTGTGTATCAACAGATAAATGCAACCTTTTTGCCTTTACTAACATACTATACATTGCCTTTCGAGCTTGTGTGACCTGTTTAGCAATTGCTTTTTTAAAGTTACCATTATAATTAAACGTCACTCCTAAATATACAAAGTCATAAACAATTTCCAGTACACCACCATCATAAACAAATTCTGGTATTCTTCTAACTTTCCCACGTGAAAAAACAACAATTTTTGTTTTGCTGGCATTAACAGTTAAGTGCCAAGTATCACAATAATCTTTCACTGCGTTTAGGGCTTTTTGCAACTCTTCAGGAGTTTCTGCTAGAATAATTGTGTCATCAGCATATAACAAAGAAGATAACTCCTTATATATTTCAATACCATCAAAAGGCAACTTTTTTTTAATAATAGTATTCAAAAATTCTAAGCCCTTGTACGAGTTTCCTATAGATTGTTGGAAATCGTTCAAATAAATAGCAAACAAGAGAGGTGAGAGGTTTTCACCTTGACGCACTCCAATATTGCATGTAAATAAACTGGACATATCTCCCTCATTAGCAACACATGATTTTGCACACCTGTACATGTTCCTTATAACATTAAAAATCTTGCCTTTTACTCCCATTCTAAACATTTTAACCCACAATGCTGCACGGTCAACCAAATCAAAGGCTTTCTTATAGTCAATGAATGCACAATAAAGGCGTTTAGAATTCTTTAAATAAACATCAATAATAGACTTTAAAACATATACATTATCTGTGATTGAATAGTTGGACCGGAAGCCAGCTTGCTCTTCTCCTAACAAACTTTCATCCTCAAAAAACTGAGTGATCCTATAGTTCAAAATTGATGTAAACAGCTTACCTAAGCAACTCAACAAAGTAATGCCTCTATAATTATCAGGGTTTGTATTCTCTCCCTTATTCTTAAATATAGGAATAATTATCCCAATACACCATTCTGTTGGAACAATACCAGAATTCAATACAACATTAAAGAACTTAACTACAACCTGAAGAATCTCCAGGGGGCAACTTTTAAGGAACTCGTTTCTAATAGAGTCCCTTCCACAAGCTTTAGTATTTTTAAGCTTCTTAATCATCATGTCAACTTCCTTCAAAGTAATAGGAACATCGAGACAAACATTTTCCTGAGATAACTCTTGCATAACAATTGGGGTTCTGGCTCATCAACCTCCTTATAACTTAGACGACTAAAATGATTTTAAAAATCCTTTAATGAAACATTTCCAATATATTTCTCCTTACGTTCATTTTTACCATTCAGTAGCTGCCAATATTCCTTGGGATTTTTTGTCCGCAATGAACGTAATGATTTATTCAAGTCCTGAAAATATAACCTCTTTTTACAACGTAACAAATTCCTATAAGATTTCCCTGCACTATCATAATTACTTGAATCAACAGGAACATTAGAGTTCCTCATCAATTTTACCTTCCTCTTCCATCTATTTTTAACATTCAAATATTCCTTCCGAGCATCTCTACATTCAGTATCAAACCATGGCTGTTGACTTTGCTTACTCTGACTGTTACCTGATTTACTTCCATCTTTTTTATGATGCTTTAATTTACACACTCCAACTTCCTTTGCCGTACTCAAAAACATATCGCACAAATGTGAATAACAAATATCAATACCTTCCTGATTAACAGCAGCTTCAAGTTTATCTACATATTTATGCATTACCTCGCTATAATCTTTAGTATGCTGCTTAAAGTCTAACATACTATTACTATTCCATTGAAAGGCAAGATAATTTGGCTTGTCTGGCCCTGTGCGTGCTTCCCTACTTTCATTTCTCAATGAATCACTGTTCAAAATATCTTCAGATTGCAAGGTCAGCATAATAGGGCAATGTACATCAGACAAACATCTATCAAAAATATCAACATTAAAATGTTCTACTAATGGAAATAATCGTTTTGACATAATAGCATAATCAACAGTGCTACGGCCACCATTATTAAAACAGGTATACTTTCCAATAGTGTGATCACTACCTGCTCTACCATTCACAATTCTTAAATCAAAACTTTGGCACATCTCAATAACTTTCTTGCCATTATTATTAACAACTGTATCATTATTAGAACGAGAATTAAAAATATCGGTATCATACATATCCAAGTCACCATCACAAGCTCCTAGGCTGGACTGGTCCACAAAATCATCTACATCCAAAAAATCATCAAGCATCCCTGTTCTGGCATTAAAGTCCCCTAATAAACAAAATGGTGCATTATGTTTACTTTTAATATCAACGATGTCATTACATAAATCATCAAACACTTCATGATAATAATGAATGGATCCCTCACATGGGAGATGAATAGCACCAAGAATAAACGGAAAGCCTAGAAGCTCACTCCCGACCTTCACCCATATGACAGATTCTGAGAGAGTAGGCTGAATTCGTGTAGAACACTCAAAAATTGAATTTTTCATTAAAATACACATACCATGAAAACCACCATACTGCTGCTTATTCGAGCTGTTTTGTATGCTATGACATTTATATTCGGACAAGTAAGTATTTAAAAGATCGGGTGTATCTGTTTTTGTTTCAGTGAGACATATTATATCAAAATTTGTGGAGTATAAATCCAAAAGTCCAGTGTCAAGTTTACTCTTTAAACCATTAACATTAAGGCTGAGCATTGAAAGATTTGAAAGATTTGAAAGATTTGAAAGATTTGAGAGAGGGCCGAATACTTCCTAGCTGGAGACTTCAGTAAACAGGCCAGACTGTTTCAATCGATCTTCTGACCAGCCTAGCCGACGGAAAAGGTCATCCGGTCCATGAATAATTTGTTTCTTGGGGTCACCTTTCAGGATACAGTGCACCTTTCCGTCAATTGTCCACACCCTCTCCACCTGGTCGTCCTGCTTGACGGCGTGTAGTAACTTGGCACGGCTAGGTGCCAAGTGCTCGGACACCATAATGTCTTTGTGTTGAGAGTCCCTCAACTTCACGCAAAAAACTGAGGTGCTAAATGTTGGGTGCTGAGTGAGATTCTGCACTTGAAGTGCCAAAATCAACACTTGACGGGTTAACTTTAACAAGGAAACCGAAACGTGCTGAATATTTGAGTGCAGAAAACGAGTGCTATAACAATATGCAACACTTAACATCGAGTGCTGACTGCATAACCTGATCTGATTGGTCGGATAGTATAATAGCTGTTACCTTGTGAATATTTGTTTTTGGATCAAATTCAGCTAAGAGATTCTTACATTCTTCATTCTCCAGGTCAATACCCAAGGCCTCAACAGTCTGAATAACTTTGCTCCTTAAACTGTCAACAACATCAGTATTCAAAGCTGTTGCAGCAGATAACACTCTGTTTGTCATAGCATGGGTCATGTTGGTGTTTGATAAAAGAGAACCAATGAAAAATGCAGCTGGTCTCACTATGAACATGACCGACAATGAAAGCGGACAAAATATACAGTTCCTCAGGTAGACAAAGGAACATCCCTTGACTGCTATTATGTAAAATGTGCAGAACAGGTGAATATGCATGTGACACCTGTTCTACACATTTTTACATAATAGCAGTGAAGGGATGTTCCTTTGTCTACCTAAGGAACTGTATATTTTGTCCGCTTTCATTGTCTGTCATATTCATAGTGTCTTGTACTGTCATTATGCATTGCTTCATCTTGTTCTTGTAGTAGGCCTATCCTATCATCGTCATCATCAAATGCATCATCTGCTGCAGGATTATGCACTTCACTAACAGCAACACCCAAATCAGCATCAACTAGACCCTCCATACCCTGTACAACTTCAGGTTCAGGTTCTTCTTGTGGATGTTGGTTTAATAAATGTTTCCTGTAAGAGTTGAAAGTGGTAAATGACGAAGGACATCCACCTTGACCACATACCAAATGTAGATGGGGCATGTCAAACAACGCATGAGTTAGCACTTGCACAAGGGCTCTTCTGCTAGCACCCAAAATAGAGCAAAACTTGGCACTTTAAGTGCACAACAGTCAGCTCCTTTGGGTGCTAGCAAAGTAGCCCGGGTGCAAGTGCTAACTCAGCACTTCGAGTGCAGTCACTATGCGAGCTCCTAAAAAGTGCTAAAATTGAATCTTTAAGTGCTAAATTTAGCACAACAGTCAGCTCCTTTGGGTGCTAGCAAAGTAGCCCGGGTGCAAGTGCTAACTCAGCACTTCGAGTGCAGTCACTATGCGAGCTCCTAAAAAGTGCTAAAATTGAATCTTTAAGTGCTAAATTTAGCACTTTTTTTTTAGTGTTCCTCTTGTTGCGGAGGATGTCAGTCCGCAGATCCCGGCGGACAAATCTGGCGACGATTGGCCTTGACCTGTTTGGCTGGGGGCGTCCAATCCTATGGCTGGTGCTGATGTCAGCCCCCACCACCTTAATGCCAGTAGACGCCGACACCTCGATGACGACATCATTGGTGTTCTCCCCTTCCTTCTCCGGCACCCCCCGCAGCACGATGTTGTCCCTTCTGGAGTACTGCTCCATCTCATCGAGCCGCACATCATGCTTCTGCAGGGATGCCTGCACCTTCTGCACCGAAACCTTGGGAGACACCTGTGCAGCTATCGACTGCATCACTGGTAGCAATGCAGCAACCACCGCTTTGACAACATCTCCCACTAGCTGCCGGTTAATGCCCCCTTCAGGAATGTGCTCCATCGCACCCTGTACTACATCATCAAGTCTAAATGACACGTCCCCATCGCGAACAACTTCCACCTCCAGCAAGTCTAATGCATTTGCAACAGACATGGTGATAGTTGAATATCGTTGAAGAGAATGACAGTAATACTCAGTGATAATAATACAGGATAGTACAAAGCAGACAATGCAGTTCTGTACTTACAATAATGTATATAGATGGGACAATACAAAGCCAGATATCCAATTCCAGTTCCTGCTGAAGAAAAACAAACTCTAAATTTTAACCACTTAATAGTCCCAGTATATATCTACAAGGATGCTTGCTGCTGCTATAGAGTAATACCTCCACATTACTAGCAAAAGATTGCTGGCAAGAGAGTGTAAAACTGGTAAAATTTGTAAAATTCTGAGAGAAAAACGTAGATTGACGACTCACATGTTGTATCTTGTACATGTCTTTCTTTCTTTCTTGTACATGTCTGTCTTTGTTGTATCTTATCTTTTTTAGCTTTCTCGTCTTAGCTAAGACAAACTGCTTTACGTGTTTAGAATACGGCTGAGGCAACTTTCTTTACCTAGACAAATTCTTAGACATTTTCTTAGACTTAAGAAAAATGTCTTAGAAGTTTATTGAATACGGGCCCTGACCTCTAGAGGTCATTGGCTTCGTTTAAATGGCGCCCTTAACCGTAAACTGGTATTTGTGTACACGACAAACGGGAGTTACCCGTGAATACATCAGTCCCCTCTAACCAAACTGCCAATTTGAGATTCACATGGACAAAGTGATTTGATGTTTCAAACATTCATAACTTTCTTATTATTAGCCCTATTCATTTCAAACTTTATCAATTGTGATTATTTTACTTCGCTGCTCCCATACAAATGAATTAATTACAAAGGTTGAATCCACGAACACAAAGATCGTCACATACATTGTCGTTAATATTGAACCTATTATCCAAGCTTGGGCATACTCGTATTCAACTCCAATCTACATTAATCTAGTCAGATCTACGGTGATTTCATCAGTCCATACAGCACTGTCTGTTTTCGGAGCATGCAATACATATTACATCCGCTACTACTGTAAATGTATATCGGCGAATATAGCGAAGGATCTCTCGATTATACTATATAATCTGTTACGGGACGCGTACTGTGCGTACTATCCAACCTCGGGGAATTTCACTAACGCCTGCGATGCATCGCTAACCCTTTGTAAGGGCTTCAACCCATCGCCAATGGACGAAGGTTTGCTTTTGGATTTCTCTAAACTACACCGAATAAAACTCATATCGTAGCTTTAGGGACGTAGGAAAAAAAGAAAACCAATCCCTCCATTCAATCACTTTTAATTCATCAATTAATTCGTTTCTGATAGCTTTTCTGGCTCAAATTTCAAACTTTCTACACGATTTCAAATGTAGAAACGAATTATCCATCAGTGTATGGTGTTTGAGCACGGGCGAGGGGGTGGAGGCTTAGTCTCTAAAAGCTGCCTTATACTCAATTTCCACTAATGATACAATTGTATGGTTTTTGAAATCTATAAATGTAGCTTTGACTTCATTCATATACACAATACCACTAAAATAACATTTTTAATGCTGCATATGCTTACAGTCCATAATAACCACAAATTTCTTATTCAACACATTACTTGGAATTCTATACAAGAGGCTTTAGGAGCGATATATCTTACACGCTGGTGGCAATCCCGGGCGGAAATGGAACGTAAAGTGCAACATGGTCTTAAAGTGTAGCATGGTGCTTATAAGCTTCTGAATAATAAGTCAGTGCGTGCGGAACGCAGCGCTTTGGACTTACATCTTGCTAGGTGTATGCTGCTTGCTCGAGCTTACTAGCTGGCCGCGAAAATGTTTCACGGAATCATATAACTAATCAATATATTCTGAGAGAAAGAGGGAGAGAGAGAGAGGGGGGAGGGGAGGGTAACAACAAGAAAAGGACACTTTCCAGAAAAGAGCACCTTCAACGGCAAATCTCAAAGCAAAGATATACAAATGTTGCCCTTGGTATACTCCCCTGCATTGTGATTACATTAATGAGGGATTATTTCAATGTTTGTTTCTCTCTTTACAATTGTGCATAGTTCAATATACTGTTTAACTTTGCAGTCAAATGTGAGAGTCTGAATACTCATTTGCATTGGAGTACAAGTCTCAAGATTTGTGTGGTCGCAGTGCGGAAAATTACATCTTTTAAAGAGGAAAAACAATCCTAATTGACTTTTAAACACACTGTAATCATAAAAGAGTGAACATATATTTAATAATTAACATAATTAAATGTAAATACCAACTATAAATTCGAGCGAGCAAGCATACGTAAAAAAATGTCAAATTTTGAAATTTTGAGACCAAAAAAAAAAAAAAAGTGTCCTTACCCCCCCCCCCCCCCCCCCCCCCCCCCCCCCACTGAGCGACTTTTCGGCCGGCGCGATTTTCAAATTTTCGGGAGCAAAATATTTTAAACCCCCCCCCCCCCCCTTGAAAAAATCCTGCGTACGCCCCTGCGTCTTTTACTTTATTATCTTTGTCACTAAAATATGGAATCAGGGAATATATGTGCAATCGGAATAATATTAGGTGAGACAAAATTTGTTATATAAAGAGTCTGATAAAGCTTACATCTAGCCATTTGATTAATTTTAGGCTAGCATAACAGTAGACGATGTAAAACAAAGGGTAGCTCCAAATCCAATGCTAGCGCTAGCTGGTCGGCCGGCTAGCGACGGCGCTCCCTTCATATACTCACAGACCCTGCGGCTGCGACAGAAGTAAGCCCGGTTGGGCTCTTCGAAGATGTTTGAACAGTGCCCCCTCATCGGGAGCGCCCCCTCAATATATGAATTAGCAAATGCATATGTATGAATGCATGAATAAATGAAAGAAAATTGAAATATTGAAAGAAAGAGTGAATGATTGATTGATCGACTTATATGTTAAAACATTTCATAGTTCAGGTTCACTTTTTCATTACAAACTTTTGTTTCTCTCTTTGTATTATGATCATCCTTGTGATCTGCGAGTGCAAGGATTCCTGCATCGAGCCTAGGTGGATATTTCCAGTGGGTGCATAAAACATGAATTTGTTGTAAACCTTCAAAAAATGAAATATTATCGACACTCCTCTGTTTTAGTGGGTGCATATAAAACCCATGGAATTTTGTGTAAACCTGTAGGTAATGAGTTACCGTTGCCCCCTCCCTAATTTTGTATCAGCTCATCACAGAAACCATATGTAGTCCTAACTTTTGTCAAGATGCGAGGACGATTTTCTTTACTCGGGCACCTTTGTCTTAGGAATGTGTTTTGTCTCTTTCTTTTTTTCCTTGCTTGTCAGCACTCTGCACTAAATTGAGCACATCATTTCTACTTATAATATATATTTGTATATAGGTACATAAATTAAAGGTAATGCAAAGTTTTGGAAAATTTTGAAAATTGGATGGATAGCAATTCTTTACAATGTTGATATATTTTGATGCCCCTGTGGATTTAATATAAGCACTAGAAAATTAGGCCCTAAAACCCTTCTGCCTTCGAGAAATTGAATAATCAAAATTACCGGTGCGCCCAGTAAATTTCAAATATTTCAAATAGCGCCTAAAGCCATTCCATGAAGGCTGCGACCATGAAATTTCAGGATATGCAGTTCTGATATAGAATTTCCAAACAGGAATGGCAAATCGGTCGATTGTAGTCAAGAAACATTGTTTTAAAGCTTAAGTAATATCAGTCTTGAGAGGGCGCTATACAACACAAAGAGTTCATTATTTACAATTTCATCATTTTAGACTCGATTTCAGCCGCGTCAACGATCATTGATTATTGTAAACTTGCAAATGCTTCCAATCTGTTCATTTGGACCAAATTCATGACCCCATACCAAAACTTTGTACCTTTAAGTCGGAACCCAATTCTCTACCCTCCCTTTCATCTTTGTTATCGATGTCATACCTTATATAGCAAACGATCAGTTATCGTTATATCACTCTGCATGCATGCGCATGCGCTTGCATGTCTTACATGTAGGCCGTTCGTATTTCGTTTCATTCGTCACTAGTTTTCATGTTTTACAAAGGTTTTATGACTATTTTATGAGCTGCATCCCAAACATCTAATCAAGATGAGATACACCAAAGGATATAAAAAATATCTTCATTTTACTCACGTACAAGCAAGGAACAAAATAAATCTAAGAAAGAAACTAAAGAAAAATGTAATAATAGAGAAGTAAAAAAAAGTAGAAGGTAGAAGAAGAAAAAGAGAAAGGAAAGAAACAAAGAAAAACTAGGGGTAGATAAAAGAAAAAAAATTAAAGACATGGTATCAATATTATTTTCCTTCCCTCCCTTCTTCTTTCGTCTTCATTTCATATCATTGTTCTTTTAATTTCTTTCTTTCCCTTTTTTCCCGATATTCTTAATTTCTTCAATTCATTTATTTTTACATTTATTTCATTCTTTTTACCTCTTCTTTCTACCTTTTCTTCAATTTCTTTTTTTTTTTTTTTTTGATTCTTTTTTCTTTTAATTTCTTGATTACTTTCCGGTATTTCTTCATCTTCCAAATAAATGTACATGTGCTAGATGTGAATTTAAACATTTGTATCTCCCAATTCCTGGTATTGGTACCGGTATAACTATTAGACTTGGGTTCGGGTTCTCTTTAGAATCTAAGACTAAGGAAGAAACCCTATCAGAAAACCATGCCACCGTGACAGCATTGAGGGCGATTGACGATATGGAACACCCGACATCATTCGACCAGTCACTGCAGGGTCTAGTGTTTCACGACCGGCCATTAGGGACTTTTAGATTCGCACGAAGACAATGTGGATTGCTACGGTCGACGTCCTTTTAATGCACTGCCTTGAATGGACGACACACGTATCAGTCCACGCAAATCTAAAAGTCCCTATTGCCGCTTCGCGACAGGCAGCTACTAAGTCTACTACTATAACTATTATACTACAGTGCATGATTTGATGAAATAGTAGTATAGACTAAATGGAAATGAGGCTGAATTTTCAATAGACCAGATGATATGTACACAAAATGATTATTATACCATTAATGGTATTATTATTGGCGCTAGTTCAGAAGTCAATCCAAAATTAAAACATACCAAAAATGAAGTAAATATTCATCAAATGGGGCCTGTCACCACGAAATGAGTCCAGTGTCGCAAAAAAATTATTCCTGTTTTTAAGTATTATATGAATCTACATTAAGTAAGCTTTAAATTAAGGGGTCACACATTAAAATTGATAAATTATATCCAGAAATATGAACAAAAACCTAATTGGACTTTATAACAATGGGATTACCCAGTTTTGAGATAATTAGGTGTAAAGTTAATGATGCGTAACATATTATAGTCTGGTCAACAACAACATAGTAACAACACACTTCCCATCATTCGATTTCAATGAAACTTTCAACAAACAAAGAAATAATGAGTCGATTTTTGGAAAAATCTTATATGTGGTAGGTGGGTCAATTTTCAGTACATACACACTATACATCGCTATTACTACGATTGAGCTGATGCGACACTGGACTCATTTCGTGGTGACTGGCCCCAAATGTCTTAATAAAGCTCATGATTTAAAAGTCGATATGTTTGTTACCTGTTTCGTGTCAATTTTCTTATTTTGTCGAATTTTTTTTCCTAAAAACTAAAACTAACAATGTGCATTTCTCACGGGATTTACGGCAAACCGCAATACACTTACATACCGTCCCGACGGTGGGGTGTGGGCGCCCGCGTGTGTTAAGTTAGCGACTGTAATCTTAGTTTACGGACGCTAACTGAACCAGGCGCGCGCACCTCATTGTCGGTACGGTAGGCTATGCAATTGTATTGTGCTGCAGTTTGCAGTGAATCCAGTGAGAAAGCCCATATTATAAGTCTTCGTTTTTAGGAAAAATACTCCGAAAAAGATAAGAAAATTGACGCAAAACAGGTAACAAACTTATTGATATTTAAATAATGACCTTTATTTGGACATTTGATGAATATTTACTTCATTTTGGGTATGCTTAAGTAGGGTATCTCCACGCCGGAGTTACGGGTCAAAATTTGAATAAACGTCTGAACTATAGCGCCCTATATAGTAGGCATGGTAGTGAGTTGTACCTAGATCTACTCTAAATTAGACAAAATGAGCAATACACCACATGGGTAGTACCGTAGTAAACAAACGGGATATTAGACAAAAATAGAAATGTGACCAAATGGATATTAGCCTCAATAGTCATTAGACCAAATCGTAAGTGGACAAAATGATTAGACACGTAGACATGCTGGGTGTAAACCATCTGAAAATAGACCAGTCGATAGGGTAGTAGAGTCTAGACTGGTTGTTCACCAAACAGCAATAAACCGACCAAATACCTATCAGACCAAATGGTCATTAAACTAAATGAAAAGTAGACGAAACGATTATTAGACCATGTGGATAATAGACAGGCTGGGAATAGGGTAATGGACGAACTGGTTGCTGGACTAACGGAAATTCGCCTACGGGACTATATACACCTGCATTTTAAACTTTCGTACACCTGTAATATTAGATTAAAAAGTCTTATTTTGTTAGAACTCACCGGCTACAAACAATAAATCGACGAACACAAAAATCGTCAAATACATTGTCGTTTGAACATCACCGATTATGAGCATAACATATCCGTATTTAACTGCAATCTTCACCAATCTAGCCTGATCTACGGTGATTTTAGGGGAGCCTTCCAAAGTTGCGACTGTGTCGCGACGCGTCGGGGCGCAGAGCAGGATATGAGAACAAAGGAGGCGCCTTTATGCGCCCATTAGCGCCTTTTTGCGTCGGATAGGAGAGGACTTCATTTGGTTGCCAGCTCATTAAAATCTGGCTATTGTTTGGAGTCTCATTGTTACGAAATTACCCCGCCGGGGCGCGCCCCGGTGAAGCACTTGACATTTGTGAATGGGAGCTTAAACTTTGAATAGCTTTCGCGCCCTTTCGCGCCCGGTCCGGCGCATTAGTTATTCATGTAGTGCCCGCTTGTGTGTCGCTCTCGTCTTGCGAGATTTGACTCTGAAAAGCATTACTTTGGCTACTGATTTGTTTTAATATTATTTTACGTACATGACATTGATTACAATGTTTGTTCTGATTGTTTATTTTCCTCTCGAAATCGGAGTTCTGTAGGCGTTAACGTTGGCATGATTGTTCATTTTTTCATCTCCTCCTGTTCTGTTCATGATTGTGTTCAATATACTGTATCAATTTTAATACAAATTGATTTGTTCACGAAAAAAACAAATTTATTTTTATACTTACCCCACTCTCTCTGACATTGTTTTCCTCGTGCATGTTTTGACACTTTAATTGTAATTTTATATTTCCTTATAGCGATGTTATCGCATGTTTCGATTTTCTTGTTTTTTTTTTAAACAATTTTTTGTTGCATCTTGTAAACAGTTCTGTCGTATGATCATTATAAATCATATAATTATATCATCAGTCTGTTATTTCAATACATAGATCCTTTGAATCTTCTTAAAATTAGAGAACGTATTTTAAAATCCGTGATGTTGAAAATGATACTTAATCAAGAATGTCATAGTTTCTCCTTGAATTGGATTTAAAAAGCGTTTTATCTGTATTACGATTTTTTTTAATGCAAATGATATCCGTATTGTCGGGAACATCATCAATATGAATCGTTAGAAGGAAGACGCTCATTTTCAGAATGTTCTTTCTTTGCAAAACACCAATGTTACGAAGAAAATTAAATACACTGTACCCGTATCATCGGGGATATCGCAAAACTCCCAGGGAGATTATCAATTGCAAATCAACATAGTAAATTATGCCTAAATCGTAAGAATAGAGCATGCATTAAAAAAAAGAGAGTTACCAGGAAATGATGTTTGAAATTTCACCCCAAACATATCTCAAGAAGAAATTAGTTTATCATTCTGTGTCAAAGAATTTTATCGAATATTTCTTTGCGACGAAGGGGGGGGGGGTTACATCCGCGGCCAGTTTTAGATCTAGGTCATTGTTAAGAATAACTAAAATACGTATATATAGTGCTGAATAGGGGCCACGTGTTATCGAAAGAGCGTAGTGCGTTCTAGAACATTGCTGAATTGCTTCTCGTAACAGAACTGTCTCACTGTCTAAATAAGGATCCATCCGGGGGATCCATCATGCACGTGTTGGTATCAAGTAGTAAACGGAATTAATAATGATTGCGTTGTTTTGGGACATTTTTTTTCGGGGGGGGGGGCAGGGTAGCCCTTATTCTTCTTCTACTGGGTCATCAAGAAACACAAATAGTGTTGAAATTTTCCGCAATCCCTTTAGCGCCGAGGGTAGAAAAGCCTTTAGAAAAGTCAGCTGGACAATAGCAATTTAATGTTTGTCAAACAATCAGCGAGAAATACTGGGCAAACAGATATTAGCCCACGTCTTCAATATAACCAGGGAATCCCGATATAACTAAGCACATGCTCACAATATGAATATCAAATCTGGCTATTGTTTGGAGACTCATTGTTACTGTCTGGTAAAGGGGTACTTTTCACGCACCAAAGTCCGGCTCGTCTAGTACACACAAATCCGGACCGTATTGACTTTACACACCGGACTTAGGGGACTGTTTTCAAAAGGAGGGAAAATGCATATGCGTACCCTACATAACACTCATTCGGGGGTGGGGGGGGGGGAGGGGTGCGCTTAAAGGCGAAGCGCTTTTTGTGAATTGTGAATTTGTGAATTTGAAAAGCTTTCGCGCCCGTTCCTACGCATTAGTTATTCATGTAATCCCCGCGTGTGTGTCCGCTCTCGTCTTGAAAGATTTGACTCTAAAATTTTCACTTTGGCTACTGATATGTTTTATTATTATTTTACGTACAAGACATTGATTTAGATTGTTGTTCTGATTGTTATTTTCCTCCCAAATATCGAAGTTGTGTAGGCGTTGACGTTGTTATGATTGTTCATTTCTGTTCATTAATGTGTTCACTACTTGTATTATATTAATTTCTTCACGAACAAAACAAAAACGATATGTATAATTGTATTCCTTCTGTATGTTTTGACACATTATTTGTTTCATATTACATTTATTTTGTTCTGTCATCCGATCAAAATAGGTCATATATCTATATCATCACTCTGTTCTTTCTCATGCAAGATCGATTTAAAGAATAGAAACGTTGGTTCTCTAAATCTTCGCAAAATCAGCTATTGTATTTGAATACCCGTGATTTAAAAATGATACTTATAATCAAAGAGATTGAAAGATTCTGCTTGAAATAAGATTATAGGGCGTTTATAAATATGTCATACAAAACAAACAAACATCTGCAAATTAAAGATATTACACAAATGATAGTCGTATTGTCGGGAGCCTGCATCATCAAAACGTTTCGGTAGATTGAACAATTCGAAATCGCCTATCTGTTCCAAACATGAAATTCGATCGAATATTTCTTCGCGAAGAAACTTTATTGGTGGTGTCATTTGTCTTAACAATTTGTTATCTTCAATGTTCGTGACGTTTTGACGTTTCATATTTGTTAGCTAGCGCTAGTAAAGTCTTTTGTTTTAGCGTGCACTGTATATAGTTATAAGGCCTGAACACGTCATGTTCACATTGGGTGTTATATAGCATACGGATATTATAGTACATGTAACTTTTAAAAGCACTTTGTTTTTGCAACGCAATGACAAAAGACAGCTCTTTGAGCAGCTAATAGTTGTTGCGCCCATTGTTCCGCTCACAGGCGGCTATTCCCAATTACGGGCATTATTTGTTATTGTATCATTAGTTAAGTTTATTAATCTATTCATGTTTTCTATTTATTTATTTAGTTTTGGGGAGGGGGGATGTCGTATTACGAATTCATGACCCTTATACATAATGACCATATGTTCTCAAATTACGAATAGCGGTCTTCATGAATAGTAATTGTCCAATGAATTAGCGGTCCTTATAACTAGCGAGCGGAGCCCTCCTGATTGACCTCTGCCATTTTGGTCCGGCCGTTCACTTCGCCGCCCCCCTCTCTCACACACACACATATGTGTAGCTAAACAAGAATCTATAGCAAGTCGGACAATTATAGCGATCAAACAATAGTCGCGTGAAATCCTGCCACGGCATTCTATGTTTTTACCTTTAGAGCGAACTTTTCTTTTGTATTCGCTCCATAGAACTCTACTTTATCTTACAGCGAGGTGAAATGAAAAGAGCGTCATCATGAGTAGATCTATTGTTTGATGTTATCCTTCTTCTCCCTAGTTAAGCCAAACCTTCAATTTAGGCCTATCCATAAAAGGTAGCTTCCTGTACCGTTCGCTTTTTTTTTCCTGACTGCTATATGAAGCATGTGTATGCTCTGAATTAGGCAAACAGGGGACCGGCGGGTTTAAGATCCTCTCCGAACGAAATGTAATGTTGGGTTATGCCTTACAATAGCATATCGACTTGGTTTCTAACCAGGGAGCTCCCGGTTACGAGCTGCTCTGTTCTACTACTGGGCTATAGCGCCTCCCTCCTTTTAAAAAGATCGTTTAAAATTTGCCGTTTTTTTTTTTTTTAGAATAAGAATCAAAACATGTTTGGTATGTTTTTTGTATCTGTGCATTAAGATTTCAAAATTTCACTTTCGCCACTTAATTATAACAATCTACGAATAAATGATTCGAATGTTGTGTCGAATGATTAATTATCATCATGAACTGATTAATGTTTTGTATTGCATTTCCAATTGCTGCTCAACTTTATCACCATCAGGCTACACTTTTTTGTTTACATCTTCATTACACACATGTTTTATAATCTCGATATAGTTCCCGGACTCTTTTTCTATTTATTCCACTTTAAAAAAAGAGCTATGGAATTATTATGATTTAAAACGCCTTTTGGACGGGCAATTTTCGAAGGCATATCTCGGGCGTGAAATCCTGCCACGGCATTTTATGTTTTTTTTTCCCTGAGGCCACTTAACAAAATATACATGTTAAGCGTCCCCGCCTGCTTCCTTTTTGGGGGCCGCCTCCTATTTTTTATTTTTGGGGAAATAATATGAAAAACAATACTAAAATGGATCTATTACTGATTTTTTTTAAAAGTTAAAAGATGTCGGCGGCCATTTTGAAAAATAGCCCGACTGTCAGGGAAAATGTACCGAGCGGCCATTTTGAGCGGCCATTTTGAAAGAAAAAGAAAAGAAAAGAGAGGGCCTCCTCCTTCCTAGTTTTCGAAAAAAACAGGACACTAATAAAAAAAACTTTTATTTGGCCTTAGAGCGAACTTTTCTTTTGTATTCGCTCCGTAAAACTCTACTTTATCAAACAGCGAGGTGAAATGAAAAGAGCGTCATCTTGAGTAAATCGTTTGTTTGATGTTATTCTTCTTATCCCTAATAAGCAAACCTTCAATTTATTAGAACCAAGTCATGGGAAGAGAAAAAAAAAGGATTAGACTGACAAAATATAAATTCTTCCAAGCTCAGGCTGTGGCGATGTGCAACGCGTAGCGTGAATATGAATGACGAGAGAGAAAGATAATTCCTTTGTCCATTATACGACGCTAGAATCATATCGCGATGTGGGAATTATACAAATATGTTGATAATCATTCAAATTACAAACATACACAAGCGACCCAAACAGTAATCAATTTGCCGACTATAACCGCATACATGTAGTCATTCACATCATTCGTCTTTTATTTTTTGTTGTTGGGGACAATTAAGCTCGCAATTAAACAACCATTAATCGTACATAGTCATCTTTATTTCACATTTCATACAGTCGTCACAAAAATTAAAAGGAGGCGTATTAAACCCAACAAAAATAAATCATAATGTATTCTGATCAAGATGAACGAGTGTGTTGATTGCCCCCCAAAACAAAGACGATCCCACCAGAGAAGTTCATGCTGTGCTGTAGTAATGTACATCGCAAAGCTTCGCCACAATGATTGGAAAGGTAATACCCCGCCCGTTACGACGCAAAACGGCGCGAGAAGAATAGATCGCGACGCGAGAAGAATACATCATTTTTTTTTTTACAAACAATGGAAAGTTTATCAGCACGAAAACCGGAGGAGGGGAAGACAGGCTTTGGCCGACAAATACTTTCTGTATATCAAGTTTAAGCTGTACCGCGCATCACGAGCGTGAACAATGACGGGAGAGATAATCTTCCATCGCCTGGTGAGGCGCAAAAGGGCGCAAGAAGAATAGAGCGGGTTTATACTAACAATAGACGGTTTCTTTTCATATGCAAGAATCAGGTGAGGGTGACTATTGCGCCCCTTCGCGCCCCTTTGCGCCTCAATGCGTCTCTTGGGACGCCACTGTTCTATTCATCGCGCCCCGACGCGTCCGGGCACAGTCGCAACTTTGGAAGGCTCCCCTTAGCAGTCAGCACTGTCTGTTTTCGGGGCATGCGATACGTGTTAGATCCGCTCCTACTGCACGTCGTCGAGCAAATGATCACTCGATTTATATGTATATACAATCTTTAATTTAACGGTACGCGTACTGTATACAAACAACGCACGGCCCAGCGTGCGATAGCGGTGAACGCAGTTACACGCGAGGTTTCCTTAGATTGGTGCCGCCTATGTGCACAAGCCGCTTGCGGCGAGTTTACAGTGCGCACCATCTGAAGAAACCGAGCGTATACTGCACTTACATTATACGCACAACAGGGTCAAGAGCGTTATTTTTATTTTTTAAATAGCGACACATGAAAATCAAAACAAACGAAATTTAGATCTAAAGTTAGTGTCTTGACTAGAGTCTAATTAGCCTACATTCTATTTTGTGTCCCTTTTCCTTTATCTTTAGCCTTCGCTTTTCTCTTGTCTTTTCTTTTCCTTTCTTCGTATCTTTTCTTCGCTGCAAAAGGGAGCATTTGTCTTTTACGGGGCACTCCTGCTACGTCGGCGGAGCATTTGTCTTCAACGGGGTACTTTGGGGAAGGAGCAATGTTGTAGCATTTGAATTTTACAGGGTCCTTTTTGCCCCCCCCCCCCCCCTGGATCCGCCACTGATCTACACAGTGCAACGCACTTTAATTTTATACGCTGGGTATTGCTCTCCTCTTTAAGCGTTAATACGCAAACTTGGTCACACGCGAACTATATGGTCACTCCATGATATTGCATGCACAGTACGTATCGTACACCGTTTGATAGCTGTTCATCGATGAATTGTTGCTCTAAAATGACGGAAGAAGTTAAATGTTTCCGATGTGGAATATAAAGCAAATAATCACCTTTTGGTTTCAGGCGATGGCAAACTATCGCTTCCTTGGCAATCTGAATGTATACGCTATCTTTCCTCAGCTTCGCTTCGGAACGATAGCTACATCCAAATCGCCTCGGGAGTGATAGTTTGTCCCATCACCTTCACCAACAGTAAATATTTGCATTTGCTTACTATCCTGCGATGCATCACTAACCCTTTGTAAGAGCTTTAATTGAACCCATCGTAACCTCGCTGAACCCATATTCAATGGACGATGGTTTGCTTTTGGATTTCACTAAACTGTTTACCTGTCATTTAGATGCTTAACGAGAAGGTTGAGTTCTGGGAAGAGGTGAACAATAATTTGTGAGCGTTACAATTGTATTATGCAAGTGTGGAAGAACATCAGATACAAAAATTTTCCTGCAAAGCATGGCTCTTCAAATGCCTTAATATTCTAAATATGGCATGTAACATCATAAATATCGGGACGGATTTTTTTATGCCACATGTTCGTGTAGTCCCATTTCCATTTCCAGCTTTCTGTGTACAGTGATTGTGACTTTACCAAGACTGAGCCAAATTTCTTTTCATTTTGATAATACCAGGACCTTGCAGTACACATCCATACTTATATGCTAGAAGATCAACCTTTACTGATCGATTCCACAACTTTTCTTCCAAAATGCAATTGCAAGACCCAAATCCAAGTGTCTTTAAAGGGTTATCGCAGAGCTGCGATGGGTTCAAAAACGTAACTTCCTGTCATAGCGGTGCGTTTTGTGGGAAATCGCTAGTTTGTTTCATACAGATTGTTAAGACTCATTAACCTGCTTAATCTTTCTATCCATATTGCGATTTACCCTAAAAAAAAATGTGTTTTGTAATGTTATATCATTTTCCTAACTTCGGGGGAAAGGGAACCGTCTTGACGTTAAAAGAGATTCAGACGAACTGTGTAAAATATTTTATCTCTCCTTATATGTTTCTTATGTATTGTGAATTCTAAATTTCTTTCTTTTTTTCTCTCTATGTCTCAATCTAAATTTCGCTTACAAGTATCTCTCTCTCTCTAAATTTAAAACGTTGTGAATACACATTCCTTTTCCTCAGAGGTGTCGTGGTCGACTCGTGGATTTGTCACTGGACTGTGGATCACAATCAGTATGTCATAACTGTTGTGGGAAAGACTTGGTTGTAGAATTTGATATCTCAATAACTGACGATCGCAAGAATGATTCCCTTATGAATGCTTTATATTTATATTGGTTTATTTATTCAACCCTTGCATGAAATTTGTCAGAATAATTCAGTGACTCCCCAAAACGTAGGACTTTGCTTATTTGGCAAGGATTATGGAAAGCACCAAATTAGATATTTCATTTCTCAAAAAACATTCGCAGAAAATAAGGATATTATAAAGATGTCCGTCTTACACACGTCAAAGTAAAGTGCAAGAAAAAAAGTGGAGTTCTGGTTTTGAATAACAACAACATTATAGCCCGGCAGCCCAGTAAATTGTTTCCAAATGACCGAGTCTTCGAACTGACTGTTTATATCATGTGATGGCGCTGTTCACCTTTCTGCCACTGCCAGAAAGACAAAAACAAATCATAGCCATGATATATTAAGAGAATAAAGGGCAAATTTAATGTTCATACTATGTTTCCTGTTTGAGCTGCTATCAGATTTAAGTATAATAACAATAACAATAATAACAATAATAAGGGGACTTCTTTGATGAATTAGGTAATATGTTAGAACAAGTATTAGCTATATTAATCATGTTGTTTAATTTTGATCAACCACAGACTACTATATGAATCACTCAACTGTATGTTAAACTTTAAACTGTGGTTACATTTTTTTAATGGTTTATTGGTTTAAAAAATTTGCTCAATGTTGTTTAAACTTTAACTTTTTGTTGATTAAAACTTTTACCTTTTGTTGGTTATTTATGCTTTGTTCGGGGCTGATTCACATGATTTGATTTATTGGTTTATGCATCTTCATTTTCATGAACATAATATGGTTTGATACAATATTTTAAGTGTATATAATTGTATACGGATAATAAACGAAATTAAACAAATATATTGAATACATAATTAACATACATTAGATGCAGGAGGGCTACATAAATAAGCAAAGTAGGTTGACGTGCCCGCAGCCCTCAACTTAGATACAGCAATAAAAAATAAATTAAAAAAAAAGAGTGGCTTGCAGAGAGGAAAAGGAAAGACGAGAGAAGGGGCGTTGGTAATAATAATATAAATGTAATACATCTGATTATTGAATGCACTTTCATTCATGGATGGATAAGCGATGCTAGGTCATGAACGATTACACATAATTGTTGAATTTACAGTCACTGTACACATACAGTAGAATTACACACGACAGGATCAGTACTTAGACAATAACATAGTTTTAACTGCCTTCCTAAAAGAATACAATGCCCTAAGGTTTCTTATTAAAATGGGCTGAGAGTTCCAGATGTATTGGCCGGTGTGTCTAATGGATTTGAGAGCCAATGCGGTTTTTGGATTTCATAAATGGAATTTTTCAGTTTGCCTTGTAGGGTAAAAGTAGATAGTTTTATTCAAATTAAACAATGGGGGAAAGTATGAAGGTAGTAGATCATTTTGTAAGCGAAACATGAAAAGTACTATTTGTAGAATATTTATACCATCAGCCTTTAGAGTTTTTAGATAGTTTTTAGGTCAAGATAGGAAGAATCTGTCCATATACGCATGGCTTTCTTTGGTAACAGTACAAAAAATGGCGTCAACGTTGCTTTTTGAATTTGCCCATATAATGTTACAATATGAAATATAATGCAGTATTAATGAATTATGTAGCATAAACAAGATATTTGAAATACATATACGCATGGCTTTCTTTTGTATCAGTAAAATAGCGTCAATTTTGCTTTTCGAATTTGTCCATATAATGTTACAATATGAAATATTAGGCAGTATTAATGCATAATATAATATAAACAAGATATTCGAAGGGACATAATATTTCAATTTACAGAGAATACTAATATTAATTGAAATAGTATTAGAAATATATTGCACATAATTATTCCACCTCAGATTTTTATAGATCAAAACACCAAGGAATTGTGTGCTATCCTTTTTGCCAATACTTCACCATCCAAAGTAATTTCAATGTCAGGAATATCGTAATTTTTCCTGTTCTGAAATTATACATAGATTGTTTTCTTTAAAGGTGAAATTCAAAGAAGATCACAAATATGTCAACTAATGTATCACTAGAAACGGGTAAGCTAACAGATGGCCATCGTACAAGTTTTAGGTCAACTACATATCGGGTGATTTTATATACAAATACAAATACAACCACCTCCATATCAGCTGGGATATACGAGAGATTCGCCGGAAAAAATAACTATGTTTTTAATGACGTCACTATATGGACCAACACTGCCCAAGTAGACGACATCCCATAGAGAAAGCTATTATTTCTCAAATTATAATGAGTTTAGTGTATATAAATGTAATGTCATGTCAAACCATTCAAAAGGGGATATGACCAGATTCTGATAACTAAAATATTTTGCTTGTAAATACACAGGATAGGGGTTAATTAACAATCAAAGAAACCGGACTTTCAAATTAAGAAAAAAACCCGGAATGATATTAAGGACGGCATTTGTTCCCTCTTGAAACGCCGAACATACCCCGGTGTGTGCAGCTGAATATACAATGGCGTCTGATTTTGTTTACAAGCGAAATATTCCTTTATTTTTGTATCGCTGCATTTATCATCAAAATAAAACCATGCGCGGGGCTTAGAGTGAGGCAATAGGGACTTTTAGATTCGCACGAAGACAATAGGTCTATGCTACGATCGACGTCCTTATAAAGCAATGCCTTGAATGGAAGTACCACGTATCAGTTCACGCAAATCTAAAAGTCCCTATTAGATTATACATTTGGCCTGACGGTAGTGAAGTAAGAGAAATAACTCAAGAGAAGATGAAAACACAGGCACTGAAAATGTGTGAGATGTCATGGGATATCGTCTGCTTGTGCAAATCGTGTCCATACTGTGATCTCACACATCTCAGCAGTGTTCGGAGAGCTCTTCAGGTGCTATGCCGGGGCTGTATTTAAGCGTTTTGTAATTTATAATTACCATTACTTCGAATGTTTCCAAGCATTGAATTTTGATAACCTTGTCGAATCAAAGTTTCAACTTTGCAATAATGAAAATAAAGTTAGTTTTTAAAATCAATGAATATCTACTTTAAAATAAGAAAGTTTATTACTTCTAAACCATTTTTATAATTTTGGTAATTCAGCGTTAATATTTCTTAAAAGGATCTGAAAATCTGAATTGGAACAAAATGCATAGGTGTCATCAGCGAATGAAATATACTGTAGTGCATTAAATGAATTATTAATATCATTTACACATATCAAAAATAACAAAGGGCCGAGGATTGACCCTTGTGGCACTCCACACGTTCTAGATAATAATTCTGATTCATTTGAATCATAACATACATACTGTTTTCTATTTGTTTAATAATGTTAAACCATTGTATAGCAACGCCCCTCAATCCATAGTATTCCAATTTACGTATAAGTATGGTATGGTCTAGACCGAAAGCTTTAGTCTCTAAATCGTCGGTTGTTCCACTGAGACTACGTCTGGCTCCACTAGACCTCCGGATATAGAGACTGAACGATCGCCTATGCCATCGTATGTTGAAGATATCACGGCTAGATTTTAGCTGTTAGGCCCCTCCCACAAACATGACAAACTTGAGGAGAAATACAACATTTATCTTCAATTGCAGTAATTTTCTAGGCAATTGTCAGTCCCTAAAAGTTCCCTTTTACCCCCCCCCCCCCCCTTCCCCACGAAATAGAAATATAAAAGAAATAAAAGGACTTACCGAGCTTTTGGCTGCTTCTCGATGACCCACGTCAAGCATTCTGACCGACAGAAATCAAAATGGTGACTAATAAATATTCAAATACGATAATAAGGATGGTTGACCTCGCCTCGGCTAGCTCCTCCGCGCGTCACGTCGAGGATAGCGTGCGCACGTGAAGCAGACAACACGAGAACTCAAACGTACATGTACGTGCACGTACGCGCACGTCTATGAATGAGGTCAATGGAGTGGAGATGAAAAAACTTTGTCATGAATATTCATTACTTTGATTCAAGATGGCTGACGTCTGAAGACAGTCAAGTGGAAGAGATAATAACACTTTTTTGAAGAAGATTTCATATGCAGAGGTCAAAGGTACATATCTTCTTAATGTTTATCATGTGTGGTTTAATTCTAAATGCCAATTGTATATGTTAGTGCATGCGATTCTTACAAAAAAAGGATAAAACTTAGCGTCAGGGCAGTATCGTCTTATCGTATACCCGTAGAGTGTATCTTCAACGTACGATGGCATAGGCGATCGTTCAGTCTCTATATCCGGAGGTCTAGTGGAGCCAGACGTAGTCTCAGTGGAACAACCGACGATATAGAGACTGAAGCTTTCGGTCTTGTTATGGTCAAGAGTGTAAAATGCCTTGTTCAGATCCATGAATACTAAATTAACATGCTTATGATCAACTAAGGCATCTGACACTTCTCTGACACTTTTCTAAAACCAAATTGATTTTCATACAACAGTTCATTTTTTGTTGGAAAACAATACAGTCTATTATAAATCAGTCTTTCTAAGACTTTAGAAATACTTGGTAAGATAAAAACAGGTCGGTAATTTGAAACTAGAGAAGATTCGTCTTTCTTGTATATTGGAGTTACTTTTGCTATTTTCAGTGAGTCCGGAAAGATTCCTGTTGTAAGTGATAAATTTCAAATATGTACCAGAGGCGTTACAATACGTCCTGCTATTTATTTTAAAAAGTGCGTACTCATCTCATCATGACTACAAGAATAACTTATTTTCAATACATGAATTTGAAAGGAATTGTGAATAATCTGAACCATTGGAATTTATTTTCGATGCCTGAATAGGACCTAAATTTACGAAATACTTATTGAAACAATCTGCCATCTCTTTTGAGTCTGAAATTGTCTGACCATCATTGTTAATATTAATTTTTGACTTTGTCTTTTGCTTTCGAATAGTTTCTTTTTTGACTTTCCAGGTATATTTCATATTGCCGTTAGCATTTTCAAATTCTTTGACATATTACATTTTACGAGATAGTCTTATTATTGTTGTTAATTTATTCCTATAACATGTATATTCGTATTTATTCTCGTTACTTAGATGTCGGAGACTACGTTTGTATATTTGTTTCTTAATCGAACAGAAATTCCCTTCGTTATCCATGGATTTTGTGGTTTTCTTTTATTCATATTTTGTTTAGTCTTTAGGTTCATCTATCAAAGTGGGATGAAAATGTATTCCAAGAGAGTCAATAAGCAGTATCAGTTTCACTACAAAATAGTACATAATAATAATAATAATAATAATAATAATCAATTGTTATATAGCACTTAATACAAATGTCTCTTAGCGCTTTACAAATATACTATTACCCCATTACATCATTAAATCATTATTTAAATATAATATATTTTCTGTTTTTAAATTTACAAGACATTGATATTTTCTTCATTTTGCACGAGACATGAGATCATTTTCACAAATAAGAAATATATGAATGTGATCGGATATTTTACTGTAAACTAGACCAGCATTCATATGTTCAGTAGCAGCATTCGTAACAAATATTGTCTATTAAAGTTGATGTGTTTTGCGTAATTATTGTAGATTTATCAATGGCTCCAATGAAAGAATTCGCTTGTAAAATATTCACAAAAGTATTAAAATAATTATTATCCGAGTTCAACAGTCCAATATTAAAATCACCCACCAAGTATACATCTTGATTTTCATGATTTATCCGTTCTAATAAAATGTTTAAATCTTCAAAAAATATATCAACGCTCGTAGTTGGAGGCCGATAGACCGTACAAACGATAATTTGTTTGTATTATTATGCAAGTTAATTTCTACACTTTTTTTAGTCAATGAAATTATTGCTGAAGGTAAGATCTGTTCATACTTTATACGACAACAAATTAGATATAAAATTGCAACTCCAACACCTCTACCAGATTGTCTATGAGAGCGTATAAGTGAATAATCATTGAGTTGTCTCTCGACCAAGCTACAGTAACACCTATTAATGAAAAGTGTATATTAAGAGAAGACAAAAAAAGGTTTAAATATTCATGGTTTTTGGCAAGACTACGAGCATTGGTATGAAATAGGCTGAATGACTGATCACTGATGATTCATAACTTAGAATTAAATTAATGAGGAAGGTAATATTTAGGAACCATGGCATCGTGTATACTTGGGTAAATCTTTTCGTCATCAACCATCGTTATATAATATTGTACCTATGTCGTCCATGACCTGACACATATCATGCAATAGTGAGATAATCATTAACAACAAAGGAGGGGATAGAACAAGAAAGATGCAAGTCAAAGAGGGTGTACATGGGTACATTATAAATACAATTTATAAGTTAAATAACAGTATGTCACATATCAAATGTCCGTATTAATATAAACAAATTATATATGTTCTTCTTATCAAACATCAACACTATTATTTAAATCATTTACGCCAAAAAGAGTAAATAGAGTAATAAAGGAATGAAAAGTGCACAGAAAACAAAAAGAAATTCAACATTACATAGCGATCGAGTGTGTAAAATACATACAAAGACATGCATCCATTCCACACTCTTACTTGACGTTACTGGTTGGCTTGAAGGTGTAGGGGACTCTAGCTTGGTTTCGCCATTTACCACTGGAGAAATGGAGTTTCACGTTGTACTTATATAGTTCCTGAACGGATGTATTCCATTTTCTCTTCTCGATGGGATCTTCGTAGGTGAGGTCGTCAGTCATACAATAATTTTCGTCCGCTAACTTCTCGCGCTGGTTCCTCAAGAGATCGATTTTCTGACGATACGAGAGGGTTTTAAGCAAGATGTGCCTTGGACCACCTTGTGATGACTTCCCGTCTCGATGCGCTCTTTCAATCTTGATGTCCAGCCGAACGTGACCTGCGCTATGTTTTCCACGAGAGCTACGCAGTCCTCTTTGCCGGCGGTAGGCTCCAGGATTCCAACGATGCGTACGTTGTTCCGCCTGGAGAATCGCTCGCTCTTGTTGATTGCTGAGGTATGCTTTGTTGTTTCCAGTCGCAACGCTTGAACTTCCTTTTCAAGCTTACTCATTCTCTTTTCCAGCTGTCTATTCTTCTCCTCAACCTCCGTCACTCTCTGACTTTCAAATTCTATTGCCGATCCTAGCTTTGTCTCGACCAATATGATGTTTTCGACGAGAGATTCCGCTGATTTTTCTATCATACGTTCATACTTTGTTGCCTCTTTAAGTGTCGGGCGATTCCTGATGCTGTAGTTACGTCATCCTCTCTCTCATGAAGATCGCTCGGAATGTCATCAGGCGGCAGGACATGTCATTTGGACGACACTATGAACATGATAGACAATGAAAGCGGACAAAATATACAGTTCCTCAGGTAGACAAAGGGACACCCCTTCACTGCTATTATGTAAAAATGTGTAGAACAGGTGTCACATGCATATTCACCTGTTCTACACATTTGTACATGATAGCAGTGAAGGGATGTTCCTTTGTCTACCTGACGAACTGTATATTTTGTCCGCTTTCATTGTCTGTCATGTTCATAGTGCGAGTACTTGGCTCTGGAGTGTTGGCGGATTGGGTCGTACCAGTCGGTTGAGCTTTGCCTTGCGGGAAAGCCTTGGCAGATGGAGAGTTGACATGTGGTTTTGGCTTCAAATTTCCCTGTCCGTCTTCTTTAACATGATCTTGGTTAAACTGACTAGGGTCGTTGGTTAAAATTGTAACCGTTGTAGGTTAATTCTGTTTTGATTCACACGATGTTGGTAAAAGTTTAGTGGGTTATTGGTTACAGTTAACCCATTCCAAAAAAAGGTTCGTCGATCGCCAGACTTTACTCTTACCAAGGCTTGTCGATCGCCACACTTTATTCTTACCAAGATTCGTCAATCGCCACACTTAACTCTTACCAAGATGTTTCATTCGCCACACTATACTCATACCAAGGTTCGTCATTCGCCACACTTTACTCTTACCAAGGTTCGTCATTCGCAAAACTTTATTCTTACCAAGGCTCGTCGATCGCCACACTTTATTCTTACAACGGTTCGTCATTCGCCAGACTTTACTCTTACCAAGGCTCGTCGATCGCCACACTTTACTCTTACCAAGATGTGTCATTCGCCACACTATACTCATACCAAGGTTCGTCGATCGCAACACTTTACTCTTACCAAGGCTCGTCAGTCGCCACACTTTATTCTTACCAAGATTCGTCATTCGCCACACTTTATTCTTACCAAGGGCCGTCAATCGCCACACTTTACTCTTACCAAGATGTATCATTCGCCACACTTTACTCTTACCAAGGCTCGTCGATCACCAGACTTTATTCTTACCAAGGTTCGTCAATCGCCACACTTTACTCTTACCAAGGCTCGTCGATCGCCACACTTTACTCTTACCAAGATGTGTCATTCGCCACACTTTATTCTTACCAAGGTTCGTCATTCGCCACACTTTATTCTTACCAAGGGCCGTCAATCGCAACACTTTACTCTTACCAAGATGTGTCATTCGCCACACTTTACTCTTACCAAGGCTCGGCGATCACCAGACTTTATTCTTACCAAGGTTCGTCAATCGCCACACTTTACTCGTACCAAGGTTCGTCGATCTCCACACTTTACTCTTACCAAGATGTGTCATTCGCCACACTTTTCCCTTACCAAGGCTCATCGATCGCCAGACTTTACTCTTACCAAGATGTGTCATTCGCCAGACTTTACTCTTACCAAGGCTCGTCGATCGCCACACTTTATTCTTACCAAGGTTCGTCAATCGCCACACTTAACTCTTACCAAGATGTTTCATTCGCCACACTATACTCATACCAAGGTTCGTCGATCGCCACACTTTACTCTTACCAAGGCTCGTCATTCGCCACACTTTATTCTTACCAAGGGCCGTCAATCGCCACACTTTACTCTTACCAAGGCTCGTCGATCACCAGACTTTATTCTTTCGTAGGTTCGTCAATCGCCAAACTTTACTCTTACCAAGGCTCGTCGATCGCCACACTTTACTCTTACCAAGATCTGTCATTCGCCACACTATACTCATACCAAGGTTCGTCGATCGCCACACTTTACAATTACCAAGGCTCGTCAATCGCCACACTTTATTCTTAACAAGGTTCGTCATTCGCCACACTTTATTCTTACCAAGGGCCGTCAATCGCAACACTTTACTCTTACCAAGATGTGTCATTCGCCACACTTTACTCTTACCAAGGCTCGGCGATCACCAGACTTTATTCTTACCAAGGTTCGTCGATCGCCACACTTTACTCTTACCAAGATGTGTCATTCGCCACACTTTTCCCTTACCAAGCCTCGTCGCTCGCCACACTTTACTCTTACCAAGGTTCGTCGATCACCACACTTTATTCTTACCAGGGTTGTCAATCGCCACACTTAACTCTTACCAAGATGTGTCATTCGCCACACTATACTCATACCAAGGTTCGTCATTCGCCACACTTTACTCTTACCAAGGCTCGTCAATCGCCACACTTAACTTTTACCAAGATGTGTTATTCGCCACACTTTACTCATACCAAGGCTCGTCGCTCGCCACACTTTACTCTTACCAAGGTTTGTCGATCGCCACACTTTAGTCGTACCAAGGTTTGTCAATCGCCACACTATACTCTTACCAAGATGTGTCAAATCGCCACACTATACTCATACCAAGGTTCGTCGATCGCCACACTTTACTCTCACCAAGGCTCGTCAATCGCCACACTTTACTCTTACCAAGGTTCGTCATTCGCCACACTGTACTCTTACCAAGATGTGTCATTCGCCACACTTTACTCTTACCAAGGTTCGTCAATCGCCACACTTTACTCTTACCAAGATGTGTCATTCGCCACACCTTACTCTTACCAAGGCTCGTCGATCGCCACACTTTATTCTTACCAAGGTTCGTCATTCACCACACTTTATTCTTACCAAGGTTCGTCATTCGCTACACTTTACTCTTACCAAGATGCGTCACTCGCCACACTTTTCTCTTACCAAGGCTCGTCGATCGCCAGACTTTACTCTTACCAAGGCTCGTCAATCGCCACACTTTATTCTTACCAAGGTTCGTCATTCGCCACACTTTATTTTTACCAAGGGCTGTCAATCGCCAAACTTTAGTCTTACCAAGATGTGTCATTCGCCACATTTTCCTCTTACCAAGGCTAGTCGATCACCACACTTTATTCTTACCAAGGTTCGTCAAATCGCCACACTTTACTCTAACCAAGGCTCGTCAATCGCCACACTTTATTCTTACCAAGGTTCATCATTCGCCACACTATTCTCATACCAAGGCTCGTCGCTCGCCACACTTTACTCTTACCAAGGTTCGTCGATCGCCACACTCTATTCTTACCAAGGCTCGTCAATCGCCACACTTTACCCTTACCAAGATGTGTCATTCGCCACACTTTACTCTTACCAATGCTCGTCGTTTACCACACTTTATTCTTACCAGGGTTCGTCAATGGTCACACTTTACTCTTACCAAGATGTGTCTTTCGCCACACTATAGTCATACCAAGGTTCGTCGATCGCCGCACTTTACTCTTTTCAACGTTAGTTGATCGCCACACTTTACTCTTCTACCGCGGTTTGGCGATCGGGGCACTTTACTCTTTCCAAGGTTTGTCGATCGTAATACTCTACTCTTACCAAGGTTCGGCGATCGCCGCACTTTACTCTTTCCAAGGTTAGTCGATCGCCACACTTTACTCTTACCAAGGCTCGTCGATCGCCACACTTTACTCTCTAAAAGGTTTGTTGATTGCCACACCTTGATCTGTCCAAGGTTCGTCGATTGCCACACCCGCTCTTACCAATTAGGTATGTAGAGAAAAAAAAGTGTCACCCCTCCCACATAATAATAAAACATCGCTCAATTTGATTCCGTTTAAAAAAAAAAAAGTATTTTTTGAGACTCCCAGATTCCACTTCATTTCCTTCTTAGGTGTGCACCAGAATTTCAAAAGCTCCTTTACTTTGCAAGCTAGGCTAGACACCCTCTCCCCTTCCCTTCACACACACCTGCCTTTTTCATTCTTCATCCAATTTCCGTCAAATCTTCACCAATCTACTTCTATAATTGTTTTATTTTCCCTCAGAGCAACTTTCTGTTTTGTAACCCCATTTCAACATAAAATAACATAATTCTGGAAAAAAATCTGAAGCTGCATGCTCACAGCTCAATCTGTAACAAGCTACTTTTTAACCGCACATCACTATACAATGTACATACCTGCACCATAAATTCTTGTCTCCCTGTGCGCGCATCAACCCACAGTGCGTTAACCCATAGGAAAGTGAAAAGTATGCCGCAGACCTGCCGCAGACCTGCCGCAGATCTGCCGCAGACATTTTTGCTGCAGACTTGCCGCATACCAGTATGCCACAGGAACAGTCTGCGGCAGATCTGCGGCAGGATGAAATTTTGCTGCAGACTTGCCGCATACTAGTATGCCACAGGAACAGTCTGCGGCAGATCTGCGGCAGGATGAAATTTTGCTGCAGACTTGCCGCATACTAGTATGCCACAGGAACAGTCTGCGGCAGATCTGCGGCAGGATGAAACTTTGCTCCAGACTTGCCGCATACTAGTATGCCACAGGAACAGTCTGCGGCAGATCTGCGGCAGGGCGAAACTTTGCTCCAGACTTGCCGCATACCAGTACGCCACAGGAACAGTCTGCGGCAGGTCTGCCACAGGAAATCCCATTAAAGTCTAATAGGGCCGATTGAAACCAATCATCTCATGCATATTCATCATTACTTTACACGTGTGACAGAAAAATACATTTATCATGATTTGTTAAGCAAATTAAGACAATGCACATCATTTTTGTGATTTCTATTTTTCCTTTTGCCATTATTAACCAATAGATTATTTTGTCTGATCATGTTACAGTTACATTCACGTTTAAGCAATAGATATATTGATTACTAACCAAGAAACTATGATTACTAACCAAGAAACAATATACATATTTAGTATATATACGAGCCTGTGTCACTTTAAATGTTACTCTTGAATACACTTCAAATGATCACTGTGATGAAGTTAATACAATTGAGAATAGAATATACCTAATTGGTAATATCGACATACATGTTGGTTTTACCTAATTGGTAATATCGATATTGCCAATATCGATTATGAAGTATCAATCAGTTTATCACTGGTTCTTCTACATGCATACTTTATTGCCACGTACTGGATATGAAAGAGTATGCGGCAGGTCTGCAGCAGGTCTATATGAGATATGAATATTCATGACGAAGAGTCTGCGGCAGGTCTGCAGCAAGTCTGCGGCAGACCTGCTGCAGTTGCAGTGTTATTGGCACATATTGCAGTGTTATTGGCACATGAACTTAAATAGATGGCAGCATAAACACAAATGTACTGGGCGTTTTACACTTTGCCCCCGCATTCCACTTTGCCCAAGGTTCCCCTAATTTTCCGGGGGAATTTTCCGGGGTAATTGTCCTTGGGGCATTTTTGGGGGAGGGGTAATTTTCCGGGGGGATTTTCTGGAGGGCAATTGCCTACGGGGTAATTGTTCTCGGAATGTAGTTAGGGGGGGGGGGGGGGGGTAGTTCCTGTGGTAATTTTCCCGCGGTTAATTTTTTTGGGGTAATTGTCCTTCGGTTGTTATTGTCCTCGGGGGGTAATTCTCCGGTGGGGGGGGGGGCAATTGTCCAGGGGGTAATTGTCCTAAAACCACATTTCTTTATGGTGATTCATTCTATATGTTTCAAGCGGACACTTTTTTTTTGTTTTTGGTCTCGAAATTTGAAAATTTGACATTTTTTTTTTCGTCGGGGGGGGGGGGGGGGGTGTAAGGTCACTTTACGTTAGCCGTAGGCATAATTTTTTTTTTTTTTTTTTTTTAATTAAAAAAAAAAAAAGGGGGGGGTTATAGTTTTTTTTCAGGGGGGTTTACACACATAAAATTACAAAGGGGGGGGGGGAGGGTTTGAACCCCCAAATCCCCCCCCCCCCTGCGTACGCCCCTGCCCCAGAGTATTAACTTCAAAAACATTTTTAAACCCATGCCATATTTATTCAGCTTTTGTCATAGAATAAATTATGCACTCAGGCTAGGTATCTACAAAATCAAAGTATGCAGTGTTTAAATATTCAACAGCGCCAGCATGCTTAAATTCGCAATTAGTTCTTGTTTACCAGTTATTATTGGAAACTTTTATACGCTTTGTTTTTATCTCTCTAACACATTGACGTCGTTAGCGATTGTAAAGGACACTCTGATCGCAATGGACATATGTTTGTATCTAATATGGCTAATATGTTCCGTTCATTTAATCTGTAAGTTATTCTTTTAACTTAAATTTTGTCTTTACATTTGATAAGGAACTATTTATACAAAAATTACTTTACTGTCAGCAAAGTGCAGTCTTGAGAGCCGATTATGATATTCGTCATTTAAATTATTATTCAAATGTGCATTGCAGAAGTTTAAATATGCAATACCAATAACTTTGCCTCTTACCCAAAAAAATTGAAAATGATGTTCAATCACTCAAATTATTATTGAATCCAGTTTGTCTGCCGATTCCCTATGAGGACAGGAGGGTTATCGTTTTCGCTGGAGCAGATTTGAAAATGAGATGCAATGGACCCCCAACTTCACAGACCGTTTACATTGAGTGGCGCATGATTAACGGTGTTAATGACACACTTATGTTCGTATGTCCTTCGCAGCACTACGGCAGCTGTGAGGACATTGATGGCCATAGTGTGGGTGTCCAAAACAGCTCTACCAGTACGTTCACTTTGGAGAACGTTTCCCCGGAGGATGCAAGAGAATATCTATGTACAATACGCTTTGTTATGGGACGAAAACGGTGCAGATTTAAAGTGACAATAAAAGGTACGTATACACAAATACACTTTGGGCGACCTTCCACGCAAGCCGCCGTAAGTGGCGCTACAGTTGGGGGCAGCTGGGGGGCTTCTGGATAGCACCTGAATGGGAAAGTTGAATGAGCGAGAGCTCGTTCGTACTTAGGCCCGCATCTACTGGCGGTGTGGTGAGAGTGCCTCCGTACCGTAAGATCGAACTCACAACTCTGCTCCAGCTAGCTAAAATTCCTTGAATTATTTATATTCTAACTCTAAATCATTCCGTCTCTCACTCTCTTCAATTCAATAAAATCATCTGCATGTTAACATACACGATAATGAATATGTGGGACACCGTTACAACGGCGTCTCCCAAACTTCGATTGCCGAAAACGCACGCAAAACTCGCCAATGACGGACATCATCTACCCATTCATCCATCGTAAATGAAATAAATTTAGACAAAATGAAGTTGAAATGTCCGAAAGCGGCAAGGAATAATAAGTGGTTTGTCTGTGAGAAAGCAATGATCGTTGCATGCAAGATGAAAGCGCAAGCTGATAGAAGCCCCCCAGCGTGTAATGATAAACGTAGAGGGCTCACATCCATGAAAATTCGCCCGTATCGGTGTATACTATGTATCTTTTTATTTTACAATTACATGTCATCATCTGCGTTCTGCTTTTATATTTGTTATGTTAAACGATGCATCCGACATCTACATGAAAATTAAATGAAAGTGTTGTAACATATTGCTGTAAACATTATGCGATTGGGGTTCAATCCGCATGTTTCCTGCCTCCCGATAAGAACTCTGTAATGATTGAACATCTCATTTTGGGTGCATAACGCAATCTTTACTCTCAAAGGGGACGTCCGGTTTTAGAATAAGGTTTGTTTTAATAATAGAAGCAGACGAGTGAGAAAACAGACCAGTGAAATGTTGATGAAAATATGATAAGAAATGTTTAAAGTTACGATAAATCAAACAGATATCGGCAATTCTGTGACGTAATTTGCAAACTCTATGGTCAGAAAATTCATAAACCTTAAAGGTAATACAAAGTTTTGGTATGGGGTCATGAATTTGGTTCAAATAAACATATTAGAAACATATGCGATTCTACAATATTCTGTGATCGTTGTCGCGGTTAAAATCGAGTCTAAAGTTATAAAATTGTAAATAAAAAACTGTTTATGTAGTATAGCTCCCTCTCAAGGTGAAGATATTTATTTAGCTATAAAACAATGTTTCTCGACTATAATCGACCGATTAGCTATTCCCGTTTGGAAATTATATATCATATCTACATATTCTGAGATTTTCATGGTCGCAGCTATCATTGTATGGCCAAAGGCGCTATTTGAAGTTCATCAAAATTTACCGGGAGCACCGGTAAATTTTTATTTTATTTTTTTCTCGAAGGCAGAAGTATTTCAGGGGCTACATTTTCTAAGTGCTTATAATACATCCACAGGGACGTCCAAATATATCAAAATTGTAAAGAATCACTATCCAGCCAATTTCAAAATTCCCCAAAACTTTGTATTACCTTTAATTTTCTTAATTATTAATGACAAAATAGATTTTTTCATACAAAGGTTTTATAGAAACATATTTGCAATAATTATATTAAGGGTGAATGTATGATTTAAAATTGATGCGTACTAAGTTTTGCAGCTGTAAGCTAATGCACCAAAATGGAGTAAACGTTGACAAAATGTATTTGCCACTAACCCCCCCCCCCCCCCCCCCCCACCGAACGTATCTTTACAAGGTCAATCAACTTTACTCTTAAATATATTACAGTTAGAAACCATGTTTACCTTACAGGTCAATTAAACATTCAATTAGAGCCTGAGTGACCAAATGAAATTGCTTGCTGTCTAGAGAAATTCTTGAAAATCGATTTTATCCCGACGTTTTTTCGTCAATAAAATCCATATGTCAAACTTTTCAAATATTAGTTGAGGGCATTTTTAATCTTACAATTAAACAATTAATATACGCATTGGCTACCATCATCAAAAGTAGGCTATGCAAAGTAGGCTAATGTGTTTTAAACGATTTTAAATGATTATTATGTTTTCTCCTGTCACAGAGCCACCAGTGGGTTTAACCCTTATACACGAGAACAAAGGGTCACCAATCAACTCCAGCATTCTCAAGGTCAGAGCTGATGTCAATACAACGATAAGATGCCTTGCCAATACATCAGTGTCTCTCCAGTGGTATCCCAATTGTTCTGATCTTTCTTACCACGCATGCCCTGAGAGTGAGCCACACAACGGTAGCCGTGCATTGTCATTTACCCCAAGAGAAAGTCAACATGGAACCTTTTTGACATGCCGAACAGGGAACAAAGATGCAGCATCGGGAAATGTTAATATCTCAATCACATTACAAGTAGAAGGTATGTGTTATGATTCATTTTCATTTACTCTTTAATTACGAATTTTCATGATTTAAGCCCCCATTACACCAAACTAGTTCTCACTACGTTCTGGAGCCGTCCTAGAAAAAATATAACACGAGTTGTGGTCGGGGCAGAATGTGTAAATAATGTCTGTAATACTATCCTAGTTCGTTCATTAGCAGTCCTCAATACGTCCATCTCGTCTTTACCCCGTCCACAGTCGGCTCATATCAAGTTCAGATCGGGTAGATTTGCAATTTCCAGGCAATCCAAGCCAGCCGTAGTCAGTTTAAACCCATTTTTAACTAGTTCTACCTCGTTCCCAATACGTCCAAACCCATTCTAACTAGTTCGCCACTTGTTCTAATTAGTTTTTAACCCGACCTACCCGTTCAGAGACAATTCAACTCGTCCTCATCTCGTTCTTAAAGCGTCCGAACGCGCTTCTAGAGCCTTTGCAATCCCGTCCTGGCTCGGGAGATATAATAACCCAGCGCGTTCTCACCATTCCTCATTCTTGAAATATTGCATTGAACTATCTAATGTGCTATATGAATGCAAAATATGATTTATTTATTAATACTTTTTGTACACAACCTTGTGTTTTATTGTTAAATGTCTATTGTATTTAATGTACACCGCATTGAAATATATTTTCTAAAGTGCTATATAAATGCAAAATATGATTTGCTACAAGCATTTTCCTTAAAAGAGTTTATGTACCTTGCAAGAATGTCTAAGTGCAGCTCAATCCGAAATGTATCAATGTCCTATAGAAACATACGAAACAACAGATGAAAGAACAATTTTGTGTCAATTAAATGATGATCAGTAAGCCTTGCTAAAAGGTTTTCATGTTTTCAAGTTAACTGTATAATTTTGTTTCGTACCTTCGATCATTCATCTGGATTTTTAAAGAGCTTTGTCAATACAACCTTCAATATCTCTGTATAATCATTAAAAAACAAGCTTGGAGGAGGTTTTTTTTTTTTATTCGGACTGAAATCAGTTACAAACGTCATCCCACACATTTTATTAAAAGCCTCTTTGTTGAAATTTTAGATTCCAACTTTTTTATATTAATATTAAGATTAGGATTATTCAAAATGTTGCGTTTCGATGATTTGTATTAATACCAAGTAGGAATGTCCATGTACTTATGTCATAGACATTATTCTTCTGGAATCACTACGAACCTATTTCAATCATTTCCTCGCCTTAGACCAAGAAATGCTTAGGATTTTCACTTTGCGCATATGCGTACACAATTTTTGTCCAATTAAATTATACCAAGGACACCGGGAATTCGTTTCCCTCCTTAATTAAAGAATCTCAATCGCTTAGGTTTTTTAGAACAGTTATTCTTGCAAAATAGTAATCTGCTTTGAACTTGTTATTTCATTTATCTTTTATACTATATGCCAGGCCTTGTGTTTTTTCCCGGTAAAGTTGTATTATGTCATGTCCCTGAAATCTTCTATTTATAGTAGTATCTTTAATTATATATCTTTTTGATGTTGACAGCGCATAAAGGTCACTTCCTTTCTTGGTGCTACCTACCAAGCAACTGTAATATTGTTTTACGAATCTATATACATGTATTCTATTCTTGTTATGTCTTATTCTTCTCATCGGGTCACTACACAAGCCCCGTCCAGTCCAGTGCTCCACACGGGCTCTGGCACGGCAGTTCACGGCTTCCAGGTCTTGTTATGTAACAATGTATAATTATACAGTAGGCTTACGATTGCACCACGTGAGAGGGGTAGTATTGGGGAGTCCTAAAAAAGGACTGTTGGTAATATTTCGTGTGTATGTAGGTATGTTTTTGTTTTATTAAGGCGAGGCGTCAAAAATATCGATACCAGCAGGCTGCCGCCTCACGTATTGGCGCATCGAGGCTGCAATTACGGCCGAAGCCTGGCTGGGGCAATTATTTTTCTCTTATTAGCCCAGCCGGCTTGCGCCAGGCTGGGATCTGAGGCTCGGTTTCCATTCGAAAGGCGGCAGCCGGCGCATGCTTTTGAATGCCATTTCTTACCGCCAGCGGTAGCCGGCTGAGCTAATTAAAAAAATGCAGCCAGGACGCACAAGTGCAGTTGGCTGCCGCTGGCTGGTATATTTATTTTTGACGCCTCGCCTAACAAAGAGAGGTAAAATTGGATTGATTTTTTTTTTTTAAATCGCAGTATGTATTCAGCATCTTCAAGTCGACTCCTTTGACTCTACCATCAGCGGTCACAGTGCATTGAGTTGTAAGACCAATACCAGCAACCTCAATCTGACATCGTCATCACTCTTCTTCACCACATCTTACCAAGATGGGAGAGGAAATGAAAATACAAGTGCTTCGTGGGAAAATGCGGGAGCATTACATTTGGCTAGCTACAAGCTTGATTCAAACGTCAACTCTCTGTCTTGCTGTGTGTCAAAGACTTCTCTATGCCCAGGGATTTGCTCAGAAGAATACTTCAACGTACTCAATGGTAAGGAATAAAAACACGAATTTCTACATGATACCCTGTTAACATTTACTTACACTTCTTTGAAAAGACATTCAATTGTTATATGATTGAAACTAAATTATTTGAGTATGAAAATACAGTCCTGGTGATCTGGGATATTTTAAACATATCTTAATTGAATACTTTATTTCAAAATTTGCAATGCATTTGACCCTAACATAATGTGATCAAATTCAGATAAAAAAAAAAGGAACTCAGATCTTTATGTCTTTTATTAGGTTCAATATATCCGGCATCTACAGAAGATCCTGAAATTTTAACAGTGGCTTATACCGACGAATTTCCAGGTAAGATGGATTATTAGCAATATGATATTAATAATAGGTAGTTAAATGATATTCAAGTTTAGACTACATTTATTTGTTGTCACTAAAGCTTTTAAGACAAGTTTACACGTCCTTGTATGCTCTAACGATTATGTATTTGGGCAACTCGCCATAATAGTCTTTCGTTAGATGTCAAAAGAATGAATGTCATTTACAACGATATTAGCATGGACAGCATGTAACAACATACACAAGTATCCATGTACTCAATCTGTTTAGGGTGAAACTCTTCTTTATAAAACAAATCTTCCTTAGCCATTCAAGTATTTTCTTTCCTCTCTGCAGAAATGGTGTCATTTGCCATGTACGCTGTAGGAGCCACAGTCTTTCTCATTATGATTGTCATTGTTTTCATATTCGTCTTTCGGAGATGCAGAAACAAGAACAAAGGTTATACTTTTGTTATTATATTATAAGTTAACTTAAAGATGAGTGTCAGAACCCTGTGACTTGGTGAAAATATGGGCTAACCAAAACACCATAAAAGGGCATGAGACACTTGCCTTAATATAAACGATTCGAAGTAAAACAAGTAGAAACATGAACTAGACCTGCAATCGTGGCACAACGATATGCGTGCAATGACGGGCGATTTGGCACCAACGGTCGTCTATACTAACATAATTATAAACAGTATAATAAGGTGTCTAAAATGCAATTAACTCACAATTTTGTGTGTGAACATATATCATACTTGGTATCATCCGAAAGGGCACTTCATTGCGGTCAGTTTGACACCATTGTCATCTGCGCGCAATGTACTGCACGCATTCAACACGCTATTACGTAATGCATAGTAAATTCATCATTTTTAGCGATAACTTTGCGCTGAGGTCATTGAAATTTACCAAACTTGGCAGACAGTTGTCACATATATTGATACATGTGTCTGCTAAGTTCCATTGTTGTAGGTATAATGATCGCAATTTTAGAGCAAGTTGAAGTGATTTCGCAATTTTCTTGAAAATGGCGAATTTGGAGAGCAATTTTCTCAAATTTGGTCAAAGATAGGGTATATAATTTCGTATATAGCTTGAAAGGGGATATCTTCGGGTATCTAAATCCAAAAAAAGGTACGGGTCTGCCAAGCCATAATGGAGATTCGGCCACAGAAAGAAAGCCAATTCCCAGAACTTTAGAGGGCGCTATTTATGTTTTGCATAGCCATTGGAGCATGAAATTTGGCATGGCTATGTGCAATGATAGGATAAGGATTTTGTGAGACTTAAATACAAAACGAAATTTATATGATAAAGTTATGGCAGTTTTAGATTTTTACGGGTCAATTTTTTAAGAATTTGAGAGATTTTTGATGGAGTCGGTTTCAGATTTGAATTTTGAGTACGAAGATGGCATTTCGAAGGGCAGGTTATACGTCGCAGATGAAAGAACATCTCTTAGACTATCTAAAGGAATTTGTTAGAAGTTTGTAGGATCTAGGATAGTGGAGATAGGAAGGAAGAAAGAAAGGCCTAAAAATGGACCAGAAACGGACAAAATGGCGCCTGGATGGTTATGCATGATTGATTTCGAAAATCGAAAAAATAGGTGACCTTGATGAGATGCTAGAGACTATGCCTATGGAATTTGAACGGAAATGGACATGAGAAAAGCACCTAACTAGGAATAACAAACACTACGTGCAAAACGAATACGATTTCCTTGGAAGAAGAAGAAGAAGAAGAATATTAATTTGGAAGAACGTGAACGAAAACAAGGCATTGACGAAGATCGTCATTGCAATTATAATCAATGAAACCATGACAAATATAGTGGGTTTTTCATTTTCTTTCAGGGTAATCAAATTTGTACACACCGTTGGATAAAGGTTGCCCCAAGTTTGAATATATGTTCGCATTTGAAACAAATAAGTGAGCTGTCATTGGAAAAGGGACTGATCTAAAAGAATGAAGGGGGAGAGGAGGAGAATATGAGGAAAAAGTAAATGGCAAAAAGAAAAACAAGAATCTCAAAATTTAGTTACAATATAATGTTGTTTACTGCATTGATGTTAGATATCCATATTTTCAGAACTTTCGTTGAACATAATGCTCTCTTATATTACGTAAAAATCGCTGTTAACGTGGTTAAATCTATAGATAAGAAAAAGAATAATCAATCGTATGTCAAAACTTTCTCAGTGGCCACCTCTATAGATACCATGTATTTTACGTATTTATGTGTGTATAATGTTTACAGGAAGAGTTCCTGGCGAACAGGGAAACGTTCATGGTCCAGGTGCAGACCCGAAGGGGCATGAACGAGGAGCTCTTCCCCCCATCCCAACCTTCACAACTGACCCATCTATTCACCAATCACCTGCTCCAGCGCCCGTGGCTCAGACCAATCGCTGTATGGCTCAGGGAATCCGGGATCGGATTCCGCTTCAGTCTCTCGTGTCTCCTGTTGATGATACCCTCGAGAGAGATCAGAACAGGACTATGGGAGCCAGGTCCAACGCTGGTACAATGGTCAAAACGGTAATGCATTTTTTTTCTGTTCATCAATACTTTTCTACGGATTTAAAGAAACAAACAATTTTTCGAAATTCTTTGCAACGCTTCCCTGTTCATTTCCCCCTACCCCCTCGGCCAAACATTTCTTACGGATATTTCCTTTAAACAAACCCATAGTAAATAACATTATATTTCATTTACATGGAATAACATATAGCTGAAGCAAAACAACTTGCTTTGTTATTAATTCTATATCAAAGGGATTAACAAGATTTGTTTCCCCTCGAAAACACAAATTTTATTCTTGTTATCGCTGTGATACCATACTTAAGATGAGGGAGTCGTTTCACTGTAAACTGCTAAATCGGAAAAATAACGCGTTGTCTGGAAGGATAAGAACTATTATTAACCGTATCAGACATCTGAGCAGGGCAATTTTTTAAATGTTATTGCCCTCAAGGTTTGATGGATAAGTCAACAAAATTACAATATGTTAGTCCGCTCAGAAAAGTCAATGGGATTTTGTGTGTAATTTGGCGGGCAATATAGGTTATACAGTAAGTCAATGGACACGTGTTAAACTAGTGAGCAATAATATAGTGCCAGTTGTAGTTTACAACTAAGACCACTTTCAAAGTGAGTGAGAACGGGGTCAAACACTGGATGAACAGTGCTGGTTTGACAATGTTTTTGCAACTTCTAATGCTAGGAAACCCTGTGTAGCCTACATAATTTAAGAGTATAAGATAGTAAGAGTTTCTTGTTTGCTCTAGATGTCTGATGTGGTTAATAATAGTAATATTGACTGCCTAATTCAGGGCAATACGACTTGTCATGTATCACCCTCACCTTCGGTTCGGGCGATATATGTCGTATTGCCCAGAAGGCAGTCAATATTACTTAAATATATACTTATTTCTTTTATCGAGTTGGATGGCTTAACTAAGATTTTACTACTTGTACGCTAGTTATCAATTCTTCTAAAAACGAACAAAACTGTGATGTTCCTAATACCTTCCATGCCTAATGCACTATTTTAAACATTTGTATATAGACAAACATGCATTAAAAACGGTATCGGACTCTAATTGGAATCTTTTCGTCTTGACCTATGATTTCCCTTTAAATAGGAGCAGGTTTCAGACGCAGAAGACCAGGATATGTGTCCCGGTTACATGGAGATGCGGCCTATAGCACCCGTCCAGCCATACATGACGCTGATCGTTGATGGATCCATTGAGGACGAACTCGGATCTTACGTGAGCCCCGGCGTGAGCCCTACACTCACACGGAAGCACAACCCGACAACAGCAGAAGAGACCTTTCTCGATGACCCTACGTATGTGAATTCAGAGGAAGTTTCATATGTCAATACAATAATGAAAAATAATGATGGAACATCTCATAGTGAGTAAAGACTAGAAAGTTTCATCCGCTTCCTGACTTTGAGGCAATACAAACGTTATACATATCCTAATAAAAAAAAATAAGCAAGCGAATAAATAGATATATGAAGATATAAACACAGAAAGACAGAAAGAAAGACAGAGACAAGAATTTATTTTGTAATGGTTTAAATTAATTAACAAATAAATATAACATTATGTTGAGGAGCGCATCGCACATATCGCATGAAAGTTATCAGGAAGTTAAATAGTGATAACAATATGTGTACTTAAACTGTGTGTATATATTATATGGATATTTTATGTAGTACTTCAGTTAAAAACAGGAAACGAAGTAGCGTGTATTTAAAGTTGGACAGTTTCAGTCTCTATACGGCGGTCGGATATTGATATGCTAATCATAATTTGCTAGCACAACATTTGGTTTGGCATATATTCGTTTGTGTTTTAGTTGAAGGCAAGGCTTTGTTTGCATATTCTGCAGGGCACTTGTGAATACATTTGTTCAGCATTATTTATGTGTTGGGTATACATTCAGTTTTTAATAAATATAACAACAATATTTATGTGTAAGATATCAGCATTCCACTCTAAGGAGCTATCAGGTTATTTCTCATCAATATATTCCATTTTACTATTGTATTTCATTGATTCTTTTATTCGTGACCACTCCAATCCGTTAATTTTAAAACCTAAAATCATTACAAGTTAAAGATATACATGTTATACAAATTGCACTTTTATGTTACAAAATACCTTCATACCCACACCCATTATTCAATTTGAATGATGATTCAAACTCTACTAGACAAATTGACAATTTCCATCTAACTGTATTTGCTCTTTATTCCATTCGTTACACTGGACCAAAGCTCTTTCCTTTAAACTTTGAATATATACATAAGACAAGGTGTTAAAACTAGGCTCTTATGCAATTATTATCGACTTGTGTTTTACTGTTTATGTTGTCTTTTCTATACATTAATGTTCATTCGATTGATATTTTCCATGACCTGGAATATTGAAATTGTATAAACCTGTCCCTTATTATCTCGTCAGGTGTTGCAGAGATAAAGACCTCGCCCTTGTAAATGAAATGGCCATCGGGTGATGAAAGAAGTGAATTTAATTTAATTTACTTTAGGAACTGTACATTAAAGAAAACCAAAACCTTCATACTAAGTTACTTTTATTGTAAAGTTTAAAAGATTTGAATAAAATCTGTGAAAATTTGAACAAAATCGGGCAAGGAATAAGAAAGTTAGGGTTTTTGAAATGACTATTCACTAGAGGGCGGTATTAAATTTGATGACATCATCTGTGAACATCTCTCCATGCCTTTTGGACATAAAATGTCACAATTTTGTTGTTTTCTTCGTATTTATTTGTGTTCTTGATCCGACTTCATAACATGTGAAGTAGAATATCATTTTGCATTCTATATCTTGCTTTCAGGGGAGTACATTATCTCAATCACAAGAAAGAAGGAAAAACATGAAATTTGATGTACAAAAGGCAAGGAGAGTTGTCCACAGATTTTATTTATTTATTTATTTATTTGACAGAGGAAGCCGTTCTCAATGAATTATCTAGCTTATTCCATTCAAATATGGAAGAAACAATTGGGCTACACTTATAACAATCAGTGTGAAATCTAGGCACACGTAAACATCCACTGTCTATTTGCCTTGTATTATGCTCATGTACATCATTAGGATTGATTAAGCCTACCTGAAGGTAAGAAGGTGCTAAGTTATGAACGCATTTATATATCATCATAACACGACTTAACTCAAACCGCTTGTCTAGTGTCATCCATTTAAGACTTGTGAACAAATCAGCCGACGGTGTGTCATATGTCTTGTTCAATATTATTCTTGCGGCCCTCTTTTGAATTTTTTGCAGCTTAGTTGTATGAGAATGAAATCGGTTCGACCATACAACAGAGCAGTAATCTAATCGTGGCAACACTAGACTGTTATAAAGTAACTTTAAGGATTTTTGAGGCAAAAAACTCTTTGCTCTCTTTATCATGCTAATGTTTTTCTGGGTAAGTTTACTTACGTTTTCGATTTGTTTAGACCATTTCAATTCTTCATCTATAAAAAGTCCTAAGCATTTGGTGAATTGAACTCTTTTGATCAAATTGCCGTTTAATGAAATGGTGAAAGATTCAATTTTCTTGAGATTAGCAGGAGAGCCTATTAACATGACACAAGTTTTTTCAGTGTTAAGAACAAGACGATTTTCCTTAATCCATGCCATGACTCTGTTTAACGCAACAGTTAATTTTTCTTCCACAACAGTTGCATCATTTGCACTGACGGTAAGTGTCGTATCGTCAGCATACATATCTATGATACCTTCAGGAGTACATTCAGGTAGACTATTAACATATATTGAAAATAAAAGGGGACCAAGAATTGAACCTTGTGGCACACCTAATTTGATGGTTGATGGATGCGACTTGGCTCCTTTAAATTGGGTCACTTGTTGTCGATCCCCTAAATATGATTTGAACCAATAAATAGTCCTATTACTACACCCTATACAAGCTAGTTTATGTAGAAGTAGCTCATGGTCAACAGTATCAAAAGCCTTACGAAGATCTATGAAGGCAACTCCAGAAATCTCTTTGTTATCAATATTCAACGACCATTGATTTACAAGTTTTGCAAGTGCAGTAGCTGTTGAATGTTTAGGTCTAAAACCAGACTGATTAGGGTGTAATAATTGATTCACGTCCAAGAATTCACTGAGTTGTTGGTGGACGGCCCTTTCTATAATTTTACTCACGATAGGTAATATTGAAATGGGGCGGTAATTATTCAAAGAAGAAATATCTCCAGATTTGAATATTGGTACTACCCGAGCCTTTTTCCATTCACGTGGAACAACTCCTGTAGACAGGGATTTGTTAATGATATCACAAAGAGACTCCGAGATAACATTCTTCGTCATCTTTAAAAGTTTACAGCTGATGTGATCTTCACCAGTTGCTTTATCTATACTCAGATTATCAATCTGTTTCAATACAAAATCCTCAGTAATCAAATTCAAATTAAATTGCGAATGAGTTGGACCAATATTATTGTCCTCGTCTACTCTCAGTTGAGACTTATTCCTTCGCAGGTCCTTTGTAATCTTAGTAGCATTAGAAATGAAAAAGTCATTAAAAGCTTCAGCAATATTTGCATTGTCTGACACATTAGCACCATCAACATTTATGCTATTGGGAGATATAGGTAATGACTTAGGCACAAGGTTTCTCAAACATCTCCACATTTGCTTACTATTGTTATGATTTTGCGAGATCTGGTCTGCATTATATTCTCTTTTACTTTTCCTCATGAGATGAATAACTGTATTCTTTAGATATTTGTAGGTGTCCCAAAGATCATCACTTTTGTTAGCTTTAGCAGCTTTGAGAACTTTATCACGTTCCGTCATAAGCTTAACAATCTCGTCAGATATCCATGGACATGCCTTTTTTCTTATCCGCTTTTTACATACTGGTATGTGCTTGTTGATTATATTATTGAATAGAGTCAACCACATATCCCACGCAACATCAACATTATCTATATCTTTTATGACCTGCCAAGGAGTACTTCTCAATTCACTGTAAAATTTCTCCTCGTCAAGATTTTTAAACGAGCGAAATTCTGCGTATTCAGATTTGTTATGGATCTTTGCACTAAAATCGCGAACCGTATACACCAAATAATGATCACTTATGCTAGTTTCAAATATTCCAAATTAAATACCGCCCTCTAGTGACTAGTAATTTCAAAAAGCTCTTACTTACTTATTCCGTGCCCGATTTTGTTCAAATTTTCACTGATATTTTTCAAATATCTTAAACTTTACAATAAAAGTAACTTAGTATGAAGGTTTTGGTTTCCTTTAATCTTGATCTAAGGATACACGAACAAATGAACTAATGTTGTATTTATCGACACCACTTTTTTAATAGTAGCTATAGCACACCAAAAATAAGTGCAACAAACACATGTTATTTGATGATTGTAAATGATCAAGCTTTATGAAAGCTTCAAAAAACAAAAAACAGAATTCAAATCGGTCAATGCGTTGTGATTTTATACCATTTTTTTGAAATCGCAAAATTACCGAGAAACCTGCCAGAAATGGTCAAATTGGCAAAAATGGCAAAATTCGACAAAATTGACAACTTAATTCATCACTTTCTTGGACACAAATAAAAAATTAAATTATCAGACACTAAAATTTCATCTTTGTGGTAAAAAAATACAACAAAGAAAATTCATATATCTATTACCGTTTTGAAAACAGAAGCCAACAAAATAAGTAATTTTTGCCATTTTTGCGTATCTGCAGATATGAAAAAGTTGTGAAAATAACTAAGTCCGCCTAATTAATATGCGCATATGTAATCAAATCAAAACCGAACATGATACATCAGTGAAACCTATGTATATCATACAGGTATGGAAATGTTTTTTATTTGAAATAAAAACAAATCATGAATATTCACCAAATATGCAAATTAGGTCATTTCAGCTTATTTTTATATATATATATATAGGAAAGTCAAACTCTTCATTTGGTTGGCATTTTTTAATATCATATATTTATAGATCATATTTTCACCAAATATTAACATCAAATTTACATGTACCAGTAGATCTGAGGTTATATTATGAAGAAAAAAAAGAGAAGAGTATGAATTTACAAATAGTACCCAAAAAAAGAAAAAAAGTGAAAGGCGTAAATATTATAAAAAAAGAATGAAACGCCGATAATACCAAACAACAACAACAACAAATATTTTTGCAATGCCAATAAAATATGGCGATGTGTTTCACAAATTATTCAGAAAAACCAATCAATTGATAAGAATTTGCAGACTTACATAACAGTATATGTTTCTTTTTAAAAGATGTCAGATTTGAGGATTTATGACGATTTTCCGAGAAACCATTCAAGATGCCATACCATTCCACAAGGACTGAATTTCAGAGTAAAAACAAATTTGGTGATCCCAGTACAGTTGTGGCTACCTTGAGTGTAAACAACAAATTGATTAAAAGAGTGAAACACATGAGAATATTGCATTTTTTGTAGGGGAGGTTTATACATTGAGGTTATTTTCACCACGCAGAATAGCAGCGCGAGTCAATGGGCGATCATCGGGGCCAGGTCACACATGGCTGAAAAGACAATATTCTAATTAAATAATTTAACATATTTTCCACATGCCTATACAAATGAAACTACTCAGAATTGTAGTTTAAGGTATACTTGAAATATATGTGAAATAATTTATTTATTTATTTTATTTTGTTTAATAAATTTACAAAAATTGCTATTCTACCAACTGACTGATGTTGTGTGTGTGTGTTCGCGGACAGACTGTGTGCACAGGCACTGTTATCACCCTATTAATAGTGAGTCACTGTGTACTCGTATATATATATATACTTAGTTAATCTAAAGGCTGCAAACTCGTTTAATTTGTTGCAATTTTTTATAAAATTGTATGTACTCCATTCGGAAAAGCATGGATCAAACTTAAATTTATAAAATGTCACATTTATTAACTTGAATGTAAAAAAATGTTCAAATACAAATGATGAGAAATATGATATAAATCGATAAATTACTTTAATCTTGTGGTCTCATTAGTTGTATAGATACACACATAACAAAACGAGAGGAGACGGGAAAGAGGGGGAGAGAGATAGAGAAACAGAGAGACAGACATAGAGAAGAAGAGACAGAGACAGATCTCAATATGTACGTGTAAACATTTCGTGCTTTATAATTTGTTGAGTGTGAGTGCGGATAGGCGTGTATATGTGTGGTGTGTGTGTGCGGAGGAGGAGGACGAGGAGGTATCTCTATATCTCGCATGTCGACACTTCAATAGAATAGATACTGAAAGTGATATGTTATACATAATCAGTATTAGATAATATTAGAAATAAACTTGTTTTAATCAGGGAGTTCATATAACCAAACTCATCAAAAGAGGGAGCACTTCCGATAACCTAGGCAGAGCCAACTAGATAGTTCTCAAAGGGGAAACAAAGATATATGGGCTTGAATTTGACAATTCCTCATCAACTAAGTTAACCTACAAGTAGTGAGGCCTACTTTTTTATCGAGGTTTCCTATGGTGACCTTAAAACATAAACAAAACAATATACAGTGCGTTCCAGAAAAAAACGTTGCCATAGCAACAAACAGAGTTAACAAAAGACTAAACTCCGTTTCGTTGACAATCAGCCGTAGACGAAAGACTTCATGCATGGCTGATTGTCAACGAAACGGAGTCAATTCTTCTTGTTGTTACAACAAGCAGCCAGTGAAAAAAAATTCGTTTGATAAAATTATGGAAATGCAAGCACTACTTTAAGCAAACAGAACTTTGTCATTCCTTGCTCATTTTCCTGATTGAGGTGTCATATGAAAGGGCAAAAACTCAACTCTCTATAAATTTGATTTCTTTTTCTTTGAAATTCAGATACCGTCCGTCAAATAAGAAAATTTGGTTTCCTCTCTTCAAATTGATTTGTAATCACTCATGCGTGAAATATACATCATGTGATGAAAGAAGAGGGTCTAAGCCTTCCAAATATGTATCATATATTAATTATAAATGTGACTTAGTTATAAAACATCGATAATTCTCGGTTTCGTGTTTTTCTGGGACGCACTGTACATTTAAACAAATGACATGGGACTGTATGTCCGATATGCCTGCGCCTAAATTCAGTTAAAATCATGGCATCAATTATTTTTTGAATACCACAATGAAAACTATGAAAAAGTTCATACTTCAAGTGGTTTTCTGAATATCACAGCAATGAGCCTATAACCTGTCCTTAAGAAAATTGACCTCTATGACCTTTGACCTTTAACTACTTACCTCAAAAAAATTATCAGATCACCCTCCATTGGTGATACCCCCTTCACCAGGTTTGAAGCCCGTTCATACCTCTAGTGATTCTTGAGTTATTGTGATAACGAGGTATTTTTATACAATGGACTCCATGACCTTTTGCCTACTTACTTCAAAATCTTATAATACAATATTCCTATGAAGACATAATATGTATCATCACGAGAGTGCCAAGGTTTGAGGGGGCAGATCGTCCAGGCCGGGGGAACTACTCTTTGCCCCATTAAAGTAGGAAAATGTTGCATTTTAAATCGAAACACACACAAATACTCTCTAAGTCTCTTTTCCCCGCTTTCTGTATTATTTCTTCTACTCCTAATTCCATTTATTTTTCTTCTCTTTTGTACACTACGACAAGGACGCCAACGTTGGTCACCCAAGAACATTTTTTAGAAATTTGACCCCAAAAAAGACATAATGAAAATAATGTGGGTTTTCATACCTAACATCAACTGATAAATACTGTGTTAGCTATTTATGTTAGTGTTGATTGGGATGACCCTCAAGATTGTGCCTTGATTAACCTTTAACAAATTACCAAGTGATGTGTTAGCGTTTTGAGTTTCATATACAGAAGACCAATCCGTTTCATTTCAACTGTTATGGAAGTTTATCAAGTTTGCTTCAGTAATTATACGTCTGTTTGAAACATTTTTTTCCTGTCCTACTTTTTTTTTCAAAGGAGACTGAATAAAGATGGAAAGGGCATCTAAATTTATCAGACATAATACTGCATGCTGTTTCAGATAAAGGGAAACTGTTAGTGAAGAAATTATAGATTAAACATTAAAAAAGGAAAAGGACAAAGGTGTGACACTTTCAGAGAATTACATTTCATCAGATCTATGTTAAAATAAGTGATCAATCAAGTATGTGTCCTTTATTGGTAAATATTGGATCATGTAATGAATTTTGACAGTAATTTGTGAAATCATTAACGTTGGATTTGGGTGGTCTTTAAAAACAGTAAAAAGAATGTATTTACTGTTAGGTACTATGGGTTCTCTGAATAGAGATAAAACTACATTATTCATACATGTTACCTTCTCGTGGACTATGTGATTAAACATCTTTGTTACGTATATGCCTACTCCTCCACCTATTATAATTGGTATATTATTAACAATAAATTCACATCCAGGTAGAGAAAATGGAATGTTGGAATCATTTGCTACTCGGTTTCTTTTAAGCCAATGGCAGTAAGACTTTACTGTGAGTTTTCTAAAAGAAATTGCCAGTTATCGAATCTGATGTTCATACTTCTTTTTTTCAAATGCAGTAGTGGAATATTTATCATCGGCAGTTTTAGACAATTCCTGTTGAAAGTGATTTTCAGTGAAAGACGCAAGCGGGATGGTGGTCCGAAACGCTGTAATCAGAATCGCTATCAAACTCTGATGATAAGTAATTATATCTGAAATGTAGTTTTTAAACGAGAATTATTGTTAGTGTTACAGGCATCATATTCAGTAGAATATTTACATTCAATGTTGCTAGGTAGGACAAACATCATGGCTTATCCCCTTTTCACAACGTATGCGACTCAAAGACCTACATTAAATGAAACTATTTAACTACCATTTTTTATGGCATCTACGTGTCATCTTTTAAGTACAAATTCCAGAGGGTTGCGTAACAAAGACAAACGCAAACAAACCTTTAGGTGGTTCAAGCACCAAAATGGTGACGTTCTTTTGTTCAAGAGACTACTTGGTTAATATCAAAAGTGAATGGAGTGGTACAACAAGGGCCAGAGGAGTTGCAGTTTTTTTCAAAGATAAGTTTGGTGCACAAGTGAAACATTGCATGACTGATAAAGAAGGTCGAACAAAGGCGCAAAGATTTTTTTTTAAAGAAAATGCTCATTTATACAGAAGAAATGAAATAGAGGGGTAAAGAATTACACATGATAATAGGAGATGATATGACCTTTATTACGGACCTTACCATAGATAAACAAGTCAAGAAGGAAGGAATATGTTCTGAAAATATAAAACAATATTTGTCTTTTGTAGAGTGTCTCAAATCCAATAAAGATAACATTCAAAAATGCGAAGGCATAATGACTATAAGGGAATGTAGAAAGGTCGTGTTTAAAATGACACACAATAAGTCACCAGGTGTAGACGGCCTACGAATTATTCTGGGAAGATATTGACCATCAATAATGGTCATTTGTCTGAATCGCCCCAAAAAGGAGAACTTTCATATTAAAAAAAAGTAATTCTGAAAGTGGTCAATGCGCTAAATGAATACTTTAATATTGGCCATTAATTTTGTCTGAATCGCCCCAAAAAGGAGTTATAACTTTCATATTTAAAAAAAAAAGTAATTCTGAAAGTGTGATGTGGCGCCCAGTGACATTACTATGTTGCGATTATAAAATAGCAGCTGCAGTCCTAGCTAGCCGTTTTATGAGAGTTATCCCGAAACTTGTGAATGCTAATCAAGTTGGGTATATCAAGTACAGACTAAGTGGTTTTGACGTAACACTGCTACAAGATGTGATAGCTTAGCCCTAATAAGGCCGGATAAGTCTCCTCCACGATTTTTTTCGATTGCTCGGGAACGCATATGGATGGCTCCCCGCCGCACAGTGGGCCAGGGAGGAACAAAAGTGCGCCAAAACTCCCTTTTGGTGATTTATTCTTTTTTCATTTTTTGTCTTGCCCTTTTGAAAGGTAATAAATTGAGGAATACCTCAGTAAAATATTTAATTCCGGTAAGCACAATAAGGGTATAAATTTACTCCTTCAAACAGCAAAATTCCTACATATTTACAGTTTTAATGCAAAAGTGACTTATTTTATAAATCTTTCAATTTAACATGAAGTTCTTAATTTATTGACATGAAATTGCTCTCACATATTCCTGATAGTTTATTTCGTTGCATGAATGGATTAAAATTAATAGAAACACAATCTTCATGATATATTATAGGGTAATTTACTGAAAAATGGACTAATTATGCATGTTTTTTATAAATCCAGAGGAAATGTTTAGATCTCCGCAGAGTTCCGCTTAAATTTTAATACCACCATTTTGTCTGATGTCTAAGCTTTAAGTTGATACCAAATTTGGCTGCCCGATCTTGCCCGTTGTTATGTTAGAGCCGATTTCCCTTGCCCCATTGCCAAGACAAATATGTGTTTAGGGGGTCCGCGGCTGAATCATGAAGGATTCGCGGTCATAAATCACGGCACGTGGGGGCGCGTGACACTTGTTTAGACACCGCGGACAAAATAACCACATTTTTCGGGGCAATGTTGCAAGGAAAATGGCTCTAACATAATAACAGGCACAATCGGCCAGCCAAATTTGGTATCAACTTAAAAAAAAACATGCATAATTAGTCCATTATTCAGTAAACTACCCTATGATATATCATGAAGATTGTATTTCTATTAATTTTAGATATCAGAGAAAATGTTGGTAATAACATTCAAACGGAAATCCCTGGAAATTCAAACATTTGCTCTGGATTTATAAAAAATAAATCCCCAGAAGTTAGTTTTGGCGCACTTTGGTTCCTCCCTGGCCCACTGTGCGCCGCTCGCTGACATTTTTCTTTCGAGTCTTGCGCAACTTACGGTTACAAGGTCACGTGACCTTTTGTCTTTGCATGTCAACCCGAACATTGCTCATTTTCGTGATTTGTGTACAAAAACATATGGAAATGTCATTTTTCCTAAAAACAGATTAAACATGGGTTATTGGGTCTTTTTTAAAGTTTAGGTGTTTGTTTTGGCAGTCAAAATATTTCAATTTTAGTAAGAAATAAAATAAAACAACAAAAACAATGAAATACATCAGTTAAAAAACATTGATTTACATAAGAAATTATCTAAACAAGAGATAACATAAAGAATAACTGATTAAATGGGTATCTAACGGGATTTTATTCCTTGAAATACACACACGGAGCCCTGACAACAGCCGCTAGAATAAAGGCTATCCATAGAGTACTACTTTCAAAAGCACTTTTAAACTCGTGCCATATTTATCCCGCTGTAGTGAAGGAAAACAAAGATTTCTTTGTTAATCTCATGTCAGGTATCTACACAAGTGACGTATGCAGTGTTTGAATATTCAACAATTACCCCCACTCAACCCTTACCAATTATCCCCAAGAGCAACCAAGGACAACCACCTCGAAAAAAACTTCCCCCATCCCAAAAACTTACATCGTAGGACAATCCCCCCCCCCCTCGATTTTTTTTAAAAACCTGGGACACCAACCCGAGGACAACTACCCCTTACTAGAAGGCATGTATTGTGATTCACTTTCTTTTACTGTTAAATTGAGACTATTACTGATTGACTTGTACCAGATTGAAGTCACATCTTTTCTTATCGCATTATGCTTAATGGTAATCGTATATATGTATCATAACGTAATACATTGTAATTTAATGTGATTCTCTGTATTAATATTATTGTATAGTTTATGTCAAGTATTTTCTCTATGAGCTGAAATATCTCGTAGTTATGTATTATTGTAAAGCGTATTGTAGTGGATTATGTGATGCACTATATCAATGTAACATGTTTTTGTTTTTTTATTCCCATTGATTGTATACAACCTTGTGTTTTGTTGTTGAACGTCTATGTCTTGCCAAAGACATTTTCTGAAAATAGTTTATGTACCAAGCAATAATTTCCAACTCCAGCTGATTCTCAAAGTGACCATTGTCCTATAAAAATATACTTAACACTAAATTAATATAACCTTTTTTGTCAGTTACATGATCATTGGAAACATTACTAAAAGTTGTTTTCGTGTTCGAGTTATAAACTGCAGACTCTAATGTCATAACTTTTTGTTAAAGATCTTTATCACTGCAACCTTTTTCTTGTTATTATATTTAGAAAACCCGATTTACTTGAAATTGTTATATATATATATATATATATATATAATGGGTAATTTTGATATAAATCTATACAACTGTATATAAATGAATTATATTCTTGTTTGTTATACTGTATAATCATAATGTATGTATATAAGTTTTTGATTGATTACATAAAATAAAATTGAATTGAAATGATTTGGTTTCGCAGTATGTGTTCAGCATCTTGAAATCGTCGGACACGACTCCTTTGAATCTACCGTCGATGGTCAGAGTTCATTGAAATGTAAAACCAATACCAGTTACTTCAATCTGACACCGTCATCACCCTTCTTCACCACATATTACCTGAATGGTGGAGGAAATGAGAATACGAGTGCTTCGTGGAAAAATGCCGGAGTATTACATTTGGCTAGCTACAAGCTTGATTCAAACGTAAACTCTCTGTCCTGTTGTGCGTCAATGACCTCTCTATGCCCAGGGGTTTGCTCAAAAGAATACTTCAACGTACATGTACTTCAAATACTTGTACAAATAGCCTAAAATACTTAAAGGATTACAACTTTCAATTGTTACATGATAGAAACTAAATAATTTGAGTATTAAACTACAGCCCTAGTGATGTGAGATATTATTAACATCTCTTAATTGAATACTTCGTTTCGCAAATTGCAATGAACATGGCCACCGTGATCATGTGCTAATAATGAAAAGAAGCTCAGATCTTTCTGTCTTTTATTAGTTTCAATATATCTAGCATCTACAGACCACTCTGACATTATAACCGTGGCTTATACCAACGGATGTCAATTTCAAGGTAAGATGGATTCAATAACGAAATATTTCCTGTCGGGTGATTTGAAAACATTATATGAGAACAAATGTTTTCCTTTACTTGATGGTCCCTTAAAGGTCGTTTAACTATGTCATTTTGAAGGCGACTTCTGTTTTGGGGTGTGAAAAATGCAGGATTCCTAATCCTGAATTAGCTCCCCCCCCCCCCCTTCCCCGACTCATTGGAAGCTAGCTAACTTTCTGTTTTTGCCAGATGTGTATGTACATTTATGAGCTATCATTTTGAAAGTATGATGTCTTGCTAGAAATGTAGAAATGTAGAAATAATACAAATAAGATAAATTACTCATATATAGGTATTACACGACTGTAGTTCCCTTTTTTAGAATTTAAGTCTCAGAATAGGTATTAAAATTGTTCTTAAAGCTCTGTTGTGTTATAATTCACTTGAGGAGGAACAAAGGTCACAGCATCTTAATATCGCTAGTGTCTTCATATTTATCTCCTAAAATTAAAAGGAATCTAATATAGCTTTTGAGAGATCATCAATACTGTACATGACCTTAAATGTGACCTTAAATGTCACACTTCAACTGAAAAAAACAATAAAAGTTAAAATGTTAAGGTCAATTGTGAATTGTATTTTTAGACAAAAACTAGATCTTCATTGGTAAGTGCAATTGAGAAATATTTGCAATGGTTACATATTGGTACGCGTTTTTTTTTTTTTTAATCTTTGAAGGTCTGTCAACGGTGGTGCTGATACTGGTTCCATGGATGTTGGTTCTTCTATTGCTCATCATTGTAATAAGCTTGGTGATTCGCTCGACAAAGAGAGGTAGGGCTATGTTCAATTTTGTTAATCTAACATTATACACACTGTAATCAACGTATGATAAGTAGATACATGTTCATTATATTCTCCATAGATATTTCAGCAAAGCAATGGAAAGAAGCGTACTTTCAGCGCAGTACTTATTAAAGCTAACAGAGCTCAGGTTAGTACTGATACTAGGAATAACAGGTCGCAAATACGTTACATACATTTTTTTTCGGGGCAAGTACGCGAAGGAACAGTTTCGTAATTGGTCTAGTTCAACGTATTGAATTGAAAAATAAAAGCAAAAATGGTTTATTATCTATCAAAGCAGGGACAGCCCAAACTTGGTCAACTTCTCGAGCTGGATCTCATTCTCATTCATCGAAGACATCATTAGAACAAGGTCATCCACCTTCTACTTCGGGACAGGCTAGGGTGAGTAGTCGGATAATTTTTGCTTTTATTTTTTACCACAACTCATAATGATAATTACACCTACAAAGTACTTATATTACCTGGACGTTCGCCAACATGACCTAAGGCTCTCAATTCATTCCAAGAATAAATTCCAACCAGATATTTATTTATTACATCTTAATGAAGAATGGCAAATCGAGATAAATGCCTTGCCAAAGGAGTCGAACCGATAACAACACGCAGACTGTATGTTTATTAATTAGTCATGGCTAAACTAAAAGGTTAATACTCTCGTGTTAGCTTGTGTTAGACTGTGGTGTGCGTTAAAACCCTAGCGGCCTAGCCAGATGCAGTTACGTGTTATCTTGGTATTGCGGGTCTTTATTTAAACCTCCGATATAAACTGCTTACCAGACAAACCGAATTGAGACAGTATTGGACTCTGATTATATTCTTTTTATCTTGACCTATGATTTCCCTTTAAATAGGAACAGGTTTCAGATGCGGAAGACCATGATATGTGTTCTGGCTACATGGAGATGCGGCCTATAGCACCGGTTCAGCAATACATGGCACTACTGGATGGTGGAGCCACAATTGAGGACGAAATCGGATCTTACGGGAGCCCTACACTCACACGGAAGGACAACTCGACAACCGCAGAAAAGACTTTTTTCGGTGACCCTATGTATGTGAATACAGGGGAAGTTTCATATGTCAATACAATAATGACAATGGATGATGAATCATCTCATAGTGAATAAAGACTATAAACAGTCCCATGTACTTTGCTTGAGACAGTACAAACGTTATACATATATTTTAATGTAAACCTCCTCACTCGAAAATTAGCAAGCAAACAAATAAATAATAAAGAAGAGAAAAAGACAGAAATTAAATGAAAATGAAATTAAATATATAAAAATTAATAAGCCAATTAATGAAGAAATAGCATGTTAATGTATGTTAATGACAAGATAGCACATATCACATATAGATTATCGAGGTGGTTGATATAGATAACAATATGTGTACTTCAGCTGTACTTATGTGGATATTGTCTGTTACGTAGTACTTAAAACGATAAAACGAAGAGACGAGATATTTGAGTGTATTTGAAGGGGATAGTTTCAGTCTCTATACGCCGTGCAGGTTGGGGGGGGGGGGGTCGGATGTTGATATGCTAGTGATATTTTTCTTGCACAAAATTTGTTTTGGCAGAGAATGGTAGATATCATGTTTTCTGTCAGGATTTGATGAAGATGCTTATTACTGAAACCAGTACACAATATATATATATATATATATATTTGTTTTCTTTTTTCATTAAGTTGAAAAGCAAGGCCTATTTTAGCTCATTAGCGTTTAATACGTGAACACATGTTATATAGAAATATTTTGATGATAAATGTCAATAAGTTTATTGTGACTTTGCTTGAAACAAAAATATCCTGATCAATGTGTGAGAGGTTGATTTGGTTTCCAGGATTTGCACTTTAATGAGGTATAAGGATATTTTTATGGCACCGGGACAGTATTTCGTAAAATGCCCACCTAAAATATTTGGTTTATTGTGCATTATAATATAGCGTCTGTATATTACCGTTTTAAGAAGAATTTCTCTTTTTAATTGTTCATGATGAATTAAAGAAACTTACCAACCCCTCCACCCCTCAAACCAAAATAGGCCTATATATAGACACATGTAGTACGTAATAGAACAATCGTCCCATTATGTTGAACGCCGCATATCTGGAAGAGAACATCGAAGATAGGATATTCCTTTCTATAATCCTGAGATCAATTCAAAATACACTTTCACATTTTCTTTGATAGTAGAGGACAGTTAGGAAAACACAGAACTATTTCCCAAGTGTTTCCTCATTAAACTCGCACGCTCTTTGATTAATATTTACATTTGTATATTGATGTTCTTAGATTTGTGTCCTTGTGGTTTACTTCGATTGCTTCTTGTTTCTAATCAGTTGGGATCCAGGTTCTAGTATCGAAAGTTGTTTAAACAGTAAGAGGGGGGGTGGAAACCTCGGATTTTTGTTTTCAATTGTTGTATTAAGAAAATCTCAATCAACTAAACGAGCATTCTTGCCAGTACTTGATAGAGTATCAATCTTATACATTGATTTGAGCGATGCATTTGACACTGTTGATGTTGAATAATACGTACATTGAAATATTATGGAATGAGTTGTGTTGTAATACAGTCGATTACAAAATATTTGACGAATAGAAAGCAATGCGTGGATTATGATTTAACTGAATCAAAGTGATTGTCAATAGAATATGGGGTACCACGCGGTTCAATATGATATTTTTTATTCACCTATTGCATTAATACGCTTTTATATGTATGATGACACCAATGTATTTTTTTCCACTCAGATCTTCAAACAACATTGCAATACGGAAATTATCAAAATGGTTTAATGTCAATAAACAGTCTCTTAATCTTAGGTAAAAAAATGTTTATACTTTCAAAACAGGAAAGGCAAAATTAATGTACTTTTAACATAGATGGTGAATTACTTGAAAGAAACAAGAGTACCAAAGTCCTTGGTATTCTAACAAATAATAATCTGAGATGGAATACCCAGGGCAAGTATATCTGTTACATAATGTCACGCAATTTCAAAATACTCTGTAAATTGAAACATTATGCCCCATTGAATATTTTGTTCATGTCGTGTGATTACTTGATTCAGCCATATATTTCATATTATCATTTTATCAAATTCCAAGAGTATTAGATTAGAGTATTAGATTCCATTTTACTTCTGCTTTAATTTTTTGTTTTACCGTGACCACTCTAATCCATTACTTTTAAAACAAAAAGCATCACAAGTCAATGATATAAATATTCTACAAATTGCACTTTTGTGTTCGATCCGCTTACAAATTGGTCGACTACCTTCATACTTTGTTTAACTGTTCAATTTAAGTAAAGATTTACACCCTTATCCCACTAAGACAAACTGACAAATACTATCCTACCGTAGTTGCTCTTGCAACTTTTCGACACACTGGACCAGAGAAGTTGAACTCTTTCCTTATTTAAATTCGAAATGTACATGCTCTTTTTCAAAAAGGTTTTAAAACTAGGCTAATTTGAAATAATTAATGGCTCGTGTTTTTCTCTTCATTTTTATTTGTGTATGAATTTATGTTCATTCGGATTATATTATCCATGACCTGGCATCATTCAGTTTAATAAACCTGCTACTAAACCTGTAATACTATTGTTGTAATTACCGTTCTCCCCTTTTTTCTATCTTTGTTAATAGCGGGTTACTCTCTAATTTCATAGTTAAATGTCTAGTTAATCTGAAGGCTGCAAGCATATTTAATTCGTTTTAACTACGCAGGAAACATGAAACTTAGTATGATTGTTTTTCTATATATTGTCATGTACTCAATTGGGAAAACAATTTGTATGAAAGTCAAATTTATGTAGTGGCACATTCATGCACGTGAATATATAAATGTTTCAAAAAAATGTTGAAAAATATGAAAGAAATGAATAAATCCATTTCTAAATTACTCAATTTCTCAAAAGTATGGTCTAGAAACTTATGAAACATTTAAAAGAGAGGGTTGTTGGGTAAGAATTTACAGAAAAGATGTTTTGATTTAGTGGTCACATTAAGTGAAGGGAAACAAACTGACAGAAAGAGAGAAAAAGAGAGAGAGATAGAAAGAGATAGGGCAATAAAAGGGAGGGGATGGGGAGAAACGGATGGATGGGGGGGGGGAGTGGGAAGGAGTGATGGAGGGAGAGAGAGAGAAGGAGAGTAAGAGAGATTTCAATATTTATGTGTACACATTTCGTGTTTGTTGAGTGTGTGGGCGGATGGGCGTGTTTCTTTGTGTTATGCGTGTGCGGGGGAGGAGGACGAGGGTATTTGTTTATCTCGTTTGTCGACACTTCATTAGAATGGATAGTGAAAGTGCTTTGTCATACATAATCAGTATTAGAGAATATTAGAAATAAACTTGTCTTTCCAGGGAGGAGGTCATATACCCAAACTCATCAAAAGAGGGAGCACTTCCAATTACCTAGACAGAGCCAACCAGATAGATATATAGTTCTCAAAGGGGGGGGGGGGGGAGATGTATGGGCTTGAATTTGACGATTCCTTAACGAACAAGTAGTGAGGCCTTTTTTTTTTATCGAGGGCTCCTGTTTTGACCTTAAAACATAAATATCGCAGCAATGAGCCTATAACCTGTCTTTTAGAAAATTGACCTCTATGACCTTTGAAATTTGACTACTTACATCAAAGATTTATCAGATCGCTTTCCATTGGTGATACCCCCCCCCCCCCCCCCCCCCCCCCCCCCCCCCCCCCCTTCACCAGGTTTGAAGCTCGATCATAACCTCTAGTGATTCTTGAGTTATTGTGATAACGAGGTATTTTTATGTAATGAACTCCATGACCTTTTGCCTACCTACTTCAAAATCTTATAATACAATATTCCTATGAAGACATAAAATATGTCATCACGAAGTTTCAAGTGCACACCTCAAGTAGTGCTAGATTGATGGAAATAAACATTAACAGCTACCTTTAAACTACGATAGTGCCTGAGCAGTGGTGTTAATGTAGACAACCCGAATAACTTGCTTCAATTTAGAGGGAGACATTCTTTTTATAAGAAATTATACTTTGAACAACTCTGAGTATACATACAAGAATGAATATAAGAGATTCAAATGTCGTAAGTTTCTGTGTTTTTCATTTCAATGATTAATTCACCTGGAAATAAAGAATTATACACTTAAGTCAATTTTTTTCTAATTTTGTGTCTACAAAAACTATTCTTAATTTCACTGGAAGTCAAAACAACAGATCTTGCAGTGCAACATTGCATGTTTCTTATCATAGTACATGTAAAATGATTAATTCCATAATTGGTTTGTATAGAGATGATATATATAAAATATATTTGGGTACCTCACTGTCAAAAACAATGATTCTCGGGCACCTCGTTGACTACATGAGGAAGTAAACAGGATCTCGTCTGCCTGAAATCATGCTCATTTTTAAATGTTGCGATCGAGCGAAAAAAGTTTCTTTATTATCCTAAAATTGCTATTTCCCGGTGAAATTAAAGACTCTCATGGTTTCTAACTTTTTTTTTCTTAATTTAGTCTATCAATATATTTGTTTAAAATAGCCTCTTCTCTCGTGGCACCCTTTAAAGCTGTATGGGTTAGCGTCTTTAATTTCATATACATAAGATCAATCAGTTTAATTTCACCTGTTTGGAAAGTTTATTAAGTTTGCTTCAGTAATTTTACGCCTCTTTGAAACTTTCTTTTCCTGTTCTACTTTGTTTTTCCTAATTCCTGCTGCCATTTTTGTCATTACATCTGTAGCCCTTCCTTGCTTTATGTCATCATAACTAAGTCATCATATGTATCTACTGCAAGAAATTGCTAATTATTTAAGTTTTCACTTTTGTTTTACAGGACCTTTGGTCACACAAACAAATGTCAACTGATCGTAATATCTACACCTTTTCTGTGGGCTGCATACATCCCATAATTAGTGTGCCTTCAGTGTACCATGATAATGTACATTGTACATACCATATTTATATAAAAACTCTCGGTTTTAAATTTTAAATGTATTCATGAATTAGCACCAATTTATCTGCAAGAACTAATCCAGGAATACAAAAACGCATTGACCGATTTCAATTCTGTTTTTTTTTTTAAAGCTTTCATGAAGCTTGATCATTTGCAATCATCAAATAACATGTGTTTGTGTACCTATTTTGCTGGTGTTATACATATTAATACTCTCGTGTCAGCTTCTATTAGGTTGCGGTATGCGTTAAACCCCTAGCCAGATGCAGTTACGTGTTATTTTGGTATTGCGGGTCTTTATTTAAACACCCGATATTATCTTTTAAAACCGAATTGAAACAGCAACGGTTTCTTATAGGTTTATTTGTATCTTAACCTATGATTTCCCTTTAAATAGGAACAGGTTTTAGATGCGGGAGACTAGGATACGTGTTCCGGCTACATGGATATGCAGCCTATAGTACCAGTACAGCAATACATGGCGCTAATCGATGACGGAGCTATAATTGATGACAAACTCGGGTCTTACGTCAGCCCTACACTCACACGGAAGCATATGCAGCAAACCGCGGAAAAGAATTTTCTCGGCGACCCTACGTATGTGAATACAGGGGATGTTCCATATGTCAATGAAATAATGAAAAATGATTATAGGGTATCTCATAGTGAGTAAAGACTAAGAACAATCCTATTCGCTCTTGGAATTTAAGGCAATGTGATCGTTCTCAATATCCTAGCATTTAAACCTCCTCAATCAGAAAGAAGCAAAGAAAGAAAGGAAGAAATGCAGAAATAAAAAAAAACGACAGAAGCAGGAACTACAGAAAGACAGAAAGAAAATAAAAATGAAAAAATATATATATAAATGAATTAATATGTTTAGAAGCACACCTCACATATCACATAAACTTTATCAGGAAGTTTAATAAAGATAATTATCTGTGTAATTGGGCTGTGTATACATAAATATTCCCACAGTAGTACTTTAGAACAACATAAAAGGGGAAGTAGAGTGTATTTGAAGTAAGACAGTTTCAGTCTCTATACGCTGGGTGGGGGGGGGGGGGGGGTGTCGGATGTTGATATGCTAGTGATATTTTGCAAGCACACAATTTGCTTTGGCAGAGAATCGTAGATATCATGTTGTCTGTTCAGATTTGATGAAGATGCGTATTACTGAAACCAGTACACAATATATACATTTGTCTTCTTCATGCAGATTAAAGTAAGGCCTATTTTTGCCTTACTTTTTTGTCTTATTAAAAATTACCAACCAAAACTTAAAATAAACACACAGATTATGAATCTGTTCTTAGTTCAATAAATCATGCATAAATAATAATACAAATAAACATGAGATCAAACATAATGTAATGGAAAATTCGTCCCATTTTGTTCAAGGCCACATATTTGGACGTGAACATGAAAGATATAATATTCCTTTTTCAAATCGTACTTTCACTTCGTTCACTTCTTTTTGAAAGTACATGCCAATTAAGACAATACAAAAGTTAGTGTTTTCTTACAAAACCTGCACGGTCATTAGTTTCGCAATTACATTTTACAACTATCTGTTTTTAGATTTGTATCCTTGTAATTGACCTCGATTGACCTTGCTACTTGTTGCTAATCAGCGGGGTTCTAGGTTCTAGTATCGAAATTCTGTAAACAGTTAGGGAAAGAAAGCCTCAGATCTTTGCATTTGAGTCTCAATTACGGTATTAACAAAATCGATTTTAAATTAAAGCATTATTGCCAGTATGTGATAGAGTGCCCATCGTATTTATTGATTAGAGCGATGCATTTGGCACTCGTGACGTGACATTATACGAACATTGGAATATTATGGAATGAATTGTGTTGTAATACAGTTGCTTAACAAATATTTGATGAATAGAAAGCAATATCTGTATTATGATTTAACTGAATCAAAATGATTGTCAATAGAATATGGAGTACCACACAGTTCAATACTTGACACGTTATTATATGATATCTATTATTCACCTACTGCATTACACTTAGCCTTTTGACAAGGCCTCGTGACCCAGGCTATTTTCCACCTCAACCATGTCGCTGAGATGAATCTTTAGACCCAGGGTTAAGCGCGATCAAGTGGCGTTAGCCGCGAGGGCCATTCGGATTCTGGCTGCTTCTGCTCCGCATGACTTATGCATAACTTTGGATTTATTGACCAATCAAAACGGCCACCTCCCAGTTGGCTTCGTTCGTGATTCTTTCATTATCAAAACATGTAAGAAAAGATAGAAGACGTAAATAAGTTTTTCTTCTATATGAGACGAACATATGAATGATAAATACAAAATATCACATTCAAATCTACTTTACATGCAAAATTACAATAAAATAGGAAGCATTTTGATGACTAATAAGCTAAGTCATTGTTATACATAAGTCATTGTTAGTAGGTTCATGTTCGTACTACGTAGAGTTTACTGTATGTGTGTATGTGCGTGTGCGTGCGTGTGTGTGTGTGTGTGGCTGTGTATGTGGATGTGTGTGCGTGTGTGTGCGATGATACGTTCGGTGCCTGTACGCTACCATTTCGGTAGAGAATTTCAGTCGGAAACAATGGTTTAGGTAATACACTGAATAAAATAAAAAAAACAGAAAATGCAATAAATTTCAATAATTTATTGCATTCTACCTCGATCCCCAACATAAAAAAATCTTCTGTGTGCCCATGCTTTGAGCCATAATTCATGGCCGTCCAGAGGATTTTTTTATGTTGGGGACCCGGGTAAAATGCAATAAATTATTGAAAATTTATTGCATTTTCTGTTTTTTTTTTTTAATATGGAAACTGCCCCTACCCTAGCCCCCGCTGCGTACAGTCATGGTTCAGTGACAAAGCAATGGCCTCGTAACTGTGAGGCCCCAGGATCAACACCGTGTCGATGTGCTATATTAGTGCCCTTTTGTGGGGCATTAATCCTCATTACTGTCATTTATGACTTAAGGGCATAGGTCCCCTAGTTGATAAGCATAGTAGCATATACATGCTTTAGCAGTCACGCAAAAAAGACATTGGCAAATTATTATTTAATACATCTGAGAATGTATACTATTATCTAGATCTATTATTTGTAAATTATTTTTAAAATAATTCCATAAATTGGGATAAAAAAAAAAATATTCCACCTTTATGAGCGACAGTGTACAACGTTTTGGTACGGGGTCATGAATTTGGTTCAAACAAAAATATCGGAAGCATATGCGATCCTACAATATTCAGTGATCGTTGTCGCGGTTGACATCGAGTCTAAAGTTATGAAATCGTAAACAATAAACTCTTTATGTTGTATAGCTCCCTCTCACGGTCAATATATTAATTAGGCTATAAAACAATGTTTCTTGACAAAAATCGACCGATTAGCTATTCTCGTTTGGAAATTATATATCACAACTACATATTCTGAGATTGTCATGGTCGCAGCTACTATTGCACGGCCGTAGGCGCTATTTGAAATTCATCAAAATTTACCGGGAGCACCGGTACATTTTATATTCAATTTTTCTCGAAAGCAGAAGTGTTTTAGGGGCTAAATTTTGTGGTGCTTATAATACATCCACAGGGGCATCCAAATATATCAAAATTGTAAAGATTCACTATCCACCCAATTTTCAAAATGTCCCAAAACTTTGTATTACCTTTAACATAAAAAATCCAAACCAGATTACTAAAGGCTACTTGGCTTGGCCACACGCCGTTCACTAGGGTTTTCGCGATAAGTCACTTTTTATTTGGTCGCTCTGCGTCTATCAGACACGAGGCCTGGTCTAAAGGCCACATTAGACTATATATTAATCGCTGATGACACCAATGTATTTTGTTTACACTCAGATCTTTAAACCCTGAACAAAATTGCATTACCTAAATTATCAAAATGGTTTAATGCCAATAAATTATCTCTTATTCTTAAGAAAACAAATGTATATTATTTCAAAACAGTACTTTAGATGGTGAATTATTTGAAAGAAACAAGAGTACCAAAGTCCTTGGTAATTCTTATAAATAATAATCTGAGATGAAATAACCAGGGGAAGTATATCTCTCACATAATTGTACGCATTTTTGAAATATTTTGTAAATTGAAACATTTTGCTTCATTGAATATTTGGTTCATGTTTTATGATTCCTTAATTCTGCCATATATTTCATATTATCATTTTATCAAATTCCAAGAGTAGCGTAGATTCCGTTTTATTATTGCTTTTTCACAAATTCTTTTTACCGTGACCACTCTTATCGGTTACTTATAAAACTAAAAGCATTACAAGTTTTATGATATCAATATTCTACAAATTGAACTTTTATGTTCGATCCGCTTACAAAATGGTCGACTACCTTTATCCCACTATACAAACTGACAAATACCATCTTACCGTATTTACATTTAATACTATTCGACACACTGGACCAGAGAAGTTGAACTCTTTCCTTATTTAAATTCGAAATCTACATGCTCTTTTTCAAAAAGGTTTTAAAACTAGGCTAATTTGAAATAATTAATGGCTCGTGTTTTTCTCTTCATTTTTATTACTGTATGAATTTATGTTCATTGGGATTATATAATCCATGACCTGGCATCATTCACTTTAATAAACCTGCTACTAAACCTGTTACTATTGTTGTAGTTACCGTTCTCCCTCTTTTTTCTATTTTTGTTAATAGCGGGTTACTCTCTAATTTCATAGTTAATGTCTAGTTAATCTGAAGGCTGCAAGCATATTTAATTCGTTTTAACTACGCAGGAAACATGAAACTTAGTATGATTTAGTTTTTTTGTTTTTCTATATATTGTCATCTACTCCATTGGGAGAACAATTTGTATGAAAGTCAAATTTATGTAGTGGCACATTAATGCACGTGAATATATAAAAGTTTCCAAAAATGTTGAAAAATATGAAAGAAATTAATAAATCCATTTCTAATTACTCAATTTCTCAAATGTATGGTCTAGAAACTTATGAAACATTTAAAAGAGAGGGTTGTTGGGTAAGAAATTAAAGAAAAGATGTTTTGATTTAGTAGTCACATTAGGTGAAGGGAAACAAGCTGACAGAAAGAGAGAGAGAGAGAGAGAGAGAGAGATAGAAAGAGATAGGGCAATAAAAGGGAGGGGATGGGGGAGAAAGAGATGGATGGGGAAGTGGGAAGATGGATGGGAGAGAGAGAGAAGGAGGGGGAGAGAGAGAGATTTCAATATTTATTTGTACACATTTCGTGTTTGTCGAGTGTGTGGGCGGATGGGCGTGTTTATGTGTGTTATGCGTGTGCTGGAGAGAGGAACGAGGGGTATTTTTTTCATTTCGTATGTCGACACTTTAATAAAATGAATAGTGAAAGTGCTTTGTCATACATAATCAGTATTAGAGAATATTAGAAATAAACTTGTCTTTCCAGGGAGGAGGTCATATACCCCAACTCATCAAAAGAGGGAGCACTTCCAATAACCTAGGCAGAGCCAACCAGATAGATATATAGTTCTCAAAGGGGGGGGGGAGGAGATATATGGGCTTGAATTTGACGATTCCTTAACGAACAAGTAGTGAGGCCTACTTTTTTTTATCGAGGTCTCCTGTTTTGACCTCAAAACCTAAACATCGCAGCAATGAGCCTATAACTTGTCTTCTAGAAAATTGACCTCTATGACCTCTGAAATTTGACTACTTCCATCAAAGATTTATCACATTACTTTTTAAATTACTCAATTTCTCAAAAGTATGGTCTAGAAACTTATGAAACATTTAAAATAGAGGGTTGTTGGATAAGAATTTACAGAAAAGATGTTTTGATTTAGTGGTCACATTAGGTGAAGGGAAACAAGCTGACAGAAAGAGAGAGAGAGGGAGAGAGAGAGAGAGAGAGAGAGAGAAAGAGATAGGGCGATAAAAGAGAGGTGATGGGGGAGAAAGAGATGGATGGGGAAGTGGGAAGATGGATGGAGGGAGAGAGAGAGAAGGAGGGGGAGAGAGAGAGATTTCAATATTTATGTGTACACATTTCGTGTTTGTCGAGTGTGTGGGCGGATGGGCATGTTTATGTGTGTTATGCGTGTGCGGGAGAGGGGGACGAGGGGTATTTTTTCATTTCGTGTGTCGACACTTCAATAGAATGGATAGTGAAAGTGCTTTGTCTTACATAATCAGTATTAGAGAATATTAGAAATAAACTTGTCTTTCCAGGGAGGAGGTCATATACCCCAACTCATCAAAAGAGGGAGCACTTCCAATAACCTAGGCAGAGCCAACCAGATAGATATATAGTTCTCAAAGGGGGGGGGGGGGGGGAGAGATATGGGCTTGAATTTGACGATTCCTTAACGAACAAGTATTGAGGCCTACTTTTTTTTATCGAGGTTTCCTGTTTTGACCTCAAAACCTAAACATCGCAGCAATGAGCCTATAACATGTCTTTTAGAAAATTGACCTCTATGACTTCTGAAATTTGACTACTTACATCAAAGATTTATCACATCACTTTTCATTGGTGATACCCCCCTTCACCAGGTTTGAAGCTCGATCATACCTCTAGTGATTCTTGAATTATTGTGATAACGGGGTACTTTTATGCAATAAACTCCATGACCTTTGGCCTACCTACTTCAAAATCTTATAATACAATCTTCATATGAGGACATAATATATATCATCACGAAGTTTCAAGTGCACACCTCAAGTAGTACTAGATTGATGGAAACAAACATTAACAGCTACATTTAAATTACGATAGTGCCTGAGCAGTGGTGCAAGCCGAATAATTTGCTTCAACTTAGAGGGAGACATTCCATTTATGAGAAATTATACTTTGATCAACTATGAGTATGCATACAAGAATGAAAAGAAGAGATTTAAATATCGCAAGTTTCTGTGCTTTTTATTTGAATGATTAATTCACCTGGAAATAAAGAATTATAAACTTAGGTCAATCCCCTATCATTTTTCTTTTTCAAAAACTATTCTTAATTTCACTGGAAGTCAAAACAACGGATGTTGCAGTGCAACATTGCTCGTTTCTTATCAAAGAACGTGTAAAATGATTTATTCAATAATTAGTTTGGATAGAGATGAAAAAAAATATATTTGGGTACCTCTCTGTTAAAAAGAATGATTCTTGGGCACCTCGTTGTCTACATATGGAGGTAAACAGGATCTCGTCTACCTGAAATCGTGCTATTTAAATGTTTTGCGAGCGAGCGAAATGCGCGATGAAAAAGGTTTTCTTTATTATCTTAACATTGCTATTTCCCCGTGGAATTAAAGACTCTCATGGTTTCTAACATTCGTTTTTTTCAAGAAATCGAAGTTAGTCTATCTATATATTTTCGAAAAATAACCTAACTTCTCTCGTGGTACCCTTTAAAGCTGACTTTCGGCACCCCAGGGTTCCATGAAACCTCAGTTGCAGAATGCTGTATTAGTGTGCCAAAGTTTGAGGGGGCAGATCGTCCAGGCCGGGGGGGGGGGGGTCTACTCTGTCCCATTAAGGTTGTAAAATGTTGCATTTTAAATTAAAGCACACCAAAATACTCTCTATGTCTCATTACCCCGCTGTTTGTATTATTTTTTCTACTCCTAATTCCATGTAGTTGTCTTTTCTTTTGTACACTACGACAAGGACGCCAATCAGGTCACCTCAGAACATTTTTTTGAAATTTGACCCCCAAAAAGACATTACGAAGATAATATGGGTTTTTATAGCTAACATCAACCTGTTTTATATTAAGGTAATGATAAATACCTTGTTAATTATTCATGTTAGTGATGATTGGGTAGGCCCTCTTGTGCCTTGACTAAACATTAACAAATTACCAAGTGATGGGTTAGCGTTTTGAGTTTCATATACAGAAGACAAATCAGTTTCATTTCAACTGTTTTGGAAGTTTATTAAGTTTGCTTCAGTAATTATACGTCTGTTTGAAACTTTCTTTTCCTGCCCTACTTTTTTTTTTAAAGGAGACTGAATAAAGATCGGGAAGGGATCTAAATTTATCAGACAAATACTGCCTGCTGTTTCAGAGAAGGGGAAACTGTTAGTGAAGATATTATAAATTAAGCATTAAGAAATGAGAAGGACAAAAGTGTGACACTTTCAAGGAAATACATTTAATCAGATCAATGTTAAAATTAGTGCCCAATCAAGTATGTGTCCTTAGTGGTAAATATTGGATCATGTAATGAATTTTGATAGTCATTTGTGAAATCATTAACGTTGGATTTGGGTGGTCTATACAAACAGCAATGAGAATGTTTTTATTGTTAGGTACTACGAGTTCTCTGAATAGAGATGAAGCTACATTATTCATTCATACAGTTTACCTTCTAGTGAACTATGTGGTCATACTTCTATTTAACGTATATATATGCCGACTCCTCCACTTTATTATTAACTAAAAACTCGAATCCGTTGGAATCGTCCGCTAGCCAGTTTTTGTAAGCTGAAGGCATTGAAACTCTCATGTAGGTTTCTAAGAGCAATTGCAAATTAATGAATTTGTTGTTTATACTACTCATTTTCAAATGCAGTAGTGAAACAATTATCATTTGCAGTTTTAGAGTTTTCCGGTTTAAAGCCCCACTGGCCTACTTGTAGCTACTTGCTCCCTCTATATAGAAAACTTCCCCAATCGGTGTCTGTTGGTCCCCCATGATCCTCTTTTGCTTATGTTAGTTGACAGCTGAGTTAATGAGATAGCCACCTGTCAGTGACCTCGCTATGTGGTCTTTTCCCTTTGGCCCAGTAGTATTGACGGTCTTTAAAGTGATTTTTATTGAAATAGACGCAAGCGGAACGATGGTTGGAGACATAAACCAGAATCGCTATTAAATTCTGCTGTTGAGTTCATTATATCTGAAATGTAATTTTCGAAACTAGAGTTAGTGTTGGTACTACAAGCATTAGCAGAATATTGTCGTACAAATGTTCCTAGGTACGACACACATTAATGTATGCAATTCGCGTAATGGCTATTGAAATAAAACAGATGAATGCACTTCGTCTATTTATCATTGCGTCTACACAGTTCATTCATTGAGCAGTCTAATAATCATTTAATGTACTGTACTGTCCATTTGGTATACTACTCATTAAATTCAGTTCTCGGTTTGTCTAATGTCTGTAGTCTAATATCCATCATAAATTATTAGATCGCACTTTTAATTGTTAATAATTGAGGTTGATAATGTTGAGAAAAAGTTGTTATGATGCCGGGAATCTTAACGCACAGTAACGAACAAAGATCAGAATGTTGTGCTATTTCTTTTGTTTTACTACAGTGCATGTGAGCTTATGTGCTGATCATTGGCACTGTCTTTCTTGTCATTTTACCTCTATCAGTGTTTCTTTTAATAATAACATCCTATATAACGATGGCCATTGACTCTCATATTTGTTGTTTATGATGATTTGCTAAGCAACTTTTAATTGTTCTCGCGTTGATATTTGTGTACTCATCATAATTATTTGAATAATGTACACAGATAGAGAAGAATAGAGAATACAACATTCTGGCAATTGTACCCTGAATATATTCCCGGTTATTTGCAGATCACACACATCAAGAAGAAAACATATGAAAGCAGAAACAATTGGCTAAAACAAGGATGGAATTAGGCAAAAATCGCTCATCCAGTCAAACTCCGCGAAATTGAATGACAATTCACAATTCAAAAATGAATGCATACACACAAACAAATTTGTTTAATACTATCATGTATATAGCGCAAGATAAGCGAATAAAGCTTAAATTTTCGGGTCTTTTTTAATGTGGTGTATTGTATATAATTATGCAGGTTGCTTTATCAAGCAATCCTTTTGAATCTAATCTGGACGTCTGTGCAGCTCAAGATTTTTAAAATGTTCTCTCATTCTTTCTTTCTATCTCTTTATTTACCCCCCCCCCCCCCCCCCCCAAATTAGTGTTCTCTTTATTTCTCTCACTCTTCCTCTCTTTTACCAGAGGAAGTTGCGGTATTGTTACTATCATTTGTCAGTTTCCTATTTATGTATAGAGACATTCATGATGTGACCCGGAATAATTTTCTTGTTTTATACTGTCTGCTGAGTGCTGGAAGGTCGTTGACTCATTCTTGTTCAGCATTAACTTAACATTCTGACTCAAATGAAATGATATTTTGTTTATTCCTATGTTTTTAGTGTGTGTAACATCAATGGGAAACAAATTTACGTATTATTATATTGGACAATACAAACTGAATCTTGTATCTTGAATCTTGAATCCTTTGGCCAAAGCAGATACAATTTACCGGTTTTGGGCAGTTGGCCAAATTCTGCATCTAATATCTTACAAAATATAAAAACTTGCAAATTGGATACACATTTAAGTTTTCTTCAATACAGAATGACCACAACTGAGAATTTGATATAATATCAGATCACTTGTCGTCCATGCCAACAAAACTATAGTTTAACTTAGACAGTACCTAAAATGTGGTTAAAATAAACTAGACATTCAGGTACAGAAATTGAGTTGAACCCGACTTTAATAGTCTGGCCTTGTGGTCTAAACCACGTTAGATAAAACCCTGATTAAACTTAGACTAGCGTTTAAGATAGACTTTAGAATAGGACCAAATATATTTTACGGTTATTGGTACTTCTACTTCTACTACGATACTCAGCAGTATCCATAAGTCAGGATGTAGTGCTGATAAATCAACTTAGGTGCTCATTTGCACTGCATGCTTGTTGGTGCATTTAAAAGGTTGTGCAAGTAAAACATCTAGTTCTTGGTCCATATGCTGGATGGAAGCGCTCCCTTGAAGACTTCCAGTGAAGTAGCGTCAAGGGTGATCTTCGGAAGTGCCTTCCACGCAGTTACTGTGCGAGAGAAAATGAGTTCCGGTAGAGTTGGGTGCGGGATGGGATAGCCAGCAACTTCTTTGAGTGATACTGTCGTGTGTTGCTGGCAATCATGGGTGCTGTGTAACGGTGTGCATTGATGGCTACTGTGTTGTTTTGGATCTTGTACATGAGGTGGAGGCTTGCACCATTTCTTCTCCTCTCCAGGCTCTCCCATTTCAGATGTTGAATCATGGCCGAGACACTGGCGATACGACGATATCTCTGGAGGGTTAATCTTGCTGTTGGATGAGAAAGTCAGTCCTAGATACCGGACATCTGTTACCAACGCAAGAGGAGTGTCTCCTAGCGTGTATGTCGTGGTGATGGCTTTCCCACGTAGGGAGAATGTGATGTGGTAGCATTTCTCGGTGCTGAATTTCATCTACCATGTGTTAGCCCATGAATGCAGCCTGTTAAGATATTGTTGTAGGGCTTGGCTATCAGTGACATCAGTGATCGGACGGTATAGAAGACAACCATCAGCAAAAAGTCGGATTCTGGAAGAGATCCCATGTACTATGTCATTGATGAAGGATATAAACAGAAGGGGGCCGAGAACTGTGCCATGCGGTACCCCAGAGGTGACTGAAACCCGTTCAGATGACTCTCCATCCACAACAACACGTTGTAACCTTTCAGTTAGGAACACCCTTATCCATCTGATAAGGTTGTCATGGATCCCATAGTGATGGAGCTTATGTAGGAGGCGGTTATGGGGGTACACGGTCAAAGGCTTTGGAGAAGTCTAATGCAACTGCATCAACTTGCTCGTTCTGTTCTAGAGAGTGTGCAACATCTTGAGATGTAATGATCAGCTGGGTCTCACCAAAATGGTCAGGACGAAAGCCATGCTGAACATCATTGAGAATATTATTTTCCTCATAGTGATCCATGATATTGCTGAAAATGACATGTTCGAGCAGTTTACTGAAGATGGACGTGATTGATACAGGGCGGTAGTTGGAGGCCTTGCTCCTGTTTCTTTTATTGAAGATTGGTGAGATGTTTCAAAGACGCCAGTCAGATGGTACTATTCCCGTGTCTAGAGATTCTTGAAAGATAAAGGTCAGGATCGGTGCAATGTCCTCAGCAAAGAACTTCAAGATCCTTCCTGGTATGCCATCTGGTCCTGTGGCTTTGCTAAAATTTATAGCCTTCAGTAGCGTGACAATGCCTTCCACAGAGATTTCAATCCGATCCATTGAAGGAAACACGGGTTGTCTAAGATCTGGAATGTTTAAGTTATCCTCCAGTGTGAAAACTGATTGGAATTGATCGTTTAGTGCAGTTGCTTTCCCTTTACTGTCTGATACTGTCTGATTTTCACCACACTTGAGGGACCTTGTAAAATATATGCTAGTTGACAAGATAGCAGCAAAATGTTGTTGCTGTGGATGTGGATGAATATGTTTGCTCATACTCTTTTCAGATTAAACCAAAAAAGTACATATACACACAAATTATCCAAGGTAATTTATAACAATCTGATAACAGGATAATGAATATTATCCCGACATAGTCATTGATCTAACGATCAATGGCTTCACAACTTGATAACAGCTTCAATTCCAGGGCAAGAAACTCTTATACATCGTTAACAAATGTATCAAATTGTGGGAACGCTATGGTATTCATACTGGACTCTCAAACCGGTTGTAGGAAAACATATCTACATGATGCATGTAATTTTACCCGGCATTCAGTCTGTATAGTTGCCTCTTTCAACATAGGCATAAGGCATTACATTGGTATTTGACAGGATTTTATTCCTTAAAATACACTACGCTCCTAATACAGCTGCTAGAACAAAAGCTACCAACAGAGTAATAATTTCAAAAACACTTTTATACCCATGCCATATTTATGCAGCTTTAGGGATAAAAAGAATTCTTTGTTGCTCTAATGTCAGGTATATACAAAACTGAAGTATGCAGAGTTTGAATATTCAACAGCGCCATCATGCTTAGATATGTAATTAATTATCGGTTCCAGTTTTTTTTTGGAAACTCTTATAACCTTTGTTTTTACGCTCCAAACACATTGACGTCGTTAACCATTGTAAAGGCCACTCTGATCACTATGGACATACGTTTGAATTTAGTTTGGCTAATTTGTTCCTTTCATATAACATGTAAGTTATTCTTTCTAATTCTAACTTCATGAAAGATGTCCCTTTGAGAGAGATAATGTATGCATTAAAACGTAAATCTAATATATTATCGTATCAAGTGCAGATATTATATTTATATGTTTTTCCTATAACTTTTAAAATCTTGTCTTTGTGTTTGATGTGGAACTGTTAATAATCTTTGTATTTCTAATGTAATCAAGGTGCAGTCAAGTGGGCCGATTTTCATAGCCTGCTTTTAAATGATTATTTAAATGTAGAGTATTTTAATGTGCAAAAGCAATTTGTTGGACCTTTGTCCTGAAGAATAAAAGTTATGCTAAATTCTGAATATTAATAGTAATGCAACAGCATAATCATTTGATATGGCAATAGTGTTCAAAAGGTTTCCGATGTCGATAAACATGATGGACACATTTTGAGACTGATAGAATTAAGTGGGTGAGGGGATACTTTACAGGCCAAAATAGGTATAGCGACCGTGAGTCTGTTTTCTTTATTTTATTGCTCTTCTGTATACAGTAAATAAGAGAGACATAATAAAATATTGTATGACTTTCCCTTCTTCATTTTGTGTTTGCTTGTCAGGGAATTGACATGTATCTCCGGCACGTTTAAATAGGGATTTCCGCCCACGATAGATACCATTTTGACGAACGCTTTGTATTGAGGATCAAAGGCAAGAGATCATTTAGGGTTCTCCCGAGATATAAAGTCTTTTAAATTGGATAATTCTTAAATAACCCACTTTGTTCATGTTTTTGTTGATTTGAATCTAGTTTGCCTTGAGGATTCCTTCGAGGAGAGGATGGTTTTCGTTGGAGCAAATTTGGAGATGAGATGCGATGAACCCCCGAATTCAAAGCCTATTTTCATTAAGTGGAGCATGGGTAGCGGTGTTAATGACGCACTTATTTTTGTATGTTCTTTCGAAACCAATGGTACATGTATCTGTGAGGATTCTAATGGCAATATTCTGGATGTCCAAAACAACTCTACCAGTTCGTTCACTATAGAAAACGTCTCCCTTGAGGATGCAGGAGGATATCAATGTGAAATACGCACTAGTGAAATTATACGCTGCATATTTAACGTGACTGTTAAAGGTGCGTATATTATGCACCAATGTCAGGATCTGTTTCTGTTTTACAATATACCTGGTTAACTTTTTATTTGCCATTCATTCTGATTGGCATAAACGATATGATGTAGTTAGTAAATGTAATAAGATAAACCAGATAATCATGAATTCACCAACTAATGACCTGTTTCTGATCCTAATGCATGGGACATCTTGCTACTGTCAGATCACAACTGTGCAGTACCATTACCCTGAAAAGCGCAACCAAGGAGGACAATTTGGTTGGAACCGTTCGTTTCAGGAAGATGATCTGGACAAATAATGAGTCAGAAAATAAACGATGCACCTACATGAAAATTACCATGGAAGTGACATGTGAAGTGACATATTGCTGTCAAGATTATGGGACGGGGGGTTCCCACTGTATCGCTGATGAAAACAATATTATTATTGAGTATTTAACTTTGGGGTGATGACGCAAATTATTACTCTTAAGGTAGAAGGAGAATGTAGATGAGCTTACCTACCCTCGCCTCAGGGATATATATTTTCACCCGTTACAAACTCTCTGAAGGCAGTTGGGATAGGTTGATTATTCAGTAAATAAGAATTGGTGCATACTATGACATTTTGGAATCATAACAATTTAAAGTAATGCTACTAAGTCTCGCCTGCATTGCACATATGTTTGGGTATATTGGACGGAAACAAATGTTTGGTCTATCTACTTCTCGTAATCTTTAGTCGAATAGGGCATTTTAAAAGCAATCCTCTTCAGGAAACATTTCTATAAAGATATTTTTCCGAATTGACATACATACAGAGCGACCCAGAAAAAACAAAACCGAGAATTATCGATGTTTTATCATAACTTACTCACAGCTATAATTAATAAATGACACATATTTGGAAAGCTGAGATCCTCTACTTTATTTGATGCAACTCGTATGATGCATATTTCACGCATAAGTGATTAAAATGAATTTGAAGAGAGGATGATCAAAGCTTTCCAAATGTGTGTCATTTATTAATTATAAATGTGAATAAGTTATGATAAAACATCGATGATTCTTGGTTTCGTTTTTCGGGGTCGCACTGTATAATGAAAAAGGGCACAATTTATTTCATCTTTACCACAACTCAACATTCTATTCAATAAGTAGAGCAGTACTGATGGATATTGGGGTAGCGTCATAGATATACGTTAAATTGAAAAAATAAAATATTGGATTATTGCTTTACACATATTTATGTCGCCAAATCGAACTAGTAAATTAAATGATTCCGGAGAAGCTCGACTATTCTGTTTGCAACATTTCATCTTATAGATACATTTAAAGTGACAAAATAAAATTGCATGCTCCTTTTGTCCCCCTTAGTTGTTTTAGTCAATGAAATATATATGTCCAATCTTTAACAAAATATATTTTAGTACATTTTTAATCCTAGAAGAAAACAGTTAGTTAATAATGGCATTTGCTACCATCATCAAATGTAGGCTTTGCAAATTAGGCCAATGTGTTTTTAAATGCAAAGTCACATGGATTGCACTTTTAAACTAGTTTCCTCCCGTCACAGAGCCACCAGTGGGTTTAGCCCTTTTAAACGAGAAGGAAAGGACACCAATCAAATCCAGCTTTTTCAAGGTCAGAGCTGATGTCAATACGACGATAAGATGCCTTGCCAATACATCAGTGGATCTCCAGTGGTATCCCAACTGTTCTGATCTTTCTTACCACGCATGCCATGAGAGTGAGCCACACAATGGTAGCCGTGTACTTTCATTTACCCCAAGAGCGAGTCAAAATGGAACCATTCTAACATGCCGAATAGAGAACAAAGATGAACCATCAGGAAATATTAATACCTCGATCACAGTAAAAGTAGAAGGTATGTATTATGATTCACTTTCTGTTACTGTTGAATCGAGAATTTTACTGATTAATGTATGACGTGTACTAGATTGGAGTCACCTATTTTCTTATTCTACTGTACTTAACTGTCATCGTAGTCGTATTATAAAGTAATATGTTCTAATTATATTGTCATTCTTTGTAAAACAAATTAGTATTGTAGAATTAAAGCCAACCATTGAAATATTTGATAGTTATGTAAAGTTGTATTTAATGTAAAGGGCATTAAAGTGTATTGTGTAATGCGCTATTTGATTGTAACATAATATATTAATTAACAATATGTTTTTTGTATACACCTTGGCCCGAATTCACAAAGGAGGTTTGTCGACAAACCTAGGTTTATGTCAAACGCATTTTAACAAACCAAGGTTTGTCAAAACGCGTCAAAACGCGTCATATGACGTTTGTCGACAAACCTCCTTCGTGAAGTCGATTACATGCTCCTCACTTCAGATAACATTACTAAAATATTTTCATTTTTGTGATATTTACTGTAGAAGCTTATGTTGTAACTTTAATAAATTTTCTCGATTTCTTAGATCTTTGTCGATGCAACTTTTTTAAATTTTGTATATGAAAAACATGGATCAACGATATATCTCCGCTGTCTCTGTATAATGTTGACAATCGTGATTTTGTTAACAATAATAGAAATAACAAGCGTGGTCGAGGTGTTGTTAATTTCATTTAGACTGACATTAGCTACAAACGTTGTCTTGATTTAAATTGAATTCAATTTCTTCTAATTACCAAACAAATGATATCTTTTCATCTTCTGCTGATGTATTTGAGACGGTAGATAGAGAGAAAAGTATTATATTTATTATGTACGATTTTGATATAAATTCTGTGAATGTTTGCAAGGTTCACATTGCAAAAATCTTCTTTTTTTTTGTTTAATCGTAATGCTTTACTCAATGTTTCCTCTCATAAAATCCCCACCCGAGTTACAATCGGAGTCTCTACTAGATAATACAATAACAATTGTTATTTGTTGAATCGGATCGGGGATAATTATTACAGACATTTCTGATCATTTTCCTGTTTATAGCTATTCTGACTCTGACATATATAAATTGATAAAATGTCTCAATTGTTCTTGCTTAATTTAATTGATGAACTGTTAACATTTTGTAATAAGTGGAATAACATTGAACGCTCATATGTTTGTTTCATACAGCAATTACAGTCACGATGCTTCCATTATTCTACAATGTATTTTTCTTAATCAAAATAAATTTACATTCATTATGAAGACAAATCCTATTTTTTTAATGAAGAGAAAATGGGACACTAATAGAATTTAAATGTGGTTCAAATAGAAAGCTTAAGACTTCCCTTACATTTTTTGGAATAACTATCGATAATGAATTGAATTGGACTGACCAAGTAAATTACGTATGCAATAAATTATTTTAAAAATAATATTTGAATGTTACATAGACTAAAAAACTCCTCCTATTTACATATTAAAAATGGTAAATAATTCAACGGTCATTCCGCATTTATGTTGCGTGGGAGAACTCGTCTGTTGCCTCATTAGGCATAATAGTCAAATTAAAAAAGCGTGCACTTATAATTATTATCCATGCCTCAATTTTTGCCCATACATCACCTATATCTAGTTCCCTCAATATTTAAAAAAAAAAGATCTCTCTCTCTCTGTTGTTGTCCCTCCGCTTTTCGGAGATCTATATAATACAAAGTAGGCATTTTAATATACCTATATGAAAAATATGTTTACCCTGAAACACTCTTAATTTACTTTAATCTAAATTGCAATATTCAGAGCCATCTAAAATATACCAAGGACACATCACTTGGAATTCGCTTCCCTCATCAATTAAAGAATATCAATCTCTGAAAGATTTTATAAGTAGGGGTAAGAAAGATTTTCTTGCAACATATTAATCTAATTTGAACCAGTTATTTGTCTTTAATGTTAATATATGCTAGGCACTGTGTTGTGCATTATTGTGGGGTTAATGTTGTATTTTGTCACGTGCCTGCAATGTGGCATTGACGTTTATATTTTAATTATATATCTTCTTTTGGTCAGCTACTCATAGAGGTCACTTCCTTTCTGGCGACTACTGACCAAGCAACTGTTATATTGTTGTACACATGTATATGCATGTATTTATTCTGTTTATGTAACAATATATACTCAAACGCATGTATGTTATTTTTTAGTGATAAGGTGAAATATAATTGAATTTAAAGGAATGTTTTTGTTCGCAGTTTGTGTTCAGCATCTGGAAATCGTCAGAAACGACTCATTTGAATCTACCGTCGATGGTAAGAGTGCATTGAGCTGTCAAACCAATACCAGTAACTTCAATCTGACATCGTCATCACTCTTCTTCAACACATCTTACCTGGAGGGTAGAGGGAATAAATATACGACTGCTTCGTGGGAAAATGCCGGAGCACTACATTTGGCTATTTACAAGATTGATTCAAACGTCAGCTCTCTGTCCTGCTGTGTGTCTAAGACCTCTCTATGCCCAGGGGTTTGCTCAGAAGAATACTTCAACGTACTTCATGGTAAGAAATAATACACAAACTGTATACATGTACTTCAAACACTTGTACCGATATCCTGAACAAACTTAAAGGAAAATAACTTTCAAATGTTACCTGATTGAAGCTAAATAATTTGAGTATTAAAATTCAGTCCTAGTGATGTGAGATATTATTAACATCTCTTAATTGAATACTTAATTTCAGGAATTGCAATGAATATGGCCACAACATAATTTGATCAAATGATGATAATGAAAAGAAGCTCAGATCTTTCTGTCTTTTATTAGGTTCAATATATCTAGCATCTACAGACCACCCTGACGTTATAACCGTGGCTAATACTAACGGATGTCAGTTTCAAGGTAAGATGGATTCAATAACGAATTATTTCCTGTCGGGTGATTTGAAAACATTATATGAAAAAAAATGTTTTCCTTTACTTGATGGTCCCTTAAAGGTCGTTTAACTATGTCATTTTGAATGCGACTTCTGTTTTGGGGTGTGAAAAACGCAGGATTCCTAATCTTGAATTGGCCCCCCCCCCCCTCCCCCGACTCATTGGAAGCTAGCTAACTTTCTGTTTTTGCCAGATGTATATGTACATTTATGAGCTATCATTTTGAAAGTATGATGTCTTGCTAGAAATGTAGAAATGTAGAAATAATACAAATAAGATAAATTACTCATATATAGGTATTACACGACTGTAGTTCCCTTTTTTTAGAATTTAAGTCTCAGAATAGGTATTAAAATTGTTCTTAAAGCTCTGTTGTGTTATAATTCACTTGAGGAGGAACAAAGGTCACAGCATCTTTATATCGCTAGTGTCATATTTATCACCTAAAATTAAAAGGAATCTAATATAGCTTTTGAGAGATCATCAATACTGTACATGACCTTAAATGTGACCATAAATGTCACACTTCAACTGAAAAAACAATAACAGTTAAAATGTTAAGGTCAATTGTGAATTGTATTTTTAGACAAAAACTAGATCTTCATTGGTAAGTGTAATTGAGAAATATTTGCAATGGTTACATATTGGTACACGTTTTTTTTTTTTTTTAATCTTTGAAGGTCTGTCAACGGTGGTGCTGATACTGGTTCCATGGATGTTGGTTCTTCTATTGCTCATCATTGTAATAAGCTTGGTGATTCGATCGACAAAGAGAGGTAGGGCTATGTTCAATTTTGTTAATCTAACATTATACACACTGTAATCAACGTATGATAAGTAGATGCATGTTCATTATATTCTCCATAAATATTTCAGCAAAGCAATGGAAAGAAGCGTACTTTCAGCGCAGTACCTATTAAAGCTAACAGAGCTCAGGTTAGTACTGATACTAGGAATAACAGGTCGCAATTAATACATACATTTTTTTTCGGGGCAAGTACGCAAAGGAACAGTTTCGTAATTGGTCTAGTTCAACGTATTGAATTGAAAAATAAAAGCAAAAATGGTTTATTATCTATCAAAGCAGGGACAGCCCAAACTTGGTCAACTTCTCGAGTTGGATCTCATTCTCATTCATCGAAGACATCATCAGAAGAAGGTCATCCACCTTCTACTTCGGGACAGGCTAGGGTGAGTATTCGGATAATTTTTGCTTTTATTTTTTACCACAACTCATAATGATAATTACACCTACAAAGTACTTATATTACCTGGACGTTCGCCAACATGACCTAAGGCTCTCAATTCATTCCAAGAATAAATTCCAACCAGATATTTATTTATTACATCTTAATAAAGAATGGCAAATCGAGATAAATGTCTTGCCAAAGGAGTCGAACCGATAACAACACGCAGACTGTATGTTTATTAATTAGTCATGGCTAAACTAAAAGGTTAACACTCTCGTGTTAGCTTGTGTTAGGCTGTGGTGTGCGTTAAAACCCTCGCGGCCTAGCCAGATGCAGTTACGTGTTATCTTGGTATTGCGGGTCTTTATTTAAACCTCCGATATAAACTGTTTACCAGACAAACCGAATTGAAACAGTATTGGACTCTGATTGTATTCTTGTTATCTTGACCTATGATTTCCCTTTAAATAGGAACAGGTTTCAGATGCGGAAGACCATGACATGTGTTCTGGCTACATGGAGATGCGGCCTATAGCACCGGTTCAGCAATACATGGCACTACTGGGTGGGGGAGCCACAAGGAGGACGAAATCGGATCTTACGTGAGCCCTACACTCACACGGAAGGACAACTCGATAACCTCAGAAAAGACTTTTCTTTGGTGACCCTATGTATGTGAATACAGGGGAAGTTTCATATGTCAATACAATAATGACAATGGGTGATGAATCATCTCATAGTGAATAATGACTGTAAACAGTCCCATGTACTTTGCTTGAGACAGTGCAAACGTTATACATATCTTTTAATGTAAACCTCCTCACTCGAAAATTAGCAAGCAAACAAATAAATAATAAAGAAGAGAGAAAGACAGAAATGAAATGAAAATGAAATTAAATATATAAAAATTAATAAGCAAATTAATGAAGAAATAGCATGTTAATGTATGTTAATGACAAGATAGCACATATTACATGTAGATTATCGAGGTGGTTGATATAGATAACAATATGTGTACTTCAGCTGTGCTTATATGGATATTGTCTGTTAAGTAGTACTTCAGATAAAACGAAGAGACGAGATATTTGAGTGTATTTGGAGGGGACAGTTTCAGTCTCTATACGCCGAGGGGGGGGGGGGTCGGATGTTGATATGCTCGTGATATTTTGATTGCACATAATTTGTTTCGGCAGAGAATGGTAGATATCATGTTTTCTGTACGGATTTGATGAAGATACCTATTACTGACTCCAGTACACAATATATAAATTTGTTTTCTTCATTCAATTAACAGCAAGGCCTATTTTTGCTCATTATTTTAGCGTTTAATATGTGAACACATGTCATAAACAAATATTTTGATAATAAATGTACGATAAGTTTGTTGTGACTTTGATTGAAACAAAAATAACCTGATCAATGTGTGAGAGGTAGATTTGCTTTTCAGAATGTGCTCTTTAATGAGGTATAAGGATTTTCTTACCTATATGGCACCGGGACAGTATTTCTTAAAATGCCCACCTAAAATATTTGGTTGTTAAGGGACTTATTTCTTAAATTCTGCATTATAATATAGCGTCTGTATATTACCGTTTTAACAAGAATTTCTCTTTAATTGTTTATGATGAATTAAAGAAACATACAAACCCCTCCACCCCTCAAACCGAAATAGGCGTACATATAGATACATGTAGTACGTAATGGAACAATCGTCCCATTATGTTGAACGCCGCATATCTGGATGTGAACATCGAAGATATAATATTCCTTTCTTTAATCGTGAGATCACTTCAAAATACACTTTCACATTTTTTTTAAGTAGAGGACAATTAAGAAAATACAAAACTATATCCAAGTGTTTTCTCACAAAACTCGCACGATCTTTTTTTTCGTATTTACATTTGTATATTGATGTTCTTAGATTTGTGTCCTTGTAGTTTACTTCGATTGCTTCTTGTTTCTAATCAGTTGGGATCCATGTTCTAGTCTCGAAAGTTGTTTAAACAGTAAGAGGGGGGAGCCTTGGATTTTTGCACTTAAGTTTTCAATTGTGGTATTAAGAAAATCTCAATCAACTAAATAAGCATTCTTGCCAGTATTTGATAGAGTATCAATCTTATACATTGATTTGAGCGATGCATTTGACACTGTTGATGTTGAATAATACGTACATTGGAATATTATGGAATGAGTTGTGTTGTAATAAAATCGATTAAAAAATATTTGACTAATAGAAAGCAATACATGTATTATGATTTAACTGAATCCAAGTGATTGTCAATAGAATATGTGGTACCACGCGGTTCAATACTTGACATGTTGTTATATGGTATTTGTTATTCACCTACTGTATTAAACTTCTATATTAATCGATGATGAAACCAATGTATTTTGTTTCCACTCAGATGTTCAAACCCTCAACAAAATTGCAATACCTTAATTCTCAAAATGAAATACCAAAATTATCAAAATGATTTAGTGCCAATAAACTATCTTTTAATCTTAGGTAAAAAAAAATGTTTATACTTACAAAACAGGAAAGGCAAAATCAATGTACTTTTAACATAGATGGTGAATTCTTTGAAAAAATGTACCAAATTCCTTGGTATTCTAACAAATGATAATCTGAGATGGAATACCCAGGGCAAGTATATCTCTTACATAATTTCACGCAATTTTGAAATACTCTGTAGATTGAAACAATATGCCCCATTGAATATTTTGTTCATGTCGTATGATTACTTAATTCTGCCATATATTTCATATTATCATTTTATCAAATTCCAAGAGTATTAGATTAGAGTATTAGATTCCATTTTACTTCTGCTTTATTTTTTTTTATCGTGACCACTCTAATCCATTACTTTTAAAACAAAAAGCATAACAAGTCTATGATATCAATATTCTACAAATTGCACTTTTGTGTTCGATTCGCTTAGAAAATGATCAACTTCCTTCAAACTTTGTTCAATTGTTAAATTTAAATGAAGATTTACATTCTTATCCCTCTAGACAAACTGACAAATACCATCCTACCTTTTTTTTGTTGTTACATGTTCTTTTTACCGTGACCACTATAAAACCGTTACTTTTAAAACAAAAAGCATAACAAGTTGATGAAATTAATATTCTACAAATTGCACTTCGTGTTCGATCCGCTTACAAAATGGTCGACTACCTTCAAACGTGTTCAATTGTTCAATTGTTCAATTTAAATGAAGATTTACACCCTTATCCCACTATACAGGATGACAAATACCATCCTACCGTAGTTGCTCTTGTTACTTTTCGACACACTGTACCAGATAAGTTGAACGCTTTCCTTATTTAAATTCGAAATCTGCATGCTCTTTTTCAAAAGGTGTTAAAACGAGGCTAACTTGATTAAGTTTTCTTTTCTTTTCTGTATATTTTTATTGACTAAATTGGGAGGTAAAGTTGTATGGAACTCAAATCTATGATGTGACACATAAATGCGCGTGAATATATAAATGTTCCAAAAAATGATGAAAAATATGAAAGAAATCAATAAATCTAATTCTAAATTGCTCATTTTCTCAAATGTATGGTCGAGAAATTCATGAAACATTTAAGAGAGAGGGTTGTTGGGTAAAAATTTACAGAAAAAATGTTTTGATCTAGTGGTCATATTAGGTGAAGGGAAAGCTGACAGAAAGAGAGAGAGAGAAAGAAAAAAAGAAAGAAGACACAGAGAGAGAATAGAGAGAAAATAGAGAGAGAGATAGAAAGAGAGAGGGCGATGAGGGGGTGGGGAGAAAGAAATGGGTGGGAAGGAGTGGTAGGGAGTGAAGGAGGGAAAGAGAGAGAGAGAGAGAGAAAAGGGGAGAGAGATTTCAATATTTATGTGTACACATTTCGTGTTTGGTGAGTGTGTGGGCGGATGGGCATGTTTATGTGGGTGTTGTGTGTGCGGGGAGGAGGACGAGAAGGTATCTGTTTATCTCACGTGTCGACACTTCAATAGAATGGATAGTGAAAGTGATATGTCATACATAATCAGTATTAGAGAATATTAGAAATAAACTCGTCTTTCCAGGGAGGAGGTCATATACCCAACCTCACCAAAAGAGGGAGCACTTCCAATAACCTAGGCAGTGCCTACCAGAAAGATATATAGTTCTCAAAGAAGGGAAGAGATATATGGGCTTGAATTTGACGATTCCTACACGTACAAGTAGAGAGGCCTACTTTTTTTTTGGTATCGAGGTCTCCTATGGAAACCTTAAAACATAAACAAAACAATATATAGTTAAACAAATGGCATGGGACTGTATTTCCGATATGCCTAAGCCTAAATTCAGTTAAAAGCATGGCATCAATTATTCTTGGAATATCACAATGAGAACAAGACGCCTAAAAAGTTCATACTTCAAGTGGTTTTCAGAATATCGCAGCAATGAGCCTATAACCTGTCTTTTAGAAAATTGACCTCTATGACCTTTGACTTTTAACAACTTACCTCAGAAATCTATCAGATCGCTTTCCATTGGTGACCCCCCCCCCCCCCCCTTAACCAGGTTTGAAGCTCGATTAAACCTCTAGTGATTCAAAAGTTATTGTGATAACAAGGACTTTTTTATGCAATGAACTCCATGACCTTTTGCCTACCTATACTTCAAATTCTTATAATACAATCTTCCTATGAAAACATAATATATATTATCACGAAGTTTCAAGTGCACACCTCAAGTAGTGCTAGATTTATGGAAATACACATGAACCGCTACATTTAAATTACGATCGTGCCTGAGCACTGGTGTTAATGTTAACAAGCCGAATAATTTGCATCAACTTAGAGGGAGACATTCTACTTATAAGAAATTATACTTTTATCAACTCCGAGTATACATACAAGAATGAGAATAAGAGATTCAAGTGTCGTAAGTTTTTTGTGTTTTTTATTTGAATGATTAATTCGCCTGGAAATAAAGAATTAAACACTCACGGTAATCCATTATCAGGAAAAAATAAGTTTCAAAAACTACTTTTAATTTCACTGGAACGCAAAACATCAACTTTGGCAGTGCACCTTTGCCCATTTCTTATCATATTACGTGTTCAATTATTTATTTAATAATTAGTTTTGATAAAAAAAAAGGATATTATAGATATTTGGTTACCTTGCTGTCAACAAGAATGATTTGCTGCATACATGTGGAGGTATTCAGGAACTTGTCTGCCTGAAAAAAAAAATGTTTTTGTTTAACTTTACGAGAGAGCGAAACAGGCGAAACGAGCCATGAAAACAAGTTGTTTTATTATCCTAATATCCTATTATCCTAATATTTCCTGGTAAATTATAGACTCTTGAGTTTTTTTTATTTAATCGTTATTCCATCAATATTTTTTTGAAAATAACCTCATTTATCTTATGGCACCCCAAGAGATGTCTTTCGGCAGCCTAGTGTGCCACTGCATTTTGGCTGAAGAACAGTGTTTAATTGAATGCAGACATTTTATAAGATAGCTTTTATAGGCGACCAAAATATGAGTTTATCAAAGTAGTGCATATTAGGAATGCAAATGGTTTTGTAGCCATTGGCTCTGAACATTTGATAGTTAAAGGACGAGGTCATGATTGACAGTAAAAATGAAGAAAAATGTATTTAAATGAATCTTTATAGATACAGCTACTTGGTTTATTTAGATATTTGTTATTGTATATTGTGTGACATGAATGATATACTGAATCTGTCATTGTTATTTTATCTGTTTTACAGATCGAATAAAAAAAGCTTTACGGCTTTATATCTCCATGTACGGCTGGACTCCCAAACTTCTACTTTTCCCTTTCTTCAACTATTTAATTAGGCTCCGCCTGGTTTGGATCATTTGAAGACGAAATAAGCACCGAAGTGGCGTTCTTATTGGATTGAGAATTAAGAATTGTACTGATTCACGTACAACATGTACATTTTTGATAAAGATATTTTCCTGTAATTTTCCTGTACACTGGAATATTTCATAGTCATGTATCATTGTATTTAATATAAAACGAAATTGGAGAGTGTTATATAATGCCGTCAGGTGGTCGCGTCGTCCAACCTTTGATTAAGACAGGCCCTTTAAATTCACGAAATGTCCGGTAAATCGAGGGGAATATAAATGAAAAATTTGCCAATTTGTGCATAGACTTACCTTTTAACGCGAACACTCATTAAGAAACAAATACCCTTCGAGTGACGAAGCGTCTGGTAAAGTCGGAATACTATTTGTGTGTGTTGCGTAGGACAATTGGAAGCGGTCGTATTAAATGACCTTTCGAATTTCTGTAATAAACTACTATGATAAAAGTAAACAAGTTAAAGGGAAAGTTGAGTTCTGTTGCAGAGGGCGCTACACAAAATAATTTGTTGTGAGATAATGAAAAACTGAGTCTCAAATGTGAAAGAACATAATATTAAAATGACAAAATCATCTTTGTTTGATCAAAATTGGTTCAGAGACGTCTGAAAAATAACGATTTCTAATACTTTTGTACCACCACAAATATTAGGTATTTTGAAAAAATTTGGGAAAAAAACCGTTGAAAAAACGAAATAACGCCTTTTACGTCGTATTTCAGCAAATGCCGATGTTGGTTTTTGGGGTAGGCATTTCCGTGTGTCTTATATTACGCACAACCAGCCGGCCCATGTATTGTTATTTTTAATTAAATAATTAATTAACGGTCACCGTGTTTTTTCTTTAAGTGGAGATGAATTGGTACGCTCGTATTGGCTAAATTTCACACATTTTCGGGGTCTAAAATTACCTTCGTAATAATGATAGGTTCTAAAAGGGCACTCGAAATGTCATAGATAAGAAGGCATTTGCGGTCTGAAAACAGAAATCAACTATCCCCTAAGTTTCCATCTGGTCCAATTGTCATCATTTCGCCCGAATGACCGATTCGTCTCTAACCCTTTTGTATAATACCCATTCAGCTTTAGCCTTTGGTTTATACCCATTTTGTGTAATTATCACTTTGTTTCACACCCAGTTACTCCAATTTGTCTCATAGCCATTTCGTCAATAATTCGTCTAATTACCATTGCGCCTACACGGTTCATTCACTGAGCAGTCTATGACCTTTGCATGTACTGCCCAATATTCAGTTCTCGATTTGTCTAATGTCCAATGTCTTTAGTCTAATATCCATCGTAAATTACTAGATCGCACTTGTAATTGTTAATAATTGAGATTGATAATGTTGAGAAAACGTTTTTATGATGCTGGGAATCTCCAACAAAGTTTTTATTTATGTAAATTAATTGGTTGTTTGAGGGGGGGGTGGGCAGTAACGCATATTTCTTTTCTTTTACTACCGTGCATGTGTGCTTAAGTGATTATCATTGTCACTGCATGTTTATGTTGTCATTGTTCCTTTCAGTGTTTTTTTTTCTAATAATAACATCCTAAGTAACGATGGCCATTGACACTTATATTTGTTGTTTATGGTGATTTGCTAAGCGATATATAATTAATCTCGTGTTAACATTTGTTGTACTCATCAGGATTATTTCAATAACGTACACGGATAGAGACGATTAAAGAATACTACATGCTGGCAATTGTACCGTGCATGTATTCCCAATTTTGCAGATCGCGTAAATCAAGAAGAAAAGACGTGAAAGCAGAAACAATTGGCTAAAGCTATGGTCACATCACCTTAAAGTAGCCTGCTCGACGGCCGGGCGCGAGTTTTGAGCCAATTTCGCCCAGGCACCGAGCGGCGGCCGCCCGGGCACCGCTTGTTCTTAGGGCCTCGCTCGGTCGCTGCTGAAGTTTTAGCGCGGAGTTAAAATTTGGATGGCGCCTACTCACTTTCACTCGCCGCCCAAAGCACACTAGGTGCCCGGGCGGTCGCCGTTCAGGCACCTACTTAATCGAGCGTTCGCCGTCGAGCGATTTAGGTCAAAAATCGAAGCCGCTAGGTCAAAGGCTAATGAGAGTTCGCCGCCCGGCCGCCGGCCGGTCGCCGCTGGGAGATTAGGCGGTCACTGGGCGGCGAGTTCGAAATCGGTCAGCAACCTTTGACCAAAATCGCTCGATGGCGAACGCTCGATTAGGTCGGTGTCCGGGCGGCGAACGACGGGCACCCCGCGTATTTTGGCGGCCCGCCGATCACCGGCCGGCTGCCGGGCAATTTCCTTAAAATTAGCCGGTGGCCGGTGGGAGACCGCTCGGGTATCGGTGGGTCATCGGTCGGTCACTGCCGGGACGCCGCCCGGAGAAGATCTCCGATTTCGCCCAGTTTTGACCTAATATCGACCGGCGACCGACGGGAAATCGACAGGACACCGCCCAGGTATCGTTGGGGCTCTACAAGCCTGCTCGAATTCTCCAAAAAGTCGTTGGTTGATGCCTAAATTCTACCGGCGACCGAGCAGGCTACTAATCGGTCGGTCACTGCTCTGATTTGTGACCATAGCTTTAAACAAGGATGGAAATACTAGGCAAAAATCGCTCTTCCAATCAAACTCCAGGAAATTGAATGACAATATCGCAATTCGCCAATGAATACATACATACAAACATATTGTTGAATATCATGTAGTTAGCGCAAGATAAGCGAATACAACTTAAATTTTAGAGTCTTTTTAAATTTGTTGTATTGTACATATTATTATGCAGGTTGAATATCAAGCAATCCTTTTGAATCTAATATACACGTCTGTGCAACTCCATATTTTGTGAATGTTCTCTTACTCTTTTTTTCTCCCCCCCCCCCCCCCCCCCCCCCAATTTGTGTTCTGTTTCTTTCTCTCACACTTCCTTTCATTTATCGGAAGAAGTTGCTGTATTTTTATTATCATGCAGTTTGCTATTCATGCATAGAGGCATTCATGATGTGACCCGGAATAATGTTCTTGTTAAATACTGTCTGCTGAGTGCTTCAAGGGCGTTGACTCATTTTTTTCGGTATTAACTTAAAGGAATCGTTTAACAATGTTAAATCTGAGATGCACGGCCCTACTTGTTATCAGTGTATGTGATATGGTGTTATATTGAAGCCCTAACAAAAATGCCCAGGAAGTGCCTCAAAAAAGTAAAAACTTTTGGGTGACCGGCTTTATCATATTTGTTTTCCTCCAATAGACTGTAGTGTTATGAAAACCGTTTGGCTAACGCAAAATTTGATTTCGATTTTCAATCATCAATATCTTGATAATCAGACAGGGGATCGGCTTGTACAAGTCATGGGATGTCTGGCCTTGCGGTCTAAGCCACTTGAGCTTAAACCCTGGTTAAACTTAGACTAGCATTTAAGATAGACTTTAGAATAGGACCAAATATGTTTCACGGTGATTGGTACCTTGTAAAATATATGCTAGTTGACAAGATAGCAGCAAAATGTTGTTGCTGTGGATGTGGATGAAAATGTTTGATCATACTCGTTTGAGATTAAACGAAAAATTACTTATACACACAAATGATCCAAAGGAACATACAACAATCTGATTAATTTACAATTAATATTCATTAATCTAACGATCAATGCCTTCAACTTAATAACAACTGCCATTCCAGGACAAGGAATTATTGTACATTGTTAACAATATTATCAAATTGTGGGAACGCCATGGAATTTATTCACTGGACATATTTACATGATGCATGCCATTTTACTTGGCATTCAGTTAAATGTCAAAACTATCCACAGAGTAAACATTTCAAAAGCACGATTTTACCCATGCCATAATTATCTAGCTTTAGTAAACAAAAAGAGTTCTTTGTTGCTCTCATGGCAGGTATCTCCAAAAGTAAAGTACACAGTTATTAAACATTCAACAGCGCCAGCATACTTAACTTCGCAATTAGGTCTCGTTTACCAATTACCTTTGGAAACTCTTATAAGCTTTGCTTTTACACTCAAAACACATTGACGTCGTTAACTATCGTAACGGACACTCTGGTCGATATGGACATATGTTTGTATTTAGTATGGCTAATTTGTTCCGTTCATTTAACCTGTAAGTTATTCTTTCGAATTCTAGCTAATAATCTTTTTTTCATTTTACTGTGAGCATAATGTAGTAGTGGGCCGAATTTCATAGTGTGCATTGAAATGGTTATTTAAATGTTGAGTATTTAATGTGCTAAAACAATTACATGGACCTTAATCATGAAAAATAATGTCAAATCATAAATATTAATAGTATAAAGCATCAGCATCAGCATTTGATTTGGCCATACCAATAACTAGGTGTCAATAAACATGAAAGATACATCCCACTTTTCAAGTTAGCTCATTGATGACTGACAGATGATGTCACAAGGAGAATAAGATATGGAGGTTTTGGGGCGGAGCTTAGCAAGTTTACCAAACAAATATTTCAAAAAAATACTTTTAAATCTATGAAACAAATTCAGAAGTTTACATATCAAAATATGAGATGTATGCAGGACTGCACACCTGTCCAGCAGGAATACACTTGTGTTTCGATGTCATGGGCCCTTAATTGCGAGAGATCCTCTTGGGTTCTCCCGAGGTAACACATCATTTAAACGGGATAATTCTTAAAAACCCACTTTGCTCGTGTTTTTATTGCTTTTTAATCTAGTTTGCCAGCAGGAATCCTACGAGGAGAGGACGGTTTTCGTTGGAGCAAATTTAGAGATGAGATGCGATGGACCCCCGAATTCAAAGCCCGTTTACATTAAGTGGAGCATGGTTAGCGGTGTTAATGACACACTTATCTTTGTATGTTCTTTGGAGACCAATGGCAGCTGTGAGGACATTGATGGTCATAGTTTGGATGTCCGAAACACCTATACCAGTTCGTTCACTATGGAGGACGTTTCCCAGGAGGATGCAAGAGAATATGAATGCGCAATTGTCACATTAGTAAAACAAAAACTGTGCAGATTTAACGTGATAATTAAAGGTGCGTATGCTATTCAATTTGTTTAAATGTCATGATCTGGTATCGGCTTCAAAGCGTGTTCTGATAAAAGATGCATTAGACGGTTTTTCGTGAACATATTAACATAAGCGTTTTAACGTATTGCCGTCAAGATTATGGGACGGAGGGTGTCCATTGTATCCCCGCCTCCTGATGAGGTTGATTATGCATTTAATGCATACTGAGAAGTGTTGAAATAATAATAACGAAAGTAAAGCTACAAGGTGCATTTCTGACATAATTGGGTATATTGGACTAGACACAAATATATGATCGATCTTTTTCTTGTCATATTTCGTAAAATAGGCCATTTTAAAAGCAATTCTTTTCAGGAGACACTTCTATTTATAAGACACAATTATGGTAATAATTGTGAGCTTTTTCAGTACGTCTTTGTCAATTTGTCAAACCGAAACGAAAATCATTATCTCATTACAAACATTAACCAAGTGAATAAAGAATGAACTGAATTTTATATCTCCCATGATTCTTACTCTTAAAGTAGAAGGAGAATGTGGAGGAGCTTACCTACCTTCACCTCAGGGATATATATTTTCACCCGTTAAAAACTGTCTGCAAGCAGTTGGGATATGTTGATTATTCAGTAAATAAGAATTGGTGCATACTATGACATTTTGGAATAATGGAAAATCAAAGTAAAGCTGCCAGGTCTCCATTGGACTGGAAACAAATGTTTGATCGATCTACTTCTCGTTATCTTTCGTCGAATAGGGCATCTTTCGCCGAATAGGGCATTTTAAAAGCAATCCTCTTCAGGAAACATTTCTATCGTGATATTTTTCCGAATTGAAATGCATATTATGAAAAAGGGCAAAATTTGTTTCATCTTTAACACAACTCAACATTCTCTTTAAGTAGAGCATCAATAATGGATATTGGGGTAGGGTCATAGATATACGTTAAATTGAAGAAATAAAATATTGGATTAATACTTTACAAATATTTATATCGCCAAATCGAACTAGTACATTAAATAATTCCGGAGAAGCTTGACTATTCTGTTCGCAATTAATTCATCATTAATAGATACAATTAAAGTGACAAATGAAATTGCATGCTCATTTTTACCCCTTGCTCGTTTCAGTCAATGAAATATATACGCCTAACCTTTAAAAAAATATATTTTAGTACATTGTTACTTCTAGAAGAAAACAGTTAATAATGGCATTTCCTACAATCATGAAATGTAGGCTTTGCAAATTAGGCCAATGCGTTTTCAAATGCAAAGTATTCAACATTGGTTACACATTATTAATTATTATGATTTTTTTCCCGTCACAGAGCCACCAGTGGGTTTAACCCTTATACACGAGAACGAAAGGGCATCAATTAACTCTAGCTTTCTCAAGGTCAGAGCTGATGTGAATACGACGATAAGATGCCTTGCCAATGCATCAGTGTATCTCCAGTGGTATCCCAATTGTTCTGATCCTTCTTACCACGCATGCCGTGAGAGTAATCAACTCAACGGTAGCCGTGCATTGTCATTCATCCCAAGAGCGAGTCAAAATGGAATCATCCTAACATGCCGTATAGAGAACAAAGATGAAGTATCGGGAAATATTTATATCTCGATCACATTACGAGTAGAAGGTATTCATTATGATTCACTTTCATTATCTGTTGTTTTGAGAATGTTGCAGACTTACGTACATTCTCTTTACCAAACCCAAAAATTGTAATGTTTATTTTTTGTCAAGTTTCCTTATACATTGACATAAATCATAGTTATGATTTATCGTATGTTATGTAAAGCAAATTGTAGTGTAATATGTTATGCGCTATACCAAATTAACATACATTTAATTAATACACTTGTATGTTCTTGTTTAATGTCTTTATCTTGCCAAAATCGTTTGCTTATTTATTTGAGATATTAAATAGAGAGAAAAGGGTCTTTATTTGATGGGTGATTTTAATATAATTTTAGAATGTTGGCAAGGTTCACATTGTAACATTTTTTAAAGAAATGTTATTGTTTTAATATTTCCTCTCAAAACATTCCCCACCCGTGTTACTCAAAAATCTGCTTCTGGGATGTTTAAAATCATGTGCTGAGGTCAAGATATAAGAAATATGTTTAAAAACAAAATTATCTAGAATAATGAATCAATAACTGATTATAAACCATTATGAAACAATAAATGGTTATATTGTTAATATTAGATATATTTCAAACTAATGAACTTAAATTGTCTGACCAAGTAAATTATATATGAAATACATTGTCCAAACACGTATAAGTATTACATGGACTTAAAACTCTTCCTAAAAAGATATCAAAGAAGATATATATTTCAATTATCCTTCCATCATTGTGTGTGGTAAGTCACATCTATTATGCTAGAAATTACTTTACTACCAGCCTACATATACTTTGTTGATCTCTGAGAAGTGTCTAACTTTTGTTAGGCCCAAACATTGTGGGGCGTGTGTGCAGCGCTTTGTAACTACAAGGAAAAGGCGCTATATCAAATATCTTTTGGATTGGATTGGATATGTTGCCTCTCTTGAGAGAATAGTTAAATAAATTTACAATAACTTGTAGTCAGAATTATTATATTCTTCATGACTCACTGTAAACTTATTTTAATCCATGAAAAATGAAATACTATGTATTCTTACTTGCCGCATATGCGTACACATTTGTTTTCCTCTAGGGTCAATAATGTAACAAGGACCTACCACTCGGAATTCGCTTCCCTCATTAATTAAATAATTTCAATCGCCAATGTTTATATTATTACGTTGAAAAAAAGTTATTCTTGCAAAATATTAATCTAATTTGAACCTGTTATTTCCTTAATGTTAAATATTATATATACGAGGCACATTTTTGTTCTCGTTTGTAATAAATGTTGTACTTTTGTCATTTTCCTGTAATCTGGTTATATCTAATCCAATAAGCTTCTTTTCATACTGCTACCAAACGAGCAACTTATATATTTGTTTAAAAATGTATAAACATGTATTCTATTTTGTTTATGTAACACTGTTTAGTCATATGTATGTATATTATTTTTGACTGATTGAATGAAATGATATCGAATCGATTTCTTTTTCTCGCAGTATGTGTTCATTATCTTGAAATCGTCCGAAACGACTCCTTTGCATCTACCGTCGGTGGTAAGGGTGCATTGAGCTGTCAAACCAATACCAGTAACTTCAATCTGACATCGTCGTCACTCTTCTTCATTACATCTTACCAGGATGGGAGAGGAAATGAAAATCCGAGTGCTTCGTGGGAAAATGCCGGAGCATTACATTTGGCTAGCTACAAGCTTGATTCAAACGTAAACTCTCTTTCCTGCTGTGTGTCGAAGACCTCTCTATGCCCAGGGGTTTGCTCAGAAAAATACTTCAACGTGCTTCATGGTAAGAAATATGAAACGAACTTTCTAGATGTACTTCAAACACTTGTACCGATAACCTAAAAATACTTGAAGGAAAACAACTTTCAATTGTTACATGGTAGAAGCTAAATAATTTGAGTATTAAAATACAGTCCTAGTGATGTGAGATATTATTAACATCTCTTAATTGAATATTCCATTTCAGAAATGGCAATTAATATGGCCACAACATAATTTGATCATATGCTGATGATGAAAAGAAGCTCAGATCTTTCTGTCTTTTATTAGGTTCAATATATCTAGCATCTACAGACAACCCTGACGTTATAACCGTGGCTAATACCAACGGATGTCAATCTCAAGGTAAGATGGAGGTAGTACACGTGTGTAGTTCCATTTTTTTAGAATGTAAATTTCAGAAGAGGTATTGAATTGTTCTTACAGCTCAGTTGTGTTATAATTCACTTGAGGAGGAACAAAGGTCACAGCATCTTAATATCGCTAGTGTCTTCATATTTATCTCCTAAAATTAAAAGGAATCTACACTTCAAATGAAAAAAAAGGAAAAATGTTAAGGTCATTTGTGAATTGTATTTTTAGACAAAAACTAGATCTACATTGGTAAGTGCAAATGAGAAAGATTTGCAATGGTTACATATTGGTACGCGTTTTTTTTTTTTTTTAATCTTTGAAGGTCTGTCAACGGTGGTGCTGATATTGGTTCCATGGACGTTGGTTGTTCTATTGCTCATCATTGTAATAAGCTTGGTGATTCGATCGACAAAGAGAGGTAGGGCTCTGTTCATTTTTGTTAATCTAACATTATACACACTGTAATCAACGTATGATAAGTAGATGCATGTTCATTATATTCTCCATAAATATTTCAGCAAAGCAATGGAAAGAAGCGTACTTTCAGCGCAGTACCTATTAAAGCTAACAGAGCTCAGGTTAGTACTGATACTAGGAATAACAGGTCGCAATTACGTTACATACATTTCTTTTGGGGGCAAGTACGCAAAGGAACTGTTTCGTAATTGGTCTAGTTCAACGTATTGAATTGAAAAATAAAAGCAAAAATGGTTTATTATGTATCAAAGCAGGGACAGCCCAAACTTGGTCAACTTCTCGAGCTGGATCTCATTCTCATTCATCGAAGACATCATCAGAACAAGGTCATCCACCTTCTACTTCGGGACAGGCTAGGGTGATTATTCGGATAATTTTCGCTTTTATTTTTACCACAACTCATAATGATAATTACACCTACAAAGTACTTGTATTACCTGGACGTTCGCCAACATGACCTAAGGCTCTAAATTCATTCCAAGAATAAATTCCAACCAGATATGTATTTATTACATCTTAATTAAGAATGGCAAATCGAGATAAATGCCTTGCCAAAGGAGTCGAACCGGTAACAACACGCAGACGGTATGTTTATTAATTAGTCATGGCTAAACTAAAAGGTTAATACTCTCGTATTAGCTTGTGTTAGGTTGAGGTGTGCGTTAAACCCCTAGCGGCCTAGCCAGATGCAGTTATGTGTTATCTTGATATTGCGGGTCTTTATTTAAACCTCCGATATAAACTGTTTACCAGACAAACCGAATTGAGACGGGTTTGGACTCTGATTGTATTCTTTTTATCTTGACCTATGATTTCCCTTTAAATAGGAACAGGTTTCAGATGCGGAAGACCATGATATGTGTTCTGGCTACATGGAGATGCGGCCTATAGCACCGGTTCAGCAATACATGGCACTACTGGGTGGTGGAGCCACAATTGAGGACGAAATCGGATCTTACGTGAGCCCTACACTCACACGGAAGAACAACCCGACTTTTGTCGGTGACCCTACGTATGTGAATACAGAGGAAATTGCATATGACAATACAATAATGAAAACGAATGATGAATTATCATATAGTGAATAAAGACTTTTAACAGTCCCATTTGCTTATAATATGTACTCTGCTTGAGACAATGCAAACTTTATAGATTTCTGTTAGTGTAAACCTCCTCAATCGAAAATGAGCAAGCAAACAAATGATAAAGAAGACAGAAAGACGGAAGTGAAATGAAAAATGAAATCAAATATATATAAATTAATAAGCTAATAAAGGAAGAAATAGCATATTTATATATGTTAATGAGTACATAGCATTTATCGCATGAAGATTATCGGGGTGGTTGATATGACCAACAATAAGTGTACTTAAGCTGGGGTTATATGGATATTGTATGTTAAGTAGTACTTGAGATAAAAAGAAGTGATGAAATATTTGAGTGTATTTGAAGGGGGACAGTTTCAGTCTCTATACGCCGGGGGGGGGGGGGTCGGATGTTGATGCTAGTGATATTTTGCCCGCACACAATTTGCTTTGGCAGATAATGATAGATGTCATGTTTTCTGCAAGGATTTGATGAAGATGCCTTTTTACTGAAACCAGTAAACAGTATATATATTTGTTTTCTTCATTCAGTTGAAAAGCAAGGCCTATTTTTGCTCATTTAGCGTTTAATATGTGAACACATGTTATAGAGAAATATTATGATAATAAATGTACGATAGGTCTGTTGTAACTTTGTGGGTTGAAACAACAATAACCTGATCAATGTGTGAGAGGTTTATTTGCTTTTCAGAATTTGAACTGTAATGAGGTATAAGAATATTCTTACCTATAGCACCGGGACAGGATTTCATTAAATGGCCACCTAAAATATTGGATTTTTAAGGGACTTACTTCTTAAATTCTGCATATATAGCCTCTGTATCTTACCGTTTTAAGAAGAATTTATCTTTTAATAATTTATGTTGAATTAACGAATTAAACAAACCCCTTCACCCCTCACACCAAAATAGGCCTATATAGAAATACATGTAGCACGTAATGAAACAAAAATCATCCCTTTATGTTGAACGCCGCATATCTAGATGTGAACATCGAAGATATAATATTCCTTTCTTTAATTGTGAGATCACTTCAAAATGCACTTTCACACCTTTTTGTAACTAGAGGACAATTAGGAAAACACAAAACTATATCCGAAGTGTTTTTTTATAAAACTCGCACGCTCTTTGATTTCGTATTTACATGTTATATTTATCTGTTCTTAGATTTGTGTCATTGTGGTTTACTTCGATTGGCCTTGCTTCTTGTTGCTAATCAGTTGGGATCCAAGTTCTAGTCTCAAAAGTTGTTTAAACAGTAAGAAAAAAGATAGCCTCGGATGTTTGCAATTAAGTCCCAATGTTGGTATTAAGAAAATCCCAGTCAACCGAATAAGCATTATTGCCAGTATGTGATAGAGTGCCAATCGTACGAATGGATTTGAGCGATAAATTTGACAGTCTTGACGTTGAATTATAGGTACATTGGTATATTATGGAATAAGTAATGTTGTAAAACAGGGGATTACAGGTCATTACACTATTACTCGCTGCTGACACTCATGTTTTCGTTTCCACTCTGATCTCCAACTAAGTAACTAAATTCTTGAAATAAATACCGAAGTTATCAAAATGGTTTAATGCCAAAAATATACCTTTAATCTTAGGAAAACGAATTTATATTAAAACAGAAAAGGCAATATCGATGTACTTTGGATGGTGAATTATTGGTAAGAAAGGAGAGTTCGGAATTCATTACAGGTTTATGTTATCAATATCCTACAAATTGCACTTTTACGTTCGACCCGCTTACAAAATACCTTCATACTTCCACCCATAGTTCATTTTAAATAAAGATTAACAATCTTTTCCCACTTGAAAACTGATGAACTCCATTTAACCGTATTTGCTCAAAACTCCATTCGACACACTGGACCAAACACTCTTTTTATTAAATTTCGGAAACCAAGCACTCTTTTTAAAAAGGTGTTAAAACTAGGCTAGTATGCAATTATAATTGACTCGTGTTATATTCCTCATTTTGTATTTTGTGTACATTAAGGTTGAATCAGTCGACATTGTCTATGACCAAGAACAGCAAGTTACTCTTTACTTATATATATATATATATATATATATATATATATATATATTAATATTTTGAGTTAATCTGAAGGCTGCAAGCATATTTAATTCATATTTACTATGCATAAACCATGTTACTTATTCTTTAAATTTCCTTTATAATGCCTTGTACTCAATTTGAATTTGGAAAACAATATTTTGAACTCAAATTTATGACCTGGCACATTAATGCACGTGAATATATAAATGGTCTTTAAAAAAAGATGACATATCTTTCTTTTCTTTTTTTAATCAATTTCTCAATGACTCAATTTCTCAAATATATGGTCTAGAAATTCATGAAACGTTCAACAGAGAGGGTTGCGGGCTTAACATTTACACAAAACATGTGTTGATCTTGTTGTCACATTAGGTGTAGATAAACAAGGTATGACAGAAAGAAGGAGAGAAAGAGAAAGAGAGAAGACAGACAGAGGGAGAATAGAGAGAGAGAGAGAGAGAGAGAGAGATGGTGAGAATAAAAAGAGGAGTGTAGACAGCGGAGGGAGGGATGGAGGAAGAGAGTGTGTGTGTGTGTGAGAGAGAGAGAGAGAGAGAGAAAGAAATAGAGAGTTATTTTCATCACTACCAATTTGTTTAATGTGGGCGGAAGGGCGTGTACGTGTGTGGTGTGTGTGCGGGGGAGGAGGACGGAGAAGGTATCTATTTATCTCGCGTGTCAACACTTCAATAGAATGGATACTGAAAGTGATATGCCATACATAATCGGTTTTTAGATACTATATATTAGAAATAAACTCGTCTTTCCAGGGAGGAGGTCATATACCCAAACTCATCAAAAGAGGGAGCACTTTCAATAACCTAGGCAGAGCCAACCAGACAGAAGGTTCTCAAAGGGGAGAAGAGATATTTGGCCTTGAATTCCACGATTCCTTATCAACTATTAACGTACAAGTAGTGGGGCCAACCCTTTTGAGAGGTCTCCTATGGTGACCAAAACATAAATAAAATAATATATATTTTTAAAAAAGGCATGAGACTGAGAGATTTCAAGTACGGTGTTCGTTGTTGAGAGAGTGGAAAGGCTGCTGAACCGAGCTCCAACACCGACGGTCAGTTTAGAAGGACGATAGCGATCACGCGTGCGCGTTATCGGTAGCTCAACACCAGCCTCAACACGAGTGACGTCCTACTCTACACACGAAAAGCCTTGTGATAAAAGCATAATCCATTCAGAAAATCCTCTAAATTACATCATATCGAATATCAAATGTATATTCATATTAAAAAGTATATAGATAAAACATATTTCTGTTGAAAAACATAATAGTTCCAATGATTTACTTCTGTTTTGCCTTTAAAATGGATTTTTACCTTAGCATGATCGGGAGATTCGTGCCAGATGTCCGCATAGTTACCTGCGGTATACTGCAACACCAACACTAACACCGAACTTGAAATCATGAATTTCCCAATCCCTAGGGGCTGGTGTTGGTGAATGGGAAAATTACTTACTAGTAAATCGTCAACACCAACCGCGATACTCAGTTCAGCAGACGACATTCAACACTAGCCCTCAACACAGACCACCGGAAATACGTCATATTTCCCGAGGTCAATCCCAAAACCAGCCTTATTTCAAGTTCGGTATTGTGGCTGGTGTTGGTGTTCTCACAACACCAACACCAGCTTTCAACACCGAACTTGAAATCACTCATTTTATTTCCGATATGCCTACGCCTAAATTCAGGTAAAATCTTGGTATCAATTATTCTTGGAATATCACAATGAAAAAAGACGGATAAAAAGTTCATACTTCAAGTGGTTTTAAAAATATCGCAGCAATGAGCCTAAATTTAGCCTGAATTTTAGGAAATTGACCTCTATGACCTTTGACCTTTAACTACGTACCTCAGGAATTCATCAGATCGCTTTTCATTGGTGATTCCCCCCCCCCCCCCTACCAGGTTTGAAGCGCGACCATACCTCTAGTGATTCTTGAGTTATTGTGATAACAAATTATTTTTATGCAATGAACTCCATGAACTTTTGCCTACTTACTTCAAAATCTAATAATACAATCTTCATATGAAGACACAATATATATCATCAAGAATTTTCAAGTGCACACCTCAAGTAGTGCTAGATTGATGGAAATAAACATTAACAGCTACATTTAAATTCCAATAGTGCCTGAGCAGTGGTGTCGATGCGAACAAGCCGAATAATTTGCTTCACCTTAGAGGGAGACATTCCATTTATGAGAATTCATGGTTTGAAAAACTCTGAGTATACATACAAGAATGAGATGAGAGGATCAAATGTCGTAAATTTCTATGTTCTTTTTTTTTTGAAGGATTTATTTTACCTGGAAAAAAGAAATTATACATCTAGGTCAAGCCTTTATCAGTACAAAATCTTTCAGAAAACTTTTCTCAATTTCACTGAAACTCAAAACCACGGATTTTGCAGTGCAACATTGCTCATTTCCTATCATAGTACGTGTAAAATGATTTATTAAATAATTAATTTCGATACAAAATATATAAAATATATTTTGGTATCTCCCTGTTAACAAAAAAAATATTTTCTGGCACCTCATTACCCACATGTGGAGGTATTTAGGATCTTGGCTGCTTGAAGTCATGCTGTTATTAACTTTTAAGAGCGAGCGTGCTAAGTCTTTATTATATTAAAATTACTCATGAAATTATAAATTCTTGCGGGTTTGAACCTTCGGATTGTTGTCATTTAATCTACGTTTTTTCAACAATACATTTGTGTAAATAACCGAATTTTGCTCGTGTCACCCGTAGGTATGTGTTTCGGCACTCAGGGTACTACGGCATCCTTGTTGTACAACGCTGTACTTGAGGGTCTAAATTTGAGGGGGCATATCGACCAGGTCGGGGGGGGGGATATATTCCTTGCCCCTTTAAAGTAGGAAAATACTCCATATTCGTTTTTTGGTAATGATTTGCTAATCAATTTATAATTTATATTGTGTTGATATTTTTGGTACTCATCATGATTGTTCCAACAATACACACAGACAGAGACGAATACAAGATAAAACACTCTGATGATTGTATCATGTATTCCCATTTATTTGCAGATCGCACAAAACAAGAGGAAAACATGTTAAATCAGAAACAATCTACTAGAAATGCATAAACTATTAAACTACCTATCATTGGCATGAAATAGTGAGGCCTGAAGCAATATTTTACTTTCAAAGGTATTTAAGACCAAAGTCAAACATTCATATGGCATGACCCACATTTGATGCATCAGCTTAAACTTGGTAAATGGAGAGTTTGACTGCACATTTAAAAACACCGTTGCTCCTTCATTCGTTGCAAAATATATGAATAGGGTATCGTTAGACAGAAAAGTTAGTTCCTATATAAAATGAAATAAAAAATTTAGGTCACATAAATGTTGACTTGTCAATCATACGCTACTTAAGTTGGGTATCATTTTTAGTTACACACTATATACACTGTTCAAATATAAAATTATCGATGAAAACGTCTAGAAGATAAATTAACTTCATTTAAATTTGAAAATATATACAGCTCTCTGAAAGTTGCTGAATCATCAGACTCAAACTGAATAAAATAACAACAGCTCACTATAGTTTTTGAACAACTAGACCACATATGCAATACAAGTACTTTTGTTCCGTTGGATAGGATGCCTGCAATGAGTGAACATATTAATAACCATGGATTTGTAATGCATGAACAAACTATAATCATTACAGCTGAAAAGGGTATCTCTTGACTTTATATGAACTTTAAATCATTACAGAGACATGCACTACATGTTTGAATATATAAATCGAGTCAATAGGGAAAATTACAGTTCAGTACACATCATTTTTGTAGTGCCAAAATATGTCACTTCATATGTTCTTGGAGGTCCACTGAGTGCATCAGTTGGCTGCCAGGGAAGAGGAAAGCAAACTAAATCACTGTAACCGTAATGGTCCCTCTTCCTGACCAACTGGTGCATCCAGAAGACCTGCAAACTATAGCATGAAGGTAATTAAAATACAAAACGTTTCATAAACAAACCAGCAAACAAAAACAAAGCACAAGGAGGAAATCAAATTAATATGTATGGTGACACTAGTTAATGACACGATACTGAACATAAACATGAGGAATTAATTCTGGCTCAAAAACTATTGCATAAAATGTTTAGTAGGTATAAAACTGAAACCATGAAGTATAAACCTGAGAAAAGAACAAAATGTGAGAGCATGTAGTAGCGCACTGACAAGAATGCCTAAAATCGTACAGGTTGACCAGTATATAGAAGTTAAGAAAATCTCAGAAGAAGTATGGAACATAATCTAGTATAATTAACAGACCAACATTAGTATATGTAGTCTACGTATACTCAAATTGTTATGGTAATAAATACCAGTATCGATCAACGAATAGCTTAAACAGATATAAGGTCCAAGAAACTTTATATACAACATACATACATATTCATGACCTACTGTCAAGCCCGAAAAAAAAAGAAGCATGCAAACTTAGCGAGTCATCACAAATATGTAATTTCCCGTTGTGTCTAAATGAACATTGCATTACTTAAACAGTCAATATGAATTAACAACATGCAGCCGTTTTGGGCAGATAAGGATCAAAGTTTCCACCTGCAATAATGTCAACATCATTTACATTAATTATATTTTTTTTACTAAGAGTTAGAGATGGAAAACAACATGTAAACCTCGCAGGCTACCAATTCTTGAAAGCATGCCTGTGAAATTTTCTACGCAAGCGAGTTTTGGTCATCATCTTACCATTCTTTTCCATTTCTTCACCTCTTTTGCTCTGTCTTCTATCTCAATGCAGATTACCTTCACATGTAAATGCTCCTTTACTTTATAGTATAACACATTTAAACCATGTCGAATATTTCTGGTGAAACAATGACCAAGAAATTATGAGTACTTCCTTTATCTTAATACAGTATGATCCTAGATAATGAATACTACTGCTGAGGAAACATACGATGACCGTGTAATGTAACGTACAATGAGATAAGTCAAACAACTGGAACAAATGCATTGACGGGTAAACAATGTTAAGATACTAGTTATCTGTGAAATAGTATTCAATCATCTGCACAGTAATTATCAACAATCAATTATAACGTTTTCCAGATATACACAATCCAAACGACCAAATAATTGCTCTTTAGAAGTATTTACATTATTGTGTGCCATGCTGGCAATTTAGGCAATTTGAACAAAATAATTTTCCAGAAAAACTTTGTATTCAGCTGTCAATTGCTCAAGAACTTCTTCATGCACAATTATATCCCTCAATTTAGTATGAGGATAGATTATTCTCAAAAATCCCGTTTCAAATGATAATACGTTGGCACAAGTCCCTCTGGTTGCATGACTAAGCTTGCCTTTCTGTTCGCCAACTCTCGGATATCCATTTTTTTCAACACACAATCATACGGGAGCACATTCATATTCTGGCCAAACTACTATCTACATCTATATCAGGGTTTTATGCCATCAACTTTACAAAAGGCTCTTCCTGAATGTGTTTGGGGATAACTGCCGTTAAACCTTTGACAACTATGTTCTTGCCATCTCTTCTCTGACAGGTACTCTTCTTCAGTCCTTTCCCAGAGCACTGTTTCTAAGAAACGTCGTTGGTCTGATTACAAGAGGACGATTGCTTTTTAGCATTTATTCTGCACAGGTAGTCTGCTAATTTGTCCTTTTGTTCTGCAACCGCCAGGGTGTGTTCACAAAACAAACGATCATGTAGTAGAAATGATCTGCATTGCTCGTCACAAGCAAAGAAGTCATCCTGGCATGACACCTTAAAGAAATCCTTTTCATCAAAGCAAATGTATTGAGAGCTAGTGGATGGAAAGTCAACAATGCTACGACTACAATCGATGATCTTCTCAGCCTTACTCCAAACAGCTTGCAATTCGTACGGCAAAAGTCCCTCGATTCCACTCTCTTCGGGAGAAATTGAAAGCGCCTCAACTTTCTGTCCTGGTGCACTAATATCGGCGCTCTTAAGTGGTACCCTTCTCTCCTCTGAGTTCATGTGAGCCCATTGCAGTGGTGTTGTTTCAAGATGCTTATTGACTGACCCTTTCTCGCCTGATTCTCTGATTGATGTTTCCAATTCTGTGTACTTCGACTTCACAAAGTCTTCTAGGCTATCAACCAGTTCATTCCATGACTTCTTTCCTCCAAGCCCCTTGGCGATCAGAGAGTTCATACATTCGCACTCGTCCCGTCGTGGGTCTCCTAATCCTGTCTGCTGCCTAACTGGCTTCAACATGCACTCTTTGACCTCTTGTGATTGATGTTGCATGAACCAAGTCGCAAATTCAGGATCCCTTCCTGTCTCTGCAGTTTCTAGACCGTTCCATTTGGTACACGAATGTAGAAGGGCTTCTTCATACTCATTGTCATTCTCACAGTCTGCCAGTCCCTGGTAACGTATTTCATCGACTTGCTCTCCAAAGATCGATCTCAGTATTTGCGCAGTGTTTTTGTGCAGTCCAAGTTCATGAAGCTTGCTCTCAACCTTTCTGCGATGATGCTTCATGCAGAGCAGATGCTTGGAATTGGAAAAACTTGGTGAACTTGCCAGGCCTTTGTACATTGCTATATCTCCATCTGTCTTGAAGAATGGTACTTGCTCATTTCCCAGATGTTTGGAGAGTTGGTTTCCAAAGTACTGGTACGTTTCAGTATCTCTTCTTTCATGCACCAGAAATGGGCCAGGCATGATTACATTCTCTTCATTTTGTTTATTCATCAAGTTATGATGTCTGTACGATGCAACAGTAACATACATTTGACCAAGGTCAAATGGACCAGTAAACGAAATGCTACTGCCCGCAGTACAAGTTCTTTTCATGTCCTCGATCTGTTTGTCTGTGTAAGCAACACACCTTTGATGAGAGCCTTCAATTTTATCATTAGAGATCTCGATGCTTCTTACAAATTGTTTCTTTTCAGCCAATTTGTTCAAATCAATTTGTTTCTTCCCTGCTGTACAATGTGAGTAGATTTGTTGTCTATCACGTTGCAATGATGCAGCTGCATCATTGCCCACAGTAGTTTCCTGATTTTGGAACTTGTCATCAGGTCTGCCCTGTGTTGACTGACTTGAAGGCTCTTTCAATTCTTCATTCGAAGCCTTCTGTGGTGGGATGAAGGGACTATTACTCTGTTTACAATTCTCTTGTGGTGTCAGTGTTAAGGCTGTCTTCTGCCCTCTCCATTCGTAGCGTATTAAGGCGATCGGACATTCCAACACTCCGTCTTTTTGTAGCTGGTATATTATTCTGAAAAATCCAGGGGTATCTCTGTGAGGATAATATCTGCGAATAAGTGTGTACCTCTGAGAGCCAGGCTTGGGACCCTCTTTCAACAAAAAGATGTTTTGGTCATTATCCACAACTAGCTCATATGTATATCTTTTGGAGTTCTTGTACTTACCGGTCCCATCGCATGTAAGGTCCTGGTCAAATTCAAGTTTCGAAGTATCCACAAGAAAAGCAAGTTCATCGCCACATGCTAGTGGAAGACATGTGTTTTCTTTGGTAGTTGGGAATAGCATCAATTTCGCAACACTCTTGATATCGTTGAAGAAAGCTTTGGTAGATTTGATGGCGTGCCATTTCTCCCTGTAGAGTATGCATTCAAACCTGTTAATCGTCTTCAAGCGTTTCGGTTCTGGTTGTATGAGGTCTGGGCGAGACCTGGTCATAGAAGAAGAAGAAGAAATATACAAAGTACACTAAACTTCATCTCCAATATACTGCAAATATTGTGTTGATCCTTTTCGATTTCATTTGCACATTAGTGTTTGTTTTTATATTACGGTTCAAGTCACTTCAAATTGAATAACTCTTGTTTAATTCCTCATTCTGGATTCTTCTCTTCCCGTTATTGTTGTGCTTTGATGTGTCTTTTCTGTAGAGTATTATAACTGAAATTGCCAGGATAATTAAGCAGTATATGTTAACACATCGTCTCAAATTCATTATTTTTTCCATTGATTTTTGTTTGTTTTCATTCAGAGTTACCTCGTACCAACATTAGATTCCATTTTAATACCTAAATTTACCCAAAATGTATACTTTAAAGTAGGTCCGTGAGACCTTCTGAATATCTTGTGAAAGATATAATCCTACCTTTGCTGTACTTCTACTCTTGAGCAGCTAGGGATCGGTGATATATCTTCCTCATATGACGACAAATCCATGGTGCTATTAAAGAAAAATCGGAGAAAAGAAGAAATGTATAGACAGAGTTGTATGAACGTTTAGACCTTCCTGTACTTGGCTATTTGAGCTGCCCGTTAATGGGGAAGACTGTTTTCCAAGTCCCCCGCCTTTCCACTGGTATTGCAAATTTTCATAGACTTGGTTTTAAAAAATGTACACGACTTGGAGAAAAGGCAACAAAGTTAAGAAATAGCAATAATGTAAAACGAAGAAGTTGGAAATCCCCTCCCCGTACAGTAAGGGCTAAACCGCCATATGCACAATAACTTTGCTGTTTGTCAGGTTTCACTTAGAAAAAGATTGAGTGGGCAAGAAAGATATTCATTTAAACAAATGAAGGGTAGAGTTCTCTAGTTACTTGTCAAAAAGGCGAAATATTGTGTCAACTTTTTGGGTAACAATTAATTTTTTACAATAAAAAAAAATTATTGATAAAATTATTATGAGATTGTACAAACCACATTTAGAATTACATTCTGCAAATGTAAAATTTAATAAAAACTTGTCTAGAGCTATTGAAGTTTGAATTAAGTTGATTTCGTTTGTCTTTTTTATTATTGTGATTATCTTCTCATTAGCTAAAATAATTACACCTTCAAGCATTGTTGTGGTTGCAAGGTGAGTTCCATTCAGAATCACTCAAGTATAGGATGAGGAATAATATGTCCTCAGTTTTTTTAATTGCAGCAATGTATCTGAACCACATGGCTAGGCCCTTACAAGTTTATATCAAGCGAAGTATATTGAACAAAAAGAAATGCGCTAATGTATGATAATGTTCTGATAGGTAATAATGGTTAACAATGATACTTTCGTCCTCATAAACTTTCAAAATATCCATGATTTCGCACAATAACAAACTTAGCTCAGAAACTTCACTTTCCCTTCACCTGGTTTGAGGCTCGATCATACCTCTAATGATATTTGAGATATTATGATAACGAGGCCCGAACCTTTATTTTCAGATATTGAACTATTTGACCTTTTGCCTACTTACTTCAAAGTCTCTTTAGATAATCTTGCCACGATGACATAACATATATTGAACAAGAAGTTTCAAGTTCATACCTCGAGTGGTATCAGGTTGATGAAAATAAACATGAATATTTAAAGTACGGTATTGACTAAGCAATGGTGCTAACGTGAACAAGCCGAATTATCTGCTTCAACGTAGACGGGGACATTCCAATTAATATGAGAAATCATACTTTGATCGAGTCTGAGTATATATTCAAGAATGAGAAATCGTAATAAAGTGCCAGTTTTTTTTTGTTAAGGATTAAGTCACCTGGAAATAAAACATTATACAGGTCAATTGTGTATCTGAAAAAAGGTTTTAGGAATCACTCTAAATTCACTGGAACTATAAACAACAACAAGATTTTGCAGTGCGACATTGCTCAATTCTTGTCATGTGAAATGATTTATTTAATACTTAATTTCGATGAAAAAGATATGATATCTATTTGGGTACCTCATTCAGTCTTTATGGCGAATATGCCTCTGTAAGCAAGCATCGGTATCTTAAATTTGAAGTTTGAAATCGGGCTGGGACGAATAATCGATGGCTGGTATCAAGACATAAATCCTCACCTAGAATAATAAGAAGACGACGGATGGTTTGAAACTAATTGGGGGGGGCAGGAATCGCTAAATCACTCACACAGAAAGAATATAATAGCTCACATTTGTTTTAATTTACATCTTTCCCTATAACTCAACCTCCTTGAAGACCGACTGCAACAACGAGCGCACATAAATAGCCTTTGAGGTAGACTACAACGCCTACGCATGTGGAATTCCCCAGTTTTCGTGAAAAACATAACACGTCGTCTGAATATGACAGGGTTCCCAATGTGTGTATCTAGGAGTACGTGTGTGTTTGTGAGTACACATGTATATCTATGTAGTCAAAGTAGTACTTCAAACATTCCCCCTTTTCGCAATACTCGAATTGTAAACATTGATCTTATACAGATTTGAATATAATATATTTACACTTCTCCTCTATCTTTTTTTATTTTCGTTGAAATTATGTAGATTATGTACGTAATTTGTATGTATCATATGTCTGTTTTGTTATGGTGACCCCACCACAAGTGTCACTATTCTTGCTTCAAGTCGAGTGTCTTGCTTCATTCCTAAATATCATTGTAATTATATATTTTAAAGTGAAACACAACTACATAATTTGTCTGTCTCCCTTCCTGGTTGATATGCCTGAAGGACGACACGGGGGAGAAGTGTGTGTGAGTGAGATAGAGAGGGGGAGAGAGAGGGAGAGGGGGAGAGAGAGGGAGAGAGAGAGAGAGAGAGAGAGAACGAGACAAAGAAAGAATGAGAGAGAGGGAAAGGAGAAGGAAACAAAGAAATTAATGAGAGAGAGGGAGAGAGAGAACGAGACAAAGATATAATGAGAGAGAGGGATCGAGAGAGAGCAAAAAAGAGAGAATGAGAGAGAGAGAGAGAGAGAGAGAGAGAGAGAGAGGGGGGGAGAGAAAGAGAGGACAGAGAAAAGAATATATTTATTACAAAATCATATGTGGTCAGAATAAAGTACTTTAGAGATTTCCCTTTATTGCAGCATTCGGATTTTTACCATGGATTGTGTTAATTATAGAGAAATCGGCTCTTTTCTTACAAAACATATATAATAAAAAGTAGTATTAAAAATACATTATGCTATGAATGCTTTGCGGACTATGCTTGTACAAGGCCTAAGGGCTTTATTTATGTAGTTCCCCATTTCATTTCTAAATTTGTTCTTGAATAATTTGGTATCTTTTGTATCAATGTAATTTTTAATTTAATTCAATTCAATTCAATTACATGATAACATAAATAAAAGCTGTAAAATAAAACATTCGGCCTTTATAAACAGGAATACAGCGAATATTCTTTTGTAAGCAAGCTGCGGAATGTCGTTAATGTTGAAGTGTTAAATCGGGCAGGGACGAACGATCAATCGACCGGGGTCGATATCAACTCGAAAATCTACACTTAGAATGCTGGTTTTGAAAAGTATTTAACATAATAACTGGGAAAATAGCAATTGCTTAACCACTAACACAGAAGTAATGATAAAGCTAACAAGTTATCTTACACCTTCCCAATAACTCAACCTTTTCTTCAAGACCCGATGCAACTTGAAAGCCCAACGGTCTCACATAAAGAGCCTTTGAAGCAGACTACAACGCCTTAGCATGTGGGAATCCCCAATTTTTTTTTTGAAAAACATGCACGTCGTGTGAAATATTACTATAACTATTTTTCCTCTATGTATATTAAATATATCTCTCTCATTATATCATTAGCAATAAATTTTGTAGATATTAGACCAAATGATAAGAAGACGAAATAATTATTAGAGCATATGGATGGTAGATCAAATGGTACTACAACAGTTGGGTAATAAACAAAGGGTTATAAATCAAACGTTCATTAGATCTAATATTTATTAGACGATTATAATTATAATTGGCAAATGGAAAAAAAGTGGGTTATTGACCAAATGGATACTTTAACGAATAGTTTATAGATGCAACGATAATTAGATGAAAAAATTATTAGACAATATGGATAATAGACAGGCTGGGTCTATACTATATGGGAATATACAAATTGGGTATTGGACGAACTGATGGTAGACCAAACGGCAATACGGGACCACTCCTTACATTTAAACCTTCATACACCTTGTATAATATTAGAGCCCTTATTTTGTTAAAACTCACCTGCTACACACAATAGATCCACGAACGCAAAGATAATCCAAGCATGGACGTATTTCCGTGTTCGACTGTTATCTTGTTGAAAGTAATATTCCGGTTATACGTACACTCTGATCTACACCAACGTAGTACCAAACTTCGTCTGATCATATGTTTGTCAGTCAGTATGCCCACTGTTGTTATCTTTAGAACGATGCGTGTTCCCGTGCCCTTATGAAGTCGCACTACTGAATTAGACATAATGTTTATTCAACCCTATCATAAAATCTGTCAAAAAGATTCAGTGACTGGCACAAAGGTGTGCCTTTCTTATTTGGCAAGGAATATGGAAAAACCCAATGTGGAGTTATAATTTCTCAAAAAAACATCAGCAGCGCAATAACCATTTAAAGCATTCCGTCTTACACTCATTAAGAGTAGCTAGTCGGCTGGGAAAATCACCAAAAAGTGACTGCGTTTCCTGAGATGGTGCAGCTATAAATTACTTGACATACACTTTAATGTTAGATCTAGTCCACAGGCTAACACTTAAATCTAAACAGCATTTATCCCCGCATATATAAGGGAATCCTGTAATTTGAACTACGGTATTCACAGCCTAATTAAGAAGACTGGGTGGTTTAGGAAGATCCAAGTGGTATTTCAATGTGAAAGTTGTCAACTAGATTTTAAGGGGGGCACAACCCTTTTCATTATTTGGGGCAACCATCAACAAAAAAGGATTTTGAAAGTTACTGGTGGATAATTTTAAAATGAATATGAGCCTATATTCTGCTCATTAAAACAGCACCTATGAGGTAGATTTAGGTCTATCAAATTACAATAAAACTGAAATGTAAGACATAAAAGTAAGGATGTACTAATCTTTAATTTTTCGATCTAATGTAGTGCAGCTACTTTTAATTTAAATTTCTTTATTTTCGCTTGTTGGTTTCATTATGCAGGTTGTCACAGGAGGTTTGATTACCAGGTTTCGTTCTTGGTATATATCGAGGAACATGAAAGTATTATATATTGCATAGTAGAATTATAATGTATCCGGTCAGACTATAATGATACGTAATTTGTTGATCTTATAAGAGACTTCATGAAATAACTGTTGTAATTATTTATTCCTTAATTGAGTTGTTTCAATTATAAGTAATTACCTTGAGATTGACACTCATGTCCTTAGTGTGCGGAGTAAAATAAGCGTGAAGAATTGCAAAAGTGGTGGAAGATGATGATGTGAGAAATAATATGAAAGACCAAAACCATAACAAAACCTTGTAGATGAAGATTTATTTTGTAAAAGATTCACACAAAAAGTTGAAGAGACATAAATCCGAGAAGATCGAGAGATGGATGGCGAGCAAATAGTATTGAAATAAAGACATGGCTACCAAGACACCAAATATACACATTAACAAAAAAAAAGAAATTTCAAAATATTGTACATACTTGTTCAAGATTAAAAATCAATCGAAATAATAGAAGACTATTTATACTTGTTTTTGGAGACAGAAAATTGTCATTTCAATGAGCAGGATATTTGGGTACACACAAGTACGTCGACATGGGCATTGATCCACATACTAATAACTACGTCTTATCGACAGTGTACATTCAGTTCTTGTGCGTTGCACAATCTGACAAGTATACAATAAATGCTTATCCACCCTTAGGGAATGTCTAAAAATATATTTCAATGGTTCAATGCTTCAACCTTCAACATTGTTCTCTTTTGTAAATTTCAAAAGGCTTCTCGTGATAAGCCTGACAAACCTTCATTGTTACTACTGTGTATAAAGCGGAGGGCCAAAGTCAATTATCATGCTCAGTTTTGAGTTGCCTGCCACTACCACACAAACTAAGCACACCTTGTTTATTCGAAAAATGTTATCATATTACAAAATATTTCAGAGGGTTTTTTTTATTTGTAGCGAACACCCCTAAATCGGAGGGGGCGTCCAAAAAAGCGGCCCTTTGACGAAAAATAGTTTTTGTTAATAATATTTCAAGGAAACCTTGAACCACTATGTGTTTGGTATCATATGAAAGTAAATTAACTTATCGCCATTTTGATACTCTTTCAACGGAATTGGGATCATTTAACATCGCAAATTTAAGTAAGAAACAATTGTTGCATTTTAAATGTTTAAAAATACCCATACATAGCCTCCAGTGGCGTAGACAGGTTCGTACACCTGGGGGGATGACTCAGGGGCGGATCTAGCTTTTTGCTAAGGGGGGGGGTTGACCAATAATGACGATGCGGAGCATCGTCCACGAGCCGATTTTTTTTTGGGGTGTTTATTTGAACCCCGTAAGTGATGTTTTCCTGGCATCTATTAACACAATGGAGACCATAAAAAGCAGTGCATGATAACGTCTTTTTAAATCAAGTAACAGTTAAATACACAGTTATATCCAGAGTTATCATGTGTTTAGTTAAGTTACCAGATGAGTTGAATATCTTCTCACAATATTTGCACTTGAAAGGGTTTCTCTCCAGCGTGCGTTCTTTTTTCTTTCTTTTTTTTTCTTTTTTTTTCCTTCTTTCCCCCCCCCCCTTTTTTTTTGGTTTGTTTTTTGGGCCGCCCAAGGGGGGGGTTAAACCCCCTAAACCCCCCCCCCCCCCGTAGATCCGCGCCTGTTTAATCTTGTGGTTATCTTGTGGTTTCCAAACCACAAGATAACCACAAAATACTTGTAAGATTTTCTTTTTTTACCGTCTGAATTGGCTTTCACGGTGTGAATGCGGCTAATAACAATAAAAACAATTACAATAATGAATAGGAATATTATTATCATCATCATAATTATTATTATTATTAATATTATAATTGTTATCATTATTATTATTACTATTATTATCATCATTATGACTTATTAAGTAAGCAAATATCATTCCCCAAAACCTGGGGGATGATTGTACATGCCATCCGCCCCCCCCCCCCACCTTGTGAGGTGGGGGGATGCATCCCCCTCATCCCCCGTTGTCTACGCCCCTGATAGCCTCTCTTTCACTTTTCCCGTATGTATTTTATATTTCACTGCTGTCTCCATTTCCTTTTCTTTCCTGCTGTAAGATGGGATGTTCAAAGTTCGCGAACATTTAACAAAAATTAGGAATGTGATATTCGATTCATGATTTTTCATATTCTACATACAATTTTATTCAAATTAATGAGTACCAAATGAACGACAACAATTTAGACCAGAAATAAGTGCAAGAATAAAATTACCCTCAAAAGAATTCCGGCGAAATCGATATCTTAAAATTAGATGTCAGATTGGAATGCGCTACAAATTTAGAAAGGTAGTGTGAAACATCAAGTCCTTAAATCTCGCACGACAGTTAAAATTTTAAAAAAGCGATTCATCAAAGGTAATTGCAAGTCAAACTATCAAACAATCAGTTGGTATCACTTTTTACTAACAATGTTGATGGAATATTCTCACAAAATGAAGACTTCCAGACTTTTGTCGGTACGTTCAAATATTTTGGAACGGACACAAAAAAGTACATTAAACATCTGTACAATTTGTGATTATGTTAAATGTTCCGTTACAATAAAACAATAAACAAAAACAAAAACGAATGTTTTTGCTTTTGTGTTTCTACTGTTAGTGCCTGCACTGTGCATTTTCCTCAAGCGTTTAGCTTTAAGTAGTCTTATCTATGTTATTGTGATATATTGTGGTTGAAAAAATTGATTACTTGTAAACATTTATTTTATGTGGTTTCAATTAGAGGCTATTGGTAATCATCTGTGTTTGGATCTAGTACCACAACATGTCTATTTCAAGAGTTCTAGACTGTTTAAGTAACTTTCTATTTTTAAGTTAACAAGAGCTCCACATCATAATCAACATTACTGTAGCTGTAAATTGTCCCTCTTGGTGTCAATGTCATTCAGGTGCTGTTATATCATATAATGGGCTTACTCCGTTACATCTGGTCTTAGAGTAGGGTTGGGGGAAATGAGCTGTCGTGAAAACATACCCCCTTACTCACGAAAAGTCGGGAACGTGACGTTATCGGGTTACAAGATATTTTGTGAAAGTAGGCCCCAATATCATGAAAGGTCGGGTAAATCAAATGGAAACAATTATTTTAAAATTTGTTTCAAAGTTTGTCCTTTAGATAAGGTCAATCTTTTCACATAAACATATGTGGAAAAAGGTCCCTGTGAATTGTCGATCGCTGGCCTTTTTACGAACTATTGTGGCTATTCATATCCTGTTAAGAATATTGGGTCGAGAAACAAGTTGTCATAGATTTGCTGTAGATTATTACAGAAAAATGCCGTCTTAACTGGACCCAAGACTTTGGCGATAAGAAGGTGCTTTTCACAAACGTTACATCCGACCCTTCAGGCAATAGAGCCTGATAACTCACTAAACTTCATGTAACCCGACAACCCGACTAGCTGTAACTAAATAAGTACTTCTTATTGGATCTGTAGACTGAGGCCAAATGAGGAGGAGAGGGGATTCATTGTTTCAATTTGTTTGTTTATCCATTCACCGTATACAACCACCATTGGATACATTTCATCACAATTTGTTTTAATTTGAATGTACAAATTTGCATGCACTACAAAGGCTCCAAACAAAGTAAAATTATAATTGTTCATCCCATTGTAAAACAGAAACACATCAATTGACAAACGAATTGAGACGGGCAGAAAACATTGAAAGTGGATGACACAAAAAACTATTTTATTGGCCTAATACAATCGCCTTTTCTCACACTTTTAATTATTCAAATATTTGTATCAGTTTTTACATATTTTACACATGAATAAACAAAAAGAAATAGCTAATAACTTTAAATATTATGAATGAAGGAGTCAAAATCCTAAACCACATAGGTTTAGTGTTTAATAGCATCAGTGATATAGAACAATACATTTACTGAGAATAGCAATAATAGATTTATGTTATATCGTACAAGTTATTCCAGTTGGGTATAATAGAAACGATGACATAACAATAGTTACAGAGTAGTATCAAAAGTTGAATATACTTGAATAGATAAAACAATAGCTTCGGAGTACCACTAAAGTAAATATTCGAATATATATATATATATATATATATATATATATATAACAATAGCTACGGAGTAGTACTAAAAGTTTATTATACTAGTAAAGTTAATAAAACAATATCTATGGAGTAGTACAAGAGAAAAACTAAAATGTTGTTTAGATGTTCAAAATGGCCGAAGAGTCGCCACTTTTTCCTATGGGCATATTTCACTTTTAGCATGCAAGTTCCATGACTACAAAGGGTGAATTAAGTATGTTAAAAGTGTTTATATGCCATTTTGAAACAGCGGTCACTTATCGACCTTTTTGAATGGTGATTGAACAGTTTAGTTTTTAGAGGGTATCAAGTTACAGTGTAGTAGTACATTTTAGTATACTAGTATAGATATAACAGTAGCTACAGAGTACTTCTAAAAGTTGAATATACTAACTAAAGATATCATATAACATTGGCTATGGATCACTACCGACATGTGAATATATTAGTATACATGAAGCTATCAAAATATGTACTGGGTATTACCGAAACGTATCACTTATAATAATAATAATATTCCGCTTTTAAATAGCGCTTAATACAAATGTCTCTAAGTGCTTTACATATATACTATTACCCAGATCATTGGATTCAATTCTTGCCCGCACGTACTGTGTGCACAATCTCCACTCCCTACGGAGCATTCAAGTCAGGCGTTACTTGACGCTCAAAAACTGGAACTTCGGAACGTCATACTGGCCAGGTTGTCAAGGTTACTGGCTCCCAACAAATGTGTGCAAAACACCAGCTTTACACACTAAATTTGCCCTGCTTTAACCCGTTGCTTGAATGATTTGCGGTGGACCTAATGCACAGGCTCTGTCGTATAGAACCAGTAACCCGGACGGCGAGTGAATATTTAGTTGCTCTATAGACGAACCTTTAAAACCTCGGTCACACGGCCAAATCCACGCCGGCTCTAAGCCGACCAATTATTGTAGGGGCATTCTGTTTGGTCTTTGGTCAGAATCGTATGAATCTCATCGGTGTGAGTAGCGTATATAGGTAGGTGTCATAGTCTTTTGGATACCGGACTGTGGATCAGATGGTTCGCGATTCGATTCCCACCGTGGCACTAATGTCCTTTGTTAAAATATTAATCTACATTTGCCATACTCAACCAATGTGTGGTACCCGGCAGGAGTTAAATCCTTGAAATACTAGAGCGCCATAATTACATGATAAAGCCGGGGTATTAAATGTGGAGAACTTTGTGGAGAATAATGGCGTACAGATACATTCTCGCTTTCCTCCATGATATATTTGATGTCAAGTATAATGTGCGTCAGATGTTTGTATCTCATTACACAGAGCTCAGTAAATACGCGCATCTTATATTTGTGTTCTTCTTTTTTTCTTGTGGCGGTTTACCGCATAATGTCTGAACGAGTATTGCAGTGGCCATAATGTCGTAATCGTCTAGATATAGCATTAAAATAACCAAAGCTGATTTTTTTTTCCCCCGTCATTCCACATCATATTCGAAGAAAATCTATGGTCAGCATCTATTAAAACAAACAAGTGTGGTCTAATTATCCTTCTGCTTTTTTCGCGTTACCCTGGCATAGACGTCCTGGAAGTTTTGGGTGCCATCTTTCCCCGTCCGAGTTAGATTACTCGTAGAGGGAAGGGTGGCATCTTTAGAAAGATTGACGTAAATTTCATCTTCATCATCTAGTAATAGTGTGTTAGAGTATGTTGTCATTGATGTTGGAGGGGTGTTTTCCTTTTTGCGGGTTTTCATGACATCATAGTCGAGTGCTGCGTAGACCGTATCTTCCCGAGAGCGAAGAAGAGCGGGTCTTGGAGGAGGTGCCTTCTGATGTGAAATGTCAATGTAGATCAAACCATCACCATCCATCCTCTTTGACACTGGTACTTTATGGGAGGTTGGTGAAATATCTACCGCCTCCCCGAAACAAATCGAGTCATGGAAGGAATTTACAGTGGATCTCCCGGGTCCAACATAACGAACAGGCACATTTTTGCATGCTTGGGAAGGGTGATTATTTCTTTGTCGGTTGCTGTTGGCTAACTCATCCTCATTAGCCCGAATTGTTGACGTCACTGACGCCTCCAGGATGTCTTCCTCTTTATTGAGGGCCCCCATGGCATCATAGTCAAGCGATGCATAGATTGTGTCTTCTTTAGAGCGAGTAGGAGCGTGTCTTTGGAGATTAACGGTGCCATGTGAAAGGTCGATGTAAATCAAACCATCATTGTCCATCTGCCGAGGGTCAGGTACTTCTTGGGATGTTGCCAAACTGAGCGCCCTCTTATCATCCTCTTCCATCTCAAACACGTCTTCCATCTCTTCCTCCTCTTCTTCCTCCTCCTCCTCCGTCTCGTCTTCTTTCTCATCTTCAGGAGCGACAATTGCATTACTAGGGTCAAGGGTGACGTGAATATCGGATCCCACGGGCCCATGGTAATAAGCATGTATAACTCTAAGATGATGATCAATGGCAGGTGGAGCGATGTCGTTGATGAGCACGTCCTCTTCTATCTGCATGGTATTAGAAAGAGCGTAAAGATAGAGAAATGCATAAGTCTTGTTTATGCATGAGTGTTGTTTTCTTTGACATTAGGCTTTGTTCTTTAGCTCAGATTACTGAAAGATTTTTAACAGAATATTGGAGGACAGAGCATTTGCATTAGCAGCTCTTTTTCCTATATGTGGAAGAGGTTACCATTTTCTCTTCCAACAGCCAGTACCATTTCAATTGTCAAAGCCATACCTAAACACTCATTATGCTTGCTAGCTAAATAAATTTTCCCTACTTAAAGTTCAACGTTTAGTTCTTGTACCTCATATACCTAGATTGATTCACTTTGGAGCTTTTGATTTGAAATTATGTTGTAGGCGCCTTGATCAATAGTAGAGATGGATACGTCCTAAGCGCTTTATAAGTATTGCCATTATTGTAAAAACTTATCATTATCATTAGAAGTAGTAGTAGTAGTAGTACCAGTAGGAGTAGTAGTAATAGTAGTGGTGGTGGTGGTAGTAGGAGTAGTAGTAGAAGTAGTAGTAGTAGTGGTAGTAGTAGTAGTATTAGTAGTAGTAGTAGTAGTAGTAGTAGTAGTAGTAGTAGTAGTAGTAGTAGTATTGTAGTAGTAGTAACAATAGTAGTAGTAGTATTGTAGTAGAAGTAGTAGTAGTAGTAGTAGTAGTAGTGGTAGTAGTAGAAGTATTAGCGGTGGCAGTAGCATAAAACCTGACATGAAACAAAAGGGTGTACCATTTGTCCAGTGCTTGGTCGACTTTCACTTTCTGTTCCTGGCTTATCTGTGAAAGACAATACGGAATATAGGCACAATCATGGAAACAGTTTATATAGCCACATAATTAATTCAGTACCAAAGTATAATGCTGTGTGCAACGGGACGAAATATACGAGAAGGATGAAATGTCAAAATGTTGTTGTTGTTGTTGTTGTTGTTGTAGTTTTTATGGCGTGTATCATTCATTTGTGAATATTTACGCCGAAGGGAAACTATCATTCCAGTCTCTCTTCAAGTAAGCTCGGTGCATGTTATATTACTTTAACTCGTCTAAAGAGGTCGTTACAGCCAATGTAAAGTGCATGGCCCTATGATCCATTTTGCAGTGAGCCAACTTGATGAGAATGTTTTTTAAATATTTGTTGACAATCTGTATTTATGGTCAAGAACCTTCTAACTCTAGAAATAATATTTCGTAAATCATACTGATGTAGAGTTTGTTTTTAAGTTATGGGCTGTGGTTCACGTATTTTTTTTCTTTAAAACATTCATTAAACCCAAAACATGTTTTAGGGAAGCAGCAAAAGGTTTGAAAAACCTGTACAAGGCTGCATCACCAGCAACAGTAGTGATAACTATTTTTTTTTTAAATAGTAAACAAGCTAATGTATCGATGAAATAGTTACAGGGATAACATATATACAATATGAATATGAATACAAAATCATTAAAACAGAATTTATCACATGCAAATATATATTAAAATTATGTTAAAAGTGACCAAATGGTACACAAGTTTCAACAGAATAGTCAGGGTGTTTATTAAGGTGTCGTTATCAGGTAGCATTAAAACAGACAATTGATGAATCTGTGAATGGATAACCGAGTATTGGAATCTATACTCAGTTAATATCAGGAAATAAAATAGCATTGGAGATAGAGAAAGAAATTGAAAAACACGAAAGGAGAGGGGGAGGGAGAGGAAGATATAAACCGAAAGGACGAAACAGTGATAGGGCAGGAGAGAAATAGAGGGGAGAGACAGAGAAGAGACCGAAAGAGGGTTCCTTCTCTTGATCCTTACTTTTCTTCATGCTCACGTAGCAATGCCTCATAGAAAACATCAAACCCAGTGAGAATAGCAGAATGATGGCAGAAGCACCAACCACACCCAAGATGATTGTCAAGAAATATGTCAATCTAGATGCCGACGTCACTACAATCGGAAGGTCAAAGGTGAAAAGGAAACAATTAGTTTTACATGACTAAAAGCTATCACTTATTTGTAAGAAAATAATTAAACAAATAAAAATCATAAATATATGAAATGGTTGGACATTTCTGTTATGCAACAAAAAATAGTCTAACGCTTCATACTTTGTCTAAATAATATTTCAACAATCATTATGATCTTTCAATATAAAGTTATCGTCCCCGCTCTAATATACAATACAGATTCGGAGTGTATGAGTGAATGTTGATTGGCTGATCTGTATGTCAATCATTACTGGATATGCTAAGCGATGCATTAATTAAGGTACGAAAGAAATTAATGATGCTGCAAAGAGAACATAGTAAGATCGAACACTGACCTCTGGGATAATCCGGTTCACTACACAAACCCCTTCCAAAGGTCACCACAACTGGGTCTTCTTCCGGACCTATGCTGACCTCTGTGCCGGGTTCAATGCACTCTGTTCCATTAACAAAGTCACATTCGGTCCTATTGCGAAGGATAATGAAGCAGAGTTCCTCTATGGATGGGTCTGTATTTGTTCTCTCTGAAAGGGCCAGGATTCCTGTCGATGTGTCCAGTGTGATGTAAACTCCTATATACATTCAGAATTAGAACAAGGGAGAAAATCTTAAATGGAGACTGGCACGAGATTTTTTTCTTCTTCGATATATACAGTGCGTCCGAAAAAAGGAGGCTCGAAAGTAAAATTTATTGTTAACTTACTATGACTTTTATACTTTAATGTTCTTGCTTGTCATTAAGTGAAAGTAATAATATATGCTTTCAAATGATACACTTACTATATTAATGCATAGTTACATGCTTTATTATTCTTTTCTTTCTTTTCAAAAACGTGTGTTGAAGAGGATCTTTGTGTAAAGAATGCCCCAGGGTTTCATTTGGTGTTTTAACATACGCATTTTTATGTAGACATATTAGAATAAGAAAACACCCGTTGGTCTTTTCTTGAATCGAGAAGTATAAAGCTGTTTAGGCTATGCTTACCGTAATTTCTTGGCGATAACGCTGCCAGCATTGGCAAACCAGAAAGACGAGAGAGAGAGAGAGAGAGAGAGAGAGAGAAGCAAATACAGGGGAAGATCAGCTTACGTTAAATATCATCTGAACCAGATACTTCTCCTTAATTGAACATCGATATCATTGAAAGGTATTTTAATTTAGACACCAAAATCCCGGCATTCACTTTACATAATATGCTTAAGACATGCAAAAGTGAAAGGAAAGAATAGTGATTTCAGCAAAATGAATTCATAAATTATCATTTTCATTGACAATTAAAATGGTCGAATATATGTATGAATTAGAATCGTTATTTGTTTTGAGGTGTTGTGGTGCAGTGTTTCATTCACTTGACTCTTAATCCAAGGGTTCGAATGTCTGCCCAAGACTAACATCCTTTGGCAAGAAAGAAAGATATTTGCCACTTTCCACCCAGGTGTAAATGGGTACTTGGTAAATAATTATTACAGGGGCCTCAGAAAGAACAGCATAGAACAAAAGGATGATTACTATGTATTCTATATTTTATTATTTACATTTATTTTCTATACCTCTGTTATATAATCAAAATTTAACATGGAATTTACAATCGACACAGCTGGAAACTTCGGACATTAAAGGAAGGTAATTTGAATTGTAGCAAATGTGTATCATACGTGCTGTTGACGCCATGGCTTTCCTTGTACTACTGTTCCCGGCAACGTTCGCCGCCCACAGAGTAATTTCGTACCAGGTGTACGGTTTTAGGCTCGTCAGAGTATAGTTCGTCCCAGCTATGTGTGTTGCAAGATCACACTCTTGATCTAATGGTTCTAGCGTTTCATTTGTACAGTACTGAAGGCTAAAGGTTTGTTGGAACCCGCCATAGAATCCTGGTTGCCAGGCAAGAGTGATGCTCGAAGAAGTCGTCTGCTGTCGGTATATTTCTAGGTTAGAAGGCGCATCCGGAGTAACTGTTGTGGAAATAAGATACAATCAAGTCAGTAAAAACTTCCCACACTTCAGCTGGTTACAAGTTATGGATAGTGGAGCATAGCGTTACTGATGTTATTAATTTATTCAGCGATTATCAAACACAGAGAAAGAGGCCACATAATGAAATAGTGTTTAAATATTCGTTTGTTTAAATCCTCATGCCAGGATAATTCGGTTTATTTGTGTATTTGAAATCAAGCAGGACATAAAAATTAGGCAAAGTATATTTAATATTATCTTAACCTACTGAATTGTATCAATCTATTAATAATTTTTCTCTATTTCGACGTATCAAGTCCTTTGATATAAGTTTAGAATCCAGCGTCGTCTTCTTTTAATAAGCTAATTAAATCTTCATTATAAATGGCACTATGAAAACTTTGACACCACGAACGCAAGAAAAATTCAAAGTTATTATGGTGCACTACCTAGTGTGGAAATAGTTCAAACAGGATTAACAAGGCGAAATTGTAGTTGCCCATGAGATTGATTTTTCGAAAATCTATGACATAATGTTAAATGTTGAATTATATTTACATGCAAAAGTGTAGTTGATAACCGAGCTGTCATCACCGCGGCCTGTCGATGTCACGCATTTATATTCCCCTTGGTCATCTGGTGAAACACCTCGAATGGTGAGCTCACTTGAGGAATTTGTATGCTCCTCCTGATAATTGGTACGTATCTGTGTATTTTCAGTGGTATTATTCAAACTTGACCCGTTATGTAACCAGGTAAACTGGGAGGCAGATGGGTTAGCATCTACACGGCAAGAAAAGGTAACATCAGTCACAAACTGCAGAAAAGAGAGCTCGAGGATGACAGGATTATCTGTATTTGAAGGGGGAGAAATAGTTGAATAAGGGGTAAAAATTGAGAAGAAGAATAAGAAAATGTACTAAAAGAAACAAGGACAACAAGAAGAGCAAGAAGAGCAAGAAGGAAAAGAAGGAAATAAAAAGTTGTAGAAAATTAGATAAACTGGAAGGATAACAACTTACAAGGAGGAAATTTATTTCTTGAAAGAGATTTTAGGGTAAAATTGATAAATCAGACGTGGCAAAAAACGAGGAAAAATATCTACCATAAAAGTATTTCGGAAAACGGGTTAGACCCGACTTATATCAGAATAAATGTTTGCTAAGTAACCTGGCATTTAAATGTTACGATGTTAAGTTAATGTTAAGACAAAACGAAGAAAGGTTTGAAGTGAGTCGCATGGATTCCAGGGAAAGAAAAGAATCAAATAATAAACTACAACCCGAAGGTCTTCTTTTCCAATCCATGTGACTTTAGATAGATACTAAGGAATAGAGAGATACAACAAATATTGAAGTACAACTATAAGAGAAATAGAAAATAGAAAATATAACTCGCTTTTGAAACATGAATGACATACGGGTACTTACAGAGAACATCAAGAACCATGCTAACGTTCTGAGACTGCATAGACAAGGTACTGATTGACGTCATCTGCACTGTTCTACATGTGAGGATTTGTCCATGGTCCGCTTTTGACGGTGTCAATTCAAGTGTACTTCTGACGTATGCTCGTTCATACTCATCAGGTCTGGTTATTTCCCGAGATGGAAAGGTGTCGTTCCTAGATCCTATATACCAGTGGATCGTTGGAGAGGGGTAACCATTGTTTGATGTACATTCCAGCCGTGCGCGAACACCATCTTCCAAGTTATAAGGGATGCTTATCTCTGGAGGATCCGGTGTCTCTGCATGATAAAAGGGACTTTTAGATTTGCACGTCGACATAATGGACTGCTACGTGTCACGTCTGCCTTAAAAGGGACGTGACACGTAGCAGTCCACTATGTCGACGTGCAAATCTAAAAGTCCCTATTTTTTAATTAAGCCAAGGCATTTTCAATGGCCTTATACGTCACCTATCAAATGTGCGAACATTAAAATGAGGTATTACCTACACATATTGTGATTTCTATGGAACATACAATAGGTTTTTGAAATTGCACTTGAGTTTTTTTTAGGAAATGATTAAGATCGTGTTTTATGAAACACGAAAGTTCCTTGTGGCTTATGTAAACGTTGTATAAACGGTTGACGATTTGGGGGACGTTTTGCGAACCTTATCAGCTTGTTGTGTGTTTTCCGGCAAGTGAAACTGATAGAAAAATTCTAGGTGACATTGTAGAATTACTGTGTTTTATATTGATATACCATTAATGTCCATGGAGTGTATAAGGGTAAATCTAAACTATTTTCAACCAAACGTTACCGCCCAACATTTTAATATATCTAAATTTGATAGCCCAAATTAAACTTAGATCAGACCTATGGGAAGTGAAAAGACAAACGTGCTGTCAATTTATGTTCAAAAGTTTGCCATCAATTGCAAATTTGAAATAACATTTCTGATTGGTTAGTAACCAGCCTTGATAACAATATGTGCGTGTAACAATGATTCTGATTGGTCATTACCACTTTGGTATAAATTGCAAACCTTTGTACTACGGGGCCAAGATCTCCAAAATACTGATTGGGAAGGTTTGGGACACCACATGATCAAAAACTTGGGACTTGCCCATGTTAGTGTCACCCACCGTATACGATCATCCTCAGTTCCTCTTGTGCGTCTATCCCCGCAACGTGTGCTACACAGTAAAGACTTTTGTTGTGATAGCGTCTTTCCGGCCTTATTCGAAGAATGCTTTCAGTATCGTACGCAAGTTCACCCAGCGAGTTCAGACCTCTCGAAGATGAAGTTACAAATTCCATTGTCGCATTTAAGCCACTAATACGCCAGGACATTTGGGCTGCTGGTCGAGACCCCAAGCTTTTGCAGTTGATGGACGTAGAAACGTTCAAAAAGACAATGGTACGGTTTTTTCCCCTTGCGTTCGTGATAGTATCCATAGAGCCAGATGAGTCAAGTAGTAATTTGTCTGGTGAAACTGTACAACGAAATAAAGAAATGCTCGAGTGTACTACCATCACAATTCATGTCCACAGATACACAAGCGGTAGTGCAGTGAATACTTGGAGATTACAAATATACCTAGGGGGAACTAATAGGGAAATGCTTGATTAATCAATTAAAAAGAACCATTTAAGGCCACGTAAAATAACATATTTATACGGAGCCGTATCCAGAGATTGTTGAAATAAGTGGGGGTCTGTGGATGTACTACCTTTGAATTCGTTTTTAAATAATTAGGCCCCATTTTTTTGCAACCCCATAAGCTATGAGATGGGTTCCGTGTGAGATGACACTTCCTCAAAACGTTTCAAAACCAAAACCAAAATTGATTTATACTTGTAACCTATTGTAATCCTCAACCACAAAGCAAATCAATCATAGTAATCACAGCATTAAAGATTTGCTCAAGTCCCACTCCAAAGAAATGTTATCCTGCGCTGATTGTTGTCTACTTTGGAAGTATACGTGTATTTATTTTTTGGAACGTTACCTATTATCTTGAATAGGTTATTTCCAAGAGACTTTGAATATCTTTTTCCTGACAATCCTCCCCATTTTCATGTTTACATGTCACATAGAAATAGTCTTACCTTCCATGATGTTCAAACTGCCTAACTGCTTCAATTGTCAATAATGAGACTAAACTATCGCAATGTTTTTAATATTGTATACAGAAGTAATGTCCTCCAATTTGTTATGTTGTTTGTTTCCTGTATATTTCCAAGTACATGCAGTACTTGTGTAGATAGTCCCTATGGAGTTTTGTAGAGTATGGTATTGTTCTGAAGGAAATCAATTTTCCAAAAAAAAATCCGACAATGACCAGCACTTTAGTTGACTGGTTAGTGCTAAATTTATTTGGAGCACTGTATATTGGTGAAGAATTTTGACTCTCATACGGGGCATCCCAGATTCGATCTGTCCATGGTCGGTGCTTACTTCCTTTATTAAGGTGATATTTGCTGGGTCCTAAGAAAAAGCATTATTGGTTATTGTTGTTATCATTAGTAGTAGTAGTAGTAGCAGTAGCAGCAGCAGCAGTAACAGTAGTAGTAGTAGTAGTAGTAGTAGTAGTAGTAGTAGTATAAGTTGTTGTTGTAGTAGTAGTAGTCGTAGTAGTAGTAGTAGTAGTAGTAGTAGTAGTAGTAATAATAGTAGTAGTAGTAGTAGTAATAGTAGTAGTAGTAGTAGTAGTATTAGTGTAGTAAGAAGAGGAAGAGGAGGGGTGGTAGTAGTAGTAGTAGTAGTAGTAGTAGTAGTAGTAGTAGTAGTGGTTGCCGTATACAAATTTAGTTAAATTTCAGTTTCGTGTCGCGTTTCCTTACATCAAATGCTGGTAGATTCAAATCTTACCTGGTTGTAGAATTGTCAGATTGAGAGTGAAACTTCCAATGTCATCTCCGATTTCTACGATACATCGATAGCTCCTGCCATCAGCTCGCGTCAAATTCATAATGGTTAGGTTACCGCTGGAGATATCTCCCGCGATGTTGTACTTGGATGGACGTGGTACGTTTTTCTGGCAGCCGTCTGTAGTACAGGACTGAGAAGCTAGTAAGTGGTTTGTATTGTCTTTCCATGTTATCTTCCGATGTTGGTGAATGGGAGAGTACATGCAGGATAGTGTGATGTTATTCCTCGTTACTGGAATCTTGTCATGGTTTATTGATATGGACACCGTTACGTCACATCGGCAGCCTGAAATTTAGGTCATGTGTACATATGTGATAATGATGATAATAATAATTATTATCATTATTATTACAGTGATAATGATATAAACAAAAATTATAATACTCATAATAACAAGAAGCAGAAGAAGAAAAAGAAGACGATGAAGGAAAAGAGTGGTAGTAGTAGTAGAAGTATTTTATTTCATGCAAGTTTCACAGGCTTGTTCAATAATTGATACTGTTAACATATAATAAGTAAATTATGCGGTGTCTTTCGATGACAGATAAAGGTTGTTATATGCGGATAATGTTAGGTTTTTATAAGACAGCAGCGATTACACAATTTATCTATACACCCCCCCCCCCCCTCCTACCTTCATAGCGGTTAGAAAAAAATCCTGGTTACGACCCTCTTGCAATAAAACATGTTCGTGTAATCTTCATCTTTAAAAATAGTATGTTTGCCTCCTAGACATTAAGCTTTAAAGCTTCATATTGACAACACTAACTAAATAAAGCAAATATCTGCCTGTTATCTACCTTTATAATACACAACCGTTCTTAATCATTAAAAGCGTGGCAGTCCAATCTAACCGAAAGTATTTTAAAAAATCCAACAGCGTGACATAAATATTTGGATTTCAAAATAAAATGGTAGATATGAAATATTGTACACATACTTTTTAAACGAAGATTGTTTTTGAAAACCTAAAAGCTTGTCCCATGCATGCCTAACATAGCAACATGTATTGTTTGTGGACTGGATTTCAAGTATTGTCGTTCATTTATCAATAACATGTTAATGGAATAACTATTCAACTAGGTTCCCGGGAAACAAACATCCATCAACTTAAATATGTTAGTAACCGGGAAACTGATTGAAAACAAAAGAGTGTCAATACTGGAAGTGCTAAATGAACCACAAACTCACCTGTGAGAAGAAAGATAAGGTTTAGAGAGATTAATATTTGATGAGAAATCTCCATAATAATCCACTGCATTCAGTCCTTTCTCATCTATGTTAAATGATTTGTCAAATCCTAGAAACAATTTCTTGCAATATAATTCGCTTGTGTTTTTGTATCGAAGGTTTTGACAGAACATTGCCAATCTTAAGTTTCATTGCACAGAAACAATATCCACATTCAAGACGAACCACAATCACTTTACAGAAACTCAAAGAGTACGAAAGTGAAAGTTCCAAGCAGCATTTATCACTGTCATTAATATACAGTTATTTTGGTTTGTTGTATATTTTTGTGTGACTGCATAATTATGTTTGAGCGCTATTGTATAGCCCTATACTACGTAGCGGGCTTAACAAGCTGAGCCATTAATTAAACGAAAGTATGATTTACGTAGCAAGAACACGCTTTTATAATCAGTATATGAAAATAGAATCACATGTAGGTTAGGCCTAGCATATAATCGTGTCCAAAATATATCGGTTATATTACAATTGACAAACTGTGATGGTGTTGGTAATGATAATGAGGCGACCCATTGAGGAAGACATTAATTAAACGAAAGTATGATTTACGTAGCAAGAACACGCTTTTATAATCAGTATATGAAAATAGAATCACATGTAGGTTAGGCCTAGCATATAATCGTGTCCAAAATATATCGGTTATATTACAATTGACAAACTGTGATGGTGTTGGTAATGATAATGAGGCGACCCATAGAGGAAGACATTAACCCCCCCCCCTCCCCCCTCTTCGTAGAGGGTGACGCCCCCATGGAAATTTTACAACTTAGACATTGGCATGAGGAGGGGGAAGCATTTATTGTCGTAATGTTTTCCATATAAATTTAGTCCCCCAAAATCAGTAATTGGAGCGCCTTATTCGGAGTTATTGGGGTTAGGGTTATCATCCGAAACTATTTATTTTGATACTATGATCATGGTGATTATGTTACATGTGTTTTTGGATTACAATGAAATACCTGATCTGCTGACTATTAGGTTAAAAAAGTGGCGGTATTTTCCCCCAGAAACCTGCCCTTCTTTGAAATACACCATTGTCCCTCTCCCTCTCGGCCGCTTCAGGTTTTCAATTTTTAATACTTCACTTACAGAACGCCCCCCCCCCCCCAAAAAAAAAAAAAAAAAATACAATCTTTATAGGAAATGAGATAAATGACTTTGGCCATCATCATGCGAACCATTGGCATTTTCTTCTGTATTACGTAGGTTTTCAAGCTTTCTATGAGAGAAATCTGGATAATGTGCATACATACACACACATACAACACACACACACACACTTGTCGGGAGTGAAATGCTCATTTGTGTGCGTGTGCCTGTGCATGTGCGTGTGTGTGTGTGTGTGTGTGCGCTTGTGTGTGTGTGCGCGTGTGCCTGTCTTTGTGTGTTTTTGTCCGTCTGGCTAATTGGCTAATGGACAAAAAAATGGCTGTCTTTGTTCAAAACATTATTATATTCCTTACCTAGCAACTTGGCGCAAGTGAGATATGGCAGTCTTGTAAAGATTGTCTGATGTTCAGTCATGCATGCAGAGATTCAAATAAAAATGGTACCTAAATGTACTGGGAGGATAACTCTGTCAAGAAATATCATGAAACTCATGATTAAATATTCATACTTCAAACAATACAACTTTAAAAAAGTGGGATATTTTTTCTGACTCACTTTGTATGTGTCCTCTGGTATCCGCACCTCCTGTATTTAAAACTGCGTTGTACATCTCGAAATGCCGCCGTGAGGGACCCGCACGGCCAATACTCTTTTTAAATGGCCCCCGGACGGCAGACGCCTGTTGTTGTGCATTTTACCTGGGGCACTTGAGGGGCCGTTGAGGGCGCCGTAGGGTACACGTACGGAACCCTTGAGCAGCGCAAGGCGTCCGTAAAGATTTTTTCATGAGAATTGACCCCCAAAAATCGTGAGGGGCCCGTCAGGGCACCGTCCGGACCCCGCATGGGACCCGTAAGGTGCCCTACGGGCCCTTTACGGGCTTTCTACGGCCTAACGGTCAGATAAAAACGCCGGGAGAATCGGGAGCAGCCAACTCAGCACCACGGCGCCCGTTCGGCTTAAAAAATCTAATCTAAAAGTCCCTAATGATCCACAGACGTCTCATCGACAATGAACATCAGTCCTTGTGCGTTGCACAATCTGATACGTATGCAACTAAATGTTTTTCCACTGTTGCCTGAAATATATTCCAATAGTTCAATGGCTCAACCCTCAACAGGTGTCTCCCTTTGTAAATTTCAATAGTTTTCTCGTGAGAAGCCTGACAGTCCTTCATTGTTACAACTGTGTACTGCCCTTTTGTTAAAATGTACTTCCTTGAACTCCTATGAACGTGGGATGTTGCACCCTGTTTTTCTTTCTCTCTCATTCCCTCTTCTTTCATTCTCTTCTCCCCTCCTACTTCATGGTCTTTCACGTTTTTCTTCTTCTCATTTGTCCATCCTTTTCTCTTCCTTTCCTTCTCTGGTTCGCTCTCTCTCTCTCTCTCTTTCTTGCTCTTTCTTTCCCCTTCTCCTTCCTGTTCTTTCACATTTCATAATGTTTGGAATTAGCCAGGGAAAATCAGTAAAAAAAAAAAAACACATGAAGAAGGGGTGTTCAAAAATATCTGCCGTTCGGTGATTTAGTAAACCATTAAAGCTTACAGGGACATTCACTATGAACATGACAAAGAAAGCGGACAAAATATACAGTTCCTCCGGTAGACAAAGGAACATCCCTTCACTGCTATTATGTAAACATGTGTAGAACAGGTGTCACATGCATATTCACCTGTTCTACACATTTTTTTCATAATAGCAGTGAAGGGATGTTCCTTTATCGACCTGAGGAACTGTATATTTTGTCCGCTTTCTTTGTCTGTCATGTTTATAGTGATTGGCGATAAGAAGGTGCGAAATGAGGAGGAGGGGATCCATTTTGTTCATTTTTTGTTTATCCATTCACCGAATACAACCACCATTGGGTAAATGTCATCACAATTTGTGTTAATTTGAATTTTCACTTTTACAAGCACTACAGAGGCTCCAAACAAGGTAAAATTTGCTTTGTTCATCCCATTGTAAAACAAAAACACATCAATTGACAAACGAATTGAGAAGGGCCGAAAATATTGAAAGTGGATGAGACGAAAACTTTTTTTACTGGGCCTAATCATTCACATATTATTTATAAGTTTTTACATACTTTCCACATGAATACAAAATAAAACAAAGATTGCTAAATAACTTTAAATGTTATGATTAAAGGAGTCTAAATCATAAACCACATTGTTTTAGTGTTTAATAGCATCAGTGATATAGGACAATACATTTACTGAGAATAGCAATAATAGAATTATGTTATATCGTACCAGTTATTTCAGTTGAGTATTCCTAGAATAAATGACATATCACTAGTTACAGAGTAGTATCAAAAATTGAATATGCTTGTGAATAGATATATAACAATAGCTTCGGAGTACCACTAAAGTAAATATTCGAATATATATATATATATAACAATAGCTACAGAGTAGTACTACAAGATTAATATACTAGTATAGTTGATAAAACAATATCTACGGAGTAGTACAAGAGAAAAACTAAAATGTTGTTTAGATGTTCAAAAGGGCCGAAGAGTCGCCACTTTTTCCTATGGGCATATTTCACTTTTAGCATGCAAGTTCCATGACTATAATATAAAGGGTTGAATCAAGTATGTTAAAAGTGTTTTATATGACATTTTGAAACAGCGGTCACTCATCGACCTTTTTGAATGGTGATTGAACAGTTTAGTTTTTAGAGGGTATCAAGTTACAGTGTAGTAGTACATTTTAGTATACTAGTGTAGATATAACAGTAGCTACAGAGTACTTCTAAAAGTTGAATATACTAACTAAAGATATCATATAACATTGGCTATGGATCAGTACCGACATGTGAATATATTAGTATACATGAAGCTATCAAAATATATACTGGGTATTACCGAAACGTATCACTTATAATAATAATAATTTTCCGCTTTTAAATAGCGCTTAATACAAATGTCTCTAAGTGCTTTACATATATACTATTACCCAGGTCATTGGATTCAATTCTTGCCCGCACATACTGTGTGCACAATCTCCACTCCCTAGGGAGCATTCAAGTCAGGCGTTACTTGATGCTCAAAAACTGGAACTTCGGAACGTCATACTGGCCAAGTTGTCAAGGTTACTGGCTCCCAAAAAATGTGTGCAAAACACCAGCTCTAAACACTAAATTTGCCCTGCTTTAACCCGTTGCTTGAATGATTTGCGGTGAACCTAATGCACAGGCTCTGTCGTATAGAACCAGTTTAGTTGCTCTATAGACAAACCTTTAAAACCTCGGTCACACGGCCAAATCCACGCCGGCTCTAAGCCGACCAATTATTGTAGGGGCATTCTGTTTGGTCTTTGTTCAGAATCGTATGAATCTCATCGGTGTGAGTAGCGTATAAAGGTAGGTGTCATAGTCTTTTGGATACTGGACTATGGATCAGATGGTTCGCGATTCGATTCCCACCGTTGCACTAATGTCCTTTGTTAAAATATTAATCTACATTTGCCATACTCAACCAATGTGTGGTACCCGGCAGGAGTTAAATCCTTGAAATACTAGAGCGCCATAATTACATGATAAAGCCGGGGTATTAAATGTGGAGAACACTGTGGAGAATAATGGCGTACAGATACATTCTCGCTTTCCTCCATGATATATTTGATGTCAAGTATAATGTGCGTCAGATGTTTGTATCTCATAACACAGAGCTCAGTAAATACACGCATCTTATATTTGTGTTCTTCTTTTTTCTTGTGGCGGTTTATCGCATAATATCTGAAAGAGTATTGCAGTGGCCATAATGTTGTAATCGTCCATGTTGGTAGTAGCTATGGCATTAAAGTAACCAAAGTTGATTTTTTTTCCCCCCGTCATTCCACATCATATTCGTTATGTAACCAGGTAAACTGGGAGGCAGATGGGTTAGCATCTGTTCGGCAAGAAAAGGTGGTCTAATTATCCTTCTGCTTTTTTCGCGTTATCGTGGCATAGAGGTCCTGGAAGGTTTGGGTGCCATCTTTCCCCGTTCGAGTTAGATTACTCGTAGAGGGAAGGGTGGCATCTTTAGAAAGATTGACGTAGTCATCTTCATCATCTAGTAACAGCGTGTTAGAGTATGTTATCATTGATGTTGGAGGGATGTTTTCCCTGCTGCGGGTTGCCATAACATCATGGTCGAGTGCTGCGTAGACCGTATCTCCCCGAGAGCGAACAAGAGCGGGTCGTGGATGAGGTGCCATCTGATGTGAAATGTCGATGTAGATCAAACCATCACCATCCATCCTCTGTGAATCTGGTACTTTCTGGGAGGTTGGTGAAATATCTACCGCCTCCCCGAAACAAGTCGAGTCATGGAAGGAATTTACAGTGGATCTCCCGGGTCCAACATAACGAACAGGCACATTTTCGCATGCTTGGGAAGGGTGATTATTTCTTTGTCGGTTTATTTTGGCTGACTCATCCTCATTAGCCCGAATTGTTGACGTCACTGACGCCTCCAGGATATCTTCCTCTTTCTTGAGGGCCCCTATGGCATCATAGTCAAGCGATGCGTAGATGGTGTCTTCTTTAAAGCGAGTAGGAGCGTTTCTTTGAAGATTAACGGTGCCATGTGAACGGTCGTAGTAAATCAATCCATCATTGTCCATCGACTGAGGGTCAGGTACTTCTGTGGATGTTGCCAAACTGAGCTCCTCCTCATCATCCTCTTCGACCTCCAACACATCTTTCATCTCTTCCTCCTCTTCTTCCTCCTCCACCGCCTCGTCTTCTTTCTCATCTTCAGGAGCGACAATTGCATTAATAGGGTCAAGGATGACGTGAATATTGGATCCCCCGGGCCCATTGTAACAAGCAGGTACAAATCTAAGATGGTGATCAATTGCTGGTGGGGCGATGTCGTTCATCAGCACATCCTCATCTATCTGCATGGTATTAGAAAGAGCGTTAAGATAGAGAAATGCATAAGTCTTAATAGAGTGTTGTTTTCTTTGACATTAGACTTTGTTCTTTAACTCAGATTACTGAAAGATTTCTAACAGAAAATTGGAGCATAGAGCATTTGCATCGTCAGCTCTTTTTCCTATGTGTGGAATATGTTACTATCTCTTCCAACAGCCAGTACCCTTTAAATTGTCAAAGCCATACCTAAAAAAAACACCTCATGCTTGCTATTAAACTATAATCAATTTCCCCTACTTAAAGTTCAACGTTTAACCCACATACCTAGTTTGATTCACTTTGGAGTTTTTCAATTGAAATTATGTTGTAGACGCCTTGATCATCAGTAGAGATGGATACGTCCTAAGCGCTTCATAATATTGACATTATTGTAATTACTTATCACTATCATTAGTAGTAGTAGTAGTAGTAGTAGAAGTAGTAGTGGTGGTAATGGTGGTAGTAGAAGTAGTAGTAGTAGCAGTAGTAGTAGTAGTAGTAGTAGTAGTAGTAGTGATAGTAGTAGTAGTAGTAGTAGTAGTAGGGATAGTAGTAGTAGTAGTAGTAGAAGTAGTAGTAGTAGTAGTAGTAGTAGTAGTAGTGGTGGTGGTAGTAGTAGAAGTAGTAGTGGTGGTGGTAGTAGCATGATAACCTGACATAAAACAAAAGGCTGTACCATTTGTCCAGTGCTTGGTCGACTTTCACTTTCTGTTCCTGATTTATCTGTGAAAGATAATGAGGAATATAGGCACAATCATGGAAACATTCTATATATCCACATAATTATTTCGGTACCACAGTTTAATGCCGTGTATGGTAAAAGTGAACAAATGGTACACTGGTTTCAATGAAATGATCGAGGTATTTATCAAGGTGTCGTTATCAGGTAGCATTGAATCAGAAAATTTATGGAAATGTGAATGGATTACCGAGTATTGGAATTTATACTCAGTTAATATTACATAATATTTAATAACATTAGACGTAAAGAAAGAAATTGAAAAAAGGAAGGGAGCGGGAGATAGAAAGAGAAAGATATGAAACGAAAAGGAGAACGAGAGATCCTTACCTTTCTTCATGCAATGCCTTATAGAAAACAGCAACCCCAGTGAGAAAAGCAGAATGATGCCAGAAGCACCAACCACACCCAAGATGATTGTCAAGAAATATGTTAATCTAGATGCCGACGTCACTACAATCGGGAGGTCAAAGGTGAAAAGGAAACGATTAGCTTTACATGGGTAAAAGCTATCACTTATTTGTAAGAAAATAATTTAAAAAATAAGAATCATAAATAAATGAAATGGTTTCAAATTTCAGTTATTAAAACAAAACATAATCTAACGCTTCATACTTTGTCTAAATAATATTTTCAACAATTATATAATGATGATGTTTCAAAATAAAGTTATCATCCCTGCTCTTACATGCATTGCAGATTCGTAGTGTATGAGTGAATGTTGATTGGCTGATTTTCATGTCCATCATTATTGGATATGCTTAACGATGCATTCATTAATGTACGAAAGAAATTAATTATGCTGCAAAAAGAAAAGAAAAAAATCGAACACTAACCTCTGGGATAATCCGGTTCACTGCACAAACCCCTTCCAAAGGTCACCACAACTGGGTCTTCTTCCGGGACTATGCTGACCTTTGTACCGGGTTCAATGCACTCTGTTCCATTAACAAAGTCGCATTCGGTCCTATTGCGAATGATAATAAAGCAGAGTTCCTCTATGGGTGGGTCTGTATTTGTTCTCTCTGAAAAGGCCAGGATTCCTTTCGATGTGTCCAGGGTGATGAATACTCCTATATAAATTTAGAAATAGGACAAGCATGAAAAAATTAAAACGGAGACTGGCACAAGATTTAAAAAATAGAAACTCGAAAGTACCGTGTATTGTGAACTTAATACGGCTTTTATAAATAAATGTCTATGCTTGTCATTAGGTGAAAGTGATAATCTATGCTTTCAAATAATGTATTTACTACATTTATCTATACATGTTTTTGTTATAACGTTTCTTTTAAAAAAATGTGTTCAAGAGAACCTTTGTGTAAGAAATAACCCAGTGTTTCTTATGGGCTTTCAACATACATATTTTCATGTAAATATATAAGAATAAGAAAATTTCCTGAATCGAGGAGTATAAAAGTGTTATTAGTCTATGCCTACCATAATTTCTTGGTGATAATGCTGTCATCATTGGAAAACCGAAAAGAATAGAAAGAGTGAGAGAGAAAACAAAAACAGGGAAAGATTAAAACGCGTTAAATGTTACCTATCTACAAAGGCCACTATTTGTGTTTCACTTGGGTGGTCGCTATAGACAGGTTTGACTGTATCATCTTAACATCATTGTTACATCATTGAATATCGATATACATAAAAGGCATTTTAAATCAGACACTGAAATTGCCGCATACACTCTACATAATATTTAAAAGTGAAACGAAAGATTTAGTGATTTCAGCAAAAAATAATTCATACATTTGGTGTACCATTCAACTATCGTTTTCATTAGAACTATAATGGTTGAATGTTTGTTATGGCTTATGTTTTAACTATAATCGTTATTTGTTTTGAGGTGTTGTGGTGCAGTGTTTCATTCACTTGACTCTTAATCCAAGGGTTCGAATGTCTGCCCGAGACTAACATCCTTTGGCAAGAAAGTAATGGATTTGTGCCACTCACCACCAACGTGTAAATGGGTACTTGGGATATAATAATTGCAGGGGCCTCAGGAAGAACAGCATAGAACAAAAAGGATGATTATTATGTATTCTATTTTGTATTATTTACATTTAATTTCTTACCTCTGGTATATAATCAAATTTTAACATGAAAATTTACAATCCACACAGCTGGAAATTTTTGGACATGGAAGGAAAATCATTTGAATTATAGCAAATGTGTATCATACGTGCTGTTGACGCCATGGCTGTCCTTGTACTACTGTTCCCGAAGATGTTCTCCGCCCACAGAGTAATTTCGTACCAGGTGTACGGCTTTAGGCTAGTCAGAGTATGGTTTGTCCCAGCTATATGTGTTGCAAGATCACACTCTTGATCTAATGGTTCTGGCGTTTCATTTGTACAGTACTGAAAGCTAAAAGTTTGTTGGAACCCGCCATAGAATCCTGGTTGCCAGGCAAGAGTGATGCTCGAAGATGTCGTCTGCTGTCGGTATACTTCTAGGTTAGAAGGCGCATCCGGGGTAACTGTTGTAGAAATAAGATACAATCAAGTCAGTAAAAACTTCCCACACTTCAACTGGTTACAAGTTGTGGATAGTGGAGCATAGCGTTACTGATTGTATTACTTTGTTCAGTGATTATCAAACACGGAGAAAGAGGCCACACATGGAATAGTGTTTACATCTTCGTTTGTTTAAATCCTCATGCCAAGGATAAATCGGTTCATTTTTGTATTTGAAATCATGCGGAACATGAAAATTAGGCATAATAGATTTAATATTATCTTAACGTATGGAATTGTATCAATTTGTTAATCATTTCAATCTATTTTGACGTCTCAAGCCTTTTGATATAAGTTTAAAATCCAGAGTCGTCTTCATTTAATAAACCATTTAAATCTCCATTATAAATGGCACGATGGAAACTTTGACACCACGAACGCAATTAAAGTTCAAAGTTATCATGATGCACTACAAAGTGTGGAAATAGTTCATACAGAATTTACTAAGCAAAATTTTAATAGCCAATGAGATTGATTTTTCGAAAATCTATGACATTATGTTACAAGTTGAATTATATGTACATGCAAAAGTGTAGTTGATAACCGAGCTGTCACCACCGCGGCCTGTCGATGTCAAGCATTTGTATTCCCCTTGATCATCTGGTGAAACATCTCGAATGGTGAGGTCACTTGAAGAATTTGTATGCTCCTCCTGATAATTGGTACGTATTTGTGTATTTCCAGTGGTATTGTTCATACTTGACCCGTTGCGTGACCATGTAAACTGGGAGGCAGATGGGTTAGCATCTGCTCGGCAGGAAAAGGTAACATCCGTCACAAACTGCCGAAAAGAGAGCTCGAGGATGACAGGCTTATCTGTATTTGAAGGGGAAAGAAATAGTTGAAAGGGGGTAAAAGTGGAGAAGGAGAAGGAGAAAATAAAGTGAAAGAAACAAGAATAACAAGAAGAACAGGAAGAAGAGAAAAGGAAATAAAAAGTTGTGGACACATCAAAAACTTGGAGAATTTGTCTAAAAAGAGATTTTAGGGTAAATTTTACAAATAAAACGTTACAAGAAACGGGCACAAATGTATACCATGAACGCATTTCGAAAAAGTGGCTTGACCTGACTGATATCAGGATACATGTTTGCTAAGTAAATATTTTAAATTTTACAATTATTGTAATTATTTTTTCGAAAAAGACAAAGTAAGAAAGGTTTGAAGTGAGTCACATGAATTCCGGGGAAAGAAAAGGATCAAATAAATAACTTCAACCAGAAGGTCGCTTTTTCCAATTCAAGTGACCCTACATATACAGCACAGAATAGCGAAATAAAACATATAATGAAGTGCAACTATACGAGAAATAGACAGCAGAAAATATAACTCGTTTATGAAACATAAATGACACACGCTTACTTACAGAGAACATCAAGAACCATGCTAACGTTCTGAGACTGCAAAGACAAAGTACTGCTTGATGTCATCTGCACTGTTCTACATGTGAGGATTTGTCCATGGTCCGCTTTTGACGGTTTGAATTCGAGTGTACTTCTGACGTATGCTCGTTCAAACTCATCAGGTCTAGTTATTGCCCGAGATAGATAGGTGACGTTCCTAGATCCTATATACCAGTGGATCGTTGGAGAGGGGTAACCATTGTCTGATGTGCATTCCAGCCGTGCGCGATCACCATCTTCCAAGTTATAAGGGATGCTTATTTTCGGAGGATCCGGTGTCTCTACATGATAATATGTATATCATACATTGTCATTACATTTCTTCACACATGAACATAAATCACATCATAGTGATATTGAAGTCAAGGGATCTCTTTATAAATGTTCAATGAACATATCGAGGGTTCAGTGACACAAAGACGTAACTCCATATTTTGTCCAAATGACTATTTGATATCAAAATGTTCAGAAAAATGTGGGCTTTCTAGGAAACACAAAAACTTAACTCCATCCAACACCCCCATTGGAGTCAAAGACTAGTGAAACATAGACTTAACTCCTTAAGGCCCAAGTGCTCAGTGACACATAAACCAAAATGGAGTTTCGTTTTTGTGTCACTGTCCACTGTCACTGACAATCCTCCCCATTTTCATGTTTACATGTCACATAGAAATAGTCTAACCTTCCATGGTGTTCAAACTGCCCTACTGCTTCAATTGTCAATAATGAGACTAAACTATCGCAATGTTTATAATATTGTTTACAGAAGTAATGTCCTCCAATTTGTTATGTTGTTTATTTCCTGTATATTCCCAAGTACATTTATTACTTGTGTCTAGTCCCTGTCGAATTTTCTAGAGATTGGTATTGTACTGAAAGAAATCAACTGTACAAGATTTCCCGAAGATGACCAGCACTTTAGTTGACTAGTATATTGGTGAAGACTTTTGACTCTCATACGAGACATCCCAGATTCGATCTTTCCTCGGTCGGTGCTTACATCCTAAACATGTGTTTAGCCCACACTTGTCCCTCTCTACCCAGGTGTATTAAATAAGTTTTTGGCAATGCTAGGATGCTAATAATTGCAGGGGCCTAAGAAACAGCATTATTGGTATTGATAACGATGTATCTACCCTGGAGAAATTATACCAAGTGGAAGTATAGGCAGTAACAGTAGAAGAAGCAGTATTAGAAGAAGTAGAAGTAGTATTCGTAGAAGTAGTAGTAGTAGTAGTAGTAGTAGTAGTAGTAGTAGTAGTAGTAGTAGTAGAATTAGTAGTAGAAGGAGGAGGAGTAGTAGTAGTAGTAGTAGTAGTAGTAGTAGGAGTAGTAGTAGTAGTAGTAGTAGTAGTAGTAGGAGTAGTAGTAGTTGTAGTAGTAGTAGTCGTAGTAGTAGTAGTAGTAGTAGTAGTAGTAGTAGTAGTAGTAGTAGTTGTAGTAGAAGTAGTCGTAGTAGAAGTCGTAGTAGGAGTAGTAGTAGTAGTAAGGGTAGTAGGAGTAGGAGTAGGAGTAGTAGTAGTACTAGTAGTAGTAGTAGTAGTAGTAGTAGTAGTAGTAGTAGTAGTAGAAGTAGTAGTAGAATAGTAGTAAGAAGAGAAAGAGGGGGTAGTAGTAGAAGTAGTAGTTGCCGTATTACAATTTTAGTTGAATTTCAGTTTCGTGTCGCGTTTCCTTATATCAAATGCTGGTAGATTCAAATCTTACCTGGTTGTAAAATCGTCAGATTCAGAGTGGAACTTCCAATGTCATCTCCGATTTCTACGATACATCGATAGCTCCTGCCATCAGCTCGTGTCAAATTCATAATGGTTAGGTTACCGCTGGAGATATCTCCCGTGATGTTGTACTTGGATGGACGTGGTACGTTTTTCTGGCAGCCGTCTGTAGTACAGGACTGAGAAGCTAGTAAGTGGTTTGTATTGTCTTTCCATGTTATCTTCCGATGTTGGTGAATGGGAGAGTACATGCAGGATAGTGTGATGTCATTCCCCGTTACTGGAATCTTGTCATGGTTTATTGATATGGACACCGTTACGTCACATCGGCAGCCTGAAATTTAGGTCATGTGTACATATGTGATAATGGTGATAATAATAATTATTATCCTTATTTTTACAGTGATAATGATATAAACAAAAATTATAATACTCATAATAACAAGAAGCAGAAGAAGAAAAAGAAGACGATGAAGGAAAAGAGTGGTAGTGGTAGTAGAAGTATTTTATTTCATGCAAGTTTCACAGGCTTGTTCAATTGACCTTTCAATTGATACTGTTAACATATAATAAGTAAATTATGCGGTGTCTTTCGATGACAGATAAAGGTTGTTATATGCGGATAATGTTAGGTTTTTATAAGACAGCAGCGATTACACGATTACACAATCTATACACCCCCCCCCCCCTCTTACCTTCATAGCGGTTGGAAAAATCCTGGTTACGACCCTCTTGCAATAAAACATGTTCGTGTAATCTTCATCTTTAAAAATAGTATGTTTGCCTCCTAGACATTAAGCTTTAAAGCTTCATATTGACAACACTAACTAAATAAAGCAAATATCTGCCTGCTATCTACCTTTATAATACACAACCGTTTTTAATCATTAAAAGCGTGGCAATCCAATCTAACCGAAAGTATTTTAAAAAATCCAACAGCGTGACACGAATATTTGGATTTCAAAATAAAATGGTAGATATGAAATATTGTACACATACTTTTTAAACGAAGATTGTTTTTGAAAACCTGAGCTTGTCCCATGCATGCCTAACATAGCAACATGTATTGTTTGTGGACTGGATTTCAAGTATTTTCGTTCATTTATCAATAACATGTTAATGGAATAACTATTCAACTAGGTTCCCGGGAAACAAACATCCATAAACTTAAATATGTTAGTAACCGGGAAACTGATTGAAAACAAAAGAGTGTCAATACTGGAAGTGCTAAATGAACCACAAACTCACCTGTGAGAAGAAAGATAAGGATTAGAGAGATTAATATTTGATGAGAAATCTCCATAATAATCCACTGCATTCAGTCCTTTCTCGTCTATGTTAAATGATTTGTCAAATCCTAGAAAAAAATTCTTGCAACATAATTCGCTTGTGTTTTTGTATCGAAGGTTTTGACAGAACACTGCCAAGCTTAAGTTTCATTGCACAGAAACAATATCCACATTCAAGACAAACCACAATCACTTTACAGAAACTCAAAGAGTACGAAAGCGAAAGTTCCAAGCAGCATTGATCACTGTCATTAATATACAGTTATTTTGGTTTGTTGTATATTTTTGTGTGACTGCATAATTATGTTTGAGCGCTATTGTATAGCCCTATACTACGTAGCGGGCTTAACAAGCTGAGCCATTAATTAAACGAAAGTATGATTTACGTAGCAAGAACACGCTTTTATAATCAGTATATGAAAATAGAATCACATGTAGGTTAGGCCTAGCATATAATCGTGTCCAAAATATATCGGTTATATTACAATTGACAAACTGTGATGGTGTTGGTAATGATAATGAGGCGACCCATAGAGGAAGACATTAGCCCCCCCCCCCCCTCGCCCCCTCTTCGTAGAGGGTGACACCCCCATGGAAATTTGACAACTTAGACATTGGCATGAGGAGGGGGAAGCATTTATTGTCGTAATGTTATCCATATAAATTTAGTCCCCCAAAATCAGTAATTGGAGCGCCTTATTCGGAGTTATTGGGGTTGGGGTTATCATCCGAAACTATCTATTTTGATACTATGATCATGGTGATTATGTTACATGTGTTTTTGGACTTACAATGATTACCTGATCTGCTGACTATTAGGTTAAAAAAAGTGGCGGTATTTTCCCCCAGAAACCTGCCCTTCTTTGAAATACACCATTGTCCCTCTCCCTCTCGGCCGCTTCAGGTTTGTAACATTACAACCCCTCCCCCTTCCTGTTTCACTGTACATTCATAAAGACCCTCTTTAAAGGGATGTTGATTCCTTACAGCTATAAAAATACTCTCTTATTTCAACATATAGATCAGCCAATCGCAATCAATGATCCTTTTGATATTTAGAGACTAAATAAGATTTTAAAAATTGAAAAATTACAATTACAATTTTAGAATTTTCATTTTTTAATACTTCACTTACAGAACCCCCCCCCCCCCGAAAGAAAAAAAAAATACAATCTTTATAGGAAATGAGATAAATGACTTTGGCCATCATCATGTGAACCATCGGCATTTTCTTCTGTATTACGTAGGTTTTCAAGCTTTCTATGAGAGAAATCTGGATAATGTGCATACATACACACACATACAACACACACACACACACACCACCACCACCACCACACACCCGGACACGCAACTTTATCCACACACGTATAACCTACCCGTACATACACTTACACACACACACACAGACACGCACACATCATGGAGCAGCTTGCAATAAATGTTTTGATAGAGTACTTTTATTACCAATATTGTACTAACATAATCTCGTCGAGGAAACTAAAATTTGAATGAAAATCAGTCAACCGGAAATCTTCACTTTTTGTGTCAATAATTATATGCCTAAAAGCTTTACTACTATTTCTTAAACATTTCCTTATCTGTTTAAAATATTAGAAAAAACTCATTTTATAGATATCATCTAAAGATGATCGTACATAAATGACTTTGGCCATCATCATGTATACCATTGGCATTTCCTTCTGTATTAAATAGGTTTTCAAGCTTTCTATGAGAGAAATCTGGACAATGTGCATACATCCACACACATAACATACATACACACACTCGAACACACACCCGGAAATGCAACTTTACCCACACACCGACACACGCATAACCTACCCGTACACACACAAACACACAGACACGCACACATCATGGAGCAGCTTGCAATAAATGTTTTGATAGAGTACTTTTATTACCAATATTGTACTAACATAATCTCGTCGAGGAAACTAAAATTTGAATGAAAATCAGTCAACCGGAAATCTTCACTTTTTGTGTCAATAATTATATGCCTAAAAGCTTTACTACTATTTCTTAAACATTTCCTTATCTGTTTAAAATATTAGAAAAAACTCATTTTATAGATATCATCTAAAGATGATCGTACATAAATGACTTTGGCCATCATCATGTATACCATTGGCATTTCCTTCTGTATTAAATAGGTTTTCAAGCTTTCTATGAGAGAAATCTGGACAATGTGCATACATCCACACACATAACATACATACACACACTCGAACACACACCCGGAAATGCAACTTTACCCACACACCGACACACGCATAACCTACCCGTACACACACAAACACACAGACACGCATACATCATGGAGCAGCTTGCAATACATTTTTTGATAGAGTACTTTTATTACCAATATTGTACTAGCATAATTTTGCCGAGGAAACTAAAATTTGAATGAAAATCAACCGGAAAACATCACTTTCTGTATCAATAATTATATGTCTAAAAGATTTCTTATGTATTTCAAAAATTATCAAAGACTCATTTTATAGATATCATCTAATCACAAAAATGCAAGAAAAAAATCAAAAAAGAATACATAACAATGATACATGTTGTCTTCAACGGTAAAAATAACATATAAACAGGCCTAGCAACTTGCAGGCACTAAATTTTTAAAGCGAAAGGGCTTTTACGGGGATTTAACGAGGACTCTGGAGGAATGCTCCATATGTTAACAATTTTTTGAGATAAAAATGCAAATTTAGTTTTTTGTCATGTTAAGATCGCAAAGACTTTCAGGAAATTAAAAGTGGGGCCATTTCAATATTTCATTGTACTACCTATAAAAATCCAGTTCAGAAATATATGTCAGTGTAATGTTAGCACAACACGTTAATTAGACTCTAGAGGTGATTGAAATTGCTTCTGGGTTGATTTATCTCAAGTCAGGTAACTCTCAATTAAGGCCAAAAAGAAATACATTATTATCATAAAGTTATTTCAGAATTAGAATTTCAAAAACGTTATACAAGATTCAATTCTTCCATGTCTTAGGCGTGCAATAGCGTATTTGTGGAATTGATAAACATATACAATAAATATATTACGGAAGCGAACATGCTTTTTGTGTTACAGCCCATTTTCTCAAGAAAATATAAAAGCCGTTTTTTGAATAACTTACATTAACAAAAAATGTCACATTGTTCGACAGATTTTGTAGTCACATTAGTGTATAAAAGGAAAAAAAAAGAACCGAAGATTGACTTTGTCATTATTTGCCTATAATTGTTAATACAATGCTCACCACACTCGGAGATGAATTGGGCAATTTTAAGCTATCATAAATTCATATCACTATTAATAAATATTATGCATCGACTATAAGGTAAACTATACGCTTGTTTTTTTTTATAGATATATCATGATATTCACAGAAATTAATGCTCTTTTTATTCTTTTATTCTAACCTGAAAGTGAAAAGATAGTTACTCGATTATCTATGAAGTAAAGTAACTTGACATGTTTGTAGTGCAATTTATTTAAAGTGTGTTTTGCGGCCATGGTAACAATAAGTTTCTCTAAAATAGATATCTTAACCTGTTAAAGTACCCCTCAATTTGTACCTATATTATGCATGCAAATGCATACAAATATCATGCTGTCCCTATAGTTAAGAATTAAACGACGGTTACATGTTACACACATACATACAAACATTTTGTATTTTAAATAAATATCGCAAAATTCAATAAAATATAGCTCATTGCCTTTTACGTTCTAGTTTTAAGTGCGGACAAAAAAAAGATGTTCCATATGTCGGGGCTGCCAAGAGCGAAACTGAACACCACGAGTTCAATTTAAACGTGGTAATCAAAGGAGTGCAAAATCATGTTCGGACTAAAATCCCAAAATATTACAGATAACAATGCAAGATTTCATTATTAACTAAGGTCACATTAAGGTAATCTCTTTTTTCTGTTGAAAGAGAGAAAAAAAACTTTGCACCTCTTCCCCCGGTAAAATCCAAGGAGCCTTAAGTAACCTTACATACACCACTGTGACAAACCAAATGTGCTCTGGAGTGATGTAAGCTAACCCATCCTCATTTTTACGGGAAGTCCTTTTTCATCGCTGGCATGGTCTAAGACGCGATGGGCCGTATTCCCCCTTGAGCCTTGCCATCTCTACCCCCCTTTGAAAAGGTGTATATTCTGGATACTTGGTTTGTTTCTTAGGCGAAAGTGATGTAAAGCAGCCCATCCCAAGTATGTATTAGAAGTCCTTTGTCGTCATCGGCATAGTAATAGTCGGGCCCATTTTTTTTTCTTCTTTACCCTTGCCGTGGCTTCGGATTCAAAGGAAGCGTAGTCGGTGGCCTTTTCCCTTTACGGTAGGTGCATTTCTTGAAGGATTATTTGTGCCATGGACAACATTGCTGTAGACTAACCCATCGTAATTTGTTCACGTAAATTCGGCGTAAATATTCACTTCTGAATGACAAACGCCTGTAAACTAAAACAACAACAACAACAACAACATTTGCTGGAAATCCTACGTCATCGTTGAGGTAGTCGGAGAGTCGTCCGTCTCCTTACGCCTTTCCATGGCATTGAAGTTAAGAGATGCGTAGACAGTGCCTCCGCTGCTCGGAATATGCGCACTTTTCCGAGGATGACTGGTGTCATGTGAGAGGGCGATGTAAACCAACCCATCGTCGTCCACTTGCTGTGACTCAACTGTTGCCGTGGTGGTTGTAGCAATGTTCTTTTCCTCCTTGCGTCTGGACGTGGCATCGTGGTCCAGAGACGCATAGACGGTATGGGTTTCTTCGGTGCGAGCAGGGCGGATGGGTTGGGGAGGGCTTGTGGTTTCATGCGACACGTCGATGTACACTAATTCATCACCATCATCCTGAATGTGTGCCGAAATAAATCGAAGGATATAGAAGTAGGTTCAATTTCCTTGGAAAAATGTTCTAAATTTGCCCTTTTCCCCTCTCTCACCTTGTTCTCAATTTAAAATAAAATCAGTTGGCAGTATATAAACGAATTTATTAATAGCCGATCAGATTTTGCAATGCATTATTAAAATCTTGCCTGTTCATTCTCCACATGCCCTAATTCGAAATAAATTCTGGTAAACGTCACCATATTAAGCAAAAGCGATATAAAATTTAAAAATTATATTTCATTTATGTAAAAGCTAACTTCATGCAAATATTTATAATAGAAACCAATACTCTTCTCTTCATGAGATAGTAACAGATAAAAAGAACCGTATTGAGTGGTACATACCCTTCGTGTATGGATCGGTTGGCCGGTAGTTCCTGTTTCTGGTTCATCTGTGGTGAGGGAGGAGATGTATCGGGGTTGAAATTGAACGAATGCAAGTTTTATATAGCCTACCGGGTATATTTATATTAATAAAGTTTCTATTATTGATGCTCATAACTTATCTTTGCTTAAACAAATCCCTTATTTTGTGTATTCAAACGTGATGGAGGACAAAATAACTAACCTAATACTTTTATAAACAAACTCAAACTACTTAATTACTTCAATTTATACTGGAATCTTTACACAGATAAAACTCAAAATATTTTCAAAATTTTCCAGGGGTTAGTTTATTAATTTGTACTGATCGATTTAAAGATAAATATCCGACTATCTTGACGTCACAATGGCAATAGGGACTCTAGGACGAATTAGGGAAAGGTTGGAATTCTACCTTTGCTTTTCTTCAAACAGCAAGATACACCAAAGACACGAACAGCGACGATTAAAGGTATCATGATAAAACAAGCACCAGCCAACAATCCAATTCCAAATGTTACTATGAAGCTGTCGGCCATATTTGTTTTCTCCACAGGTACGTGTTCTAAAAAGAAAAGAAAATAAAGGAAGGCCAACTGTCAGAATACAGGTTTGTAATCATGGCCTTCCTGAGATTGTGATCTTGATAAAAGCAGTATTTCATGTTAGCACACGAAGCGATTTTGTACTCCATTTTCAATTACGCTTAGCATAGAGATGTCGGAAACACTATTGCCTAGACTAAGAGAGGTTTAATGATTGCGGTAACTTTGCTGACGAACAATGAATTTAAAATATCCACGTATTAAAACGGGGAAATAAAACTTTCCCCCCGACCAATCATTACTTAGTCATTCTATTAAATGTGTGGTTTGTTTCAAAATGAAAAAAGACGATTATTATTTCGGGAAATCCGGCCTAGGAACTGATAATCAAATGTATATTGTTTAAAGAGAATTGAATCTTACCTGCTGTTGATGCCACTGTTTCTTGGGTACTACTACTTCCAGCGTCGTTAATTGCCCAGAGAACCAAACGATACCATGTGGATGAGTTCAGTCCTCTTAATTGATGATTGGTGGTATTTAAGTGGCTGACAATGCCACAGTCCTGGTCCTTCAATGCGTTGTCATGGGTACAGTACTTGAGCGTAAATGTCTGCAAGCTACCGCCATCGAATCCGGGTTGCCAAGCAACGAAGAGAGATGACGATGTCGTCTGACTTTGGTTTACCTCGAAACCAAAAGGTGAGTCTGGGTCTGTAGGAGTTCAATACAAAAACTTGTTTCCCATTTGTTTACCATTAGAAAATGTGAAACAAGCATAATATTATTGTTGATAAGTGATTAAAAGGGGGGTCTTGAGACTTTAATACAGATATCCAAAGAAGTGGAAACATACATTAATCGTGGAGGCTCACTCCCGAGTCGAGGAGAACGTGCCTGGATAGGACTGTCACCAGTTGTGGCGTATGTTAGAGGAAGATTGAACAGCGCCGTACTAGAGCTAAGGTCAGGAGGTGTAGATTGATTTATTTGATGGGACCCAGGAATGATAACCTGGATAAGTCAGGATCACATGCAGGATCATAAGTAATATCACTTAACATAAAACTGTGTTGAAGAGAATGTACCTAACAACATTTCAAAAACAAAACTATATTTTCATCGTTCGCAATAAACACTTAAACTGACAATCGTTTAAATGTTTATCAAGAACATATCGTCGATGAAGTTAAAAGTCAGCAAATTTGTTGCAGGCTTACAAAGTATCCTTCGAGTTAAACATGTATCATATTGTTTCATTTCAATATTACCATCTGCATCATATTATATACAGGAGCGTAATATCGATTTCAAATTACTTCAGGATTATGCATTAACATCAGATACATGACAAGTGTACTTACGGGAATATGTAAAGTTGATGACTGCAATGCCTTCACCATAATCTGTGTTAGCCAAGCATTCATAATTTCCATTATTAATCTCATGCACATCGCTGATAATCAGCATACTCGAAGTTACAGTCTCATCATCTTGGGCCGACCTGTGGACAATCAAATACCGCGTTCCGTTGTCCAAACTTGTTTCGTTGTAAACCCACTGAAAGATATAAGCTGGGGGTCTGGCACGAGAAACACATGTGAATGTTGCCACGACGCTTCCATTAGAAGTTATATGCCGCCGAATATGAGATTGGATGATTACGGGCGAATCTGCATATTGAATATAAGGGAAAGAGAGAGATGGTAAGGGAGTTGTGTTTGTTCCTGTGTTTTTTGCGTGTGTAAGAAAAAGACATTGGGGAGAGATGGAGGGAGAGAAAGTGGGAGAAAGTGGGAGTAGTGATGTGTGTGTGTGGTTGGTCGGCGTTTTAGTGTGTGTGACAGAGAGAGAGAGAGATAGGAGGGGAGAGAACGAGACGAGTTTGTAACAGCAAATAGTGTAAAAGAGATATGTAGCAGTAGAAAATGATATAAGAATAAGTGTCACATGCATATTTACCTGTTCTACACATGTTTACATAATAGCAGTGAAGGGATGTTCTACCACAGCATTAGAGATGTCAGAAGAAGACCAAAAGTTTAAGATCTCGAATAAACTACAATTATTATTGCCAAAGGTATACCGTTTTATAACGAACTTAGCCATTTCATTAACGGCAAGATTATTCATCATCCCTAATACCATATTTAATTATTATCCATTCATTCAACGCATAATCTCCTGTCAAAACAATTAAAAATATATATACATAATAATAATAATCATGTTCCGATAATTTTATTAAACATTGTGTGTTGGAGAGGAGTTAAACTTACAGGATATATAGAGAGTTTCCGTAACATTCCTTGACCAGGTAGGATGAAGTGCCGGTTGAATAACTACGCAGACGATTACTTCGTCGAGATCGTCCGGCGACGGCGTGAAAGTCAGGTTACTTGTAGCTCCGATGCGACCGCCCGGATGTGATGTTACTTCAAGTGTAGATTCTTTGGTGACATTCCTAGATCCAAGGAGCCAGTGAACTAGAGGTGCAGGGTATCCGTTGTTAGAAGTGCAGGTCGCAGATGCAGGTACCCCAGCTTGAAGTGCATGGGTGCCCTTCAGTTCAGGAAGATCTGGCGGTCCTTGGAAGTGAAAGATATTTAGATGGTATAATTGGGATACAGATTCTTTTAAAGAGAAAAACAAAAAAGGAAAGAAAGAAATAATACGTATATGACTTGGAGTGTATGTGTACCTTTAATTTCAGGAAGATGTGATGGTGATTGAAAAGTAAATATGTTTAAGTGGAATAAATGGGACACATAATTTAAAAAAAAAATACATATTTAGGTTCTAAAAATACAATAAAAGCCAATACAATATTCCTCTTGGTTGTGTCAAAAAATTATTACTCTGGTAATCGCTTTACATTTGCTCTTTAAATGTGGGTGGATTGGAGAGGCCTTATATCACAAAGTTTATAAATTACAAATTAAATCTTACACGTATGAATACGGGTATAAACTCTGTCATTAGGGACTTTTAGATTGAGTGGACGAGAACACGACGAACGCCGACTGATCATGCGTGTCAACGTACTCAACTGCCCATGTTGACTACAATTAGAAATCTTTTAGATTGCACTCGACGATATACATGCATGCAGGAAGTAACACTATAAACATGACGGACAAAGAAAGGGGACTAAATATACAGTTCCTCATTCTACCCCTCAACAATAGGCCATTTTCCAAATTTAATGCATAAGCCTTTGTGAGGTGCCTTAATACATATTATTTCATTCACCTAAAAAGAATAATAGCATTTCATTAGACAGAATCCGAACTGCATACATTAGTTGTTGCCAGGTTGGACAAACATTATGGCTTGACCTACCTAGCAACACTTAAGATATTCAGTTTGAATTCTGACTATTGAAATACTATTATGAAATAATATCTATTGAGGCACTTCACAAAGACTTATGCATTAAATTTGGTTACATTACGAAATGGCCTATTGCTGTGGTAGAACATCCCTTCACTGCTATTATGTAAACATGTGTAGAACAGGTAAATATGCATGTGACACCTGTTCTACACATTTTTACGTAATAACAGGGAAGGGATGTTCCTTTGTCTACCTGAGGAACTGTATATTTATGCGCACGCAACATATATATACCGTACTAGATTTAGGAAAATCAAGGTTGGCTCATTCTCGATCGCCGACTGAGACGACGTGACGCATGCGCAGTGCCTTAAAATGACGTCACACGTTGCAGTCAAAGCTGTTGACGTGCAAATCTAAAAGTCTCTATTGTAAGAAAGTGGACGAAACGACAAAGGATACACATATCACACATACCATAAACGAGCAACAACACTTCTATGTAACGCCGGCTCGTTCTAAAACTAGCGAGGCAACGAAAAGTCTGATTGTGATGGCGTCTCTCTGGTAAGATCTGCAGGGTACCCTCGGTGTCGTATAAGCTCGCATCATTAGGATTAGGGTTGACAGAAGAAGTGGTATTAACAGAGCTGTCTGCAGTATCAAGCGTCCACGAGACATTAGCTTCTGGGCGAGATCCAGAGCTTTTGCAAGTGATAGATGTCAGAGTATTTTGAAAGACGATGACTTCCTGGATGCCATTTACGTCCTCTATGATGGGTCTTGGTGGTGTGGAGATCTGCAGGGAAGTTGGTGGTGCTATGTGCAGAAATACAGTGGGATGATACCAGTTAGGTTTTGGTGTTGTTATTATTTCTTTCATTTGTAAAATGTTAAGATGTCGTCTCGGGAAGATGGACGAAGGTAAACAATTTCAAATGTAAATGACTATACTTGCCTTTTTCCGGGAGCCGTTCTAGAAGTATAATTTGGCGTTCTTGCACTCATTTTCAGCATGTGCCTGTCGATTTTTTTTTTAACGACGAAAACTAAATATATTTCGCCTCTGCCTGTTTAAATATACGAAACCGTTCGAAATACCTGTCACATTTAATTCGAGAGCCACGAACCTTGTGGAGAAAAGTCACAAAATTTGTTTGTACCTGCGGATTATGTTCAATAGTGAAACACAGTATCACCAATGTTTATGTCTCAATGTCACGAATAAAATCTTTATTTATTTTCCTCTAATTCATTAGTTCTCCATAACTTATAATATCTACGAAAACTAACCTTGGACATCAAGACGAACCTCAGTTTCAAGAACCCTTTGAAGTTCAGGATACGAGACCTGACAATGAAGAATCACTCCATGGTCACCCCTAGATGGTATCACCCTAGCACTCCGCAATGACACATAGGAACCACCTCTTGCCACATTGACCTGTTTCCAAAGCGACACTTGAAGAGTATCCGGAATGATCCAGTCTAGTGTTGCAGGAGGTCTAGCGCCATGAGATATGCAGGTGACGGTAGTCTCTTCACCAGCAGTCGTGGTTAGAAAGTGGCCGCCAAAGATGGATACTCTGTTTGGCGGAGCTAGAAGATGATTATATATATTTGTATTGCCAAATTCTCTTCATCATTGTATAATGAAACAAGAAGCATGTAAACAAAAAACACGAGCCTAATTAATGCCTGATTACACAGGACAGTAGAAGGCAGAAAATATACTAATAATTTTATAATTGTAAAAATAAAACAGGTTGATCACGCAATGGACGAATACAACGAATTTGTATCCTTATGTAAGTTTGGACACTAATTAGATTGTTTCGAATATGATTTAGAATAATATTGCTTATACAGAAATGATATAGTTGTAGTTCAATTAAGAAAAATAATAACGTTTTAAGAATGAAAGTTTCCGCCAGATACAGGACCAACAAGTAAAGAAAAATTCTAACACATTTGAATCTGATCATTGCAACCTATATCGGGTCGAAAATGTAGCCAGAGATTTTAAAAAAAAAAAAAAAAAGATTATTTAAATATTCGAAGCTAACTTTACAAAAGTAGAAAGTATATCATATGACGTAGAAATCATAATGCTTTCATATTGTGAATAAAATGTCAAAAAACCCAATTAATGTTCAAAAGACCCCCCAAATTTACCAAATCAAATAAGATTTGACCGACTACCTTGCTCAAGTACTTCCACCGTGATAGAATCAAAACCATCTCCATCTTTAGTTTGCACTGAGCATTGGTAATTCCCACTGTCTTCTGCTGTCAAATTCCTGATGGTTAGATTTATAGTACTACCATTGACCACCAAATCGAATTTCTGAGACCTTGGAACATTTTCCATGCAGGGACCTGGCTTGCAGTTAAGTGATGCCAGCACGGAACCATTCTCATCTTGCCATACAACACGATTGATGACCATGGATGAATAGCTGCAACCGAGAGTAATATTCCCTCCATCAACGGGGATGGTATCCGCTGTTACTATGGAAACGTGTTTATTCCCATGGCAGCCTGCAAGCACATTATAATTCATGCAGAACATTGTGAGAAACGTATTCGAATAAGGATGTTGAAATGTGCAATGTAGACCATTTTTCATTTTTCTAAATTATTGATATGAATGTTTATAACACCGTCAATATTACCATCGTCATTGTTATCATAATTCCACAATTCTTTTCGATTCTTATTCATTGATATCATACAGAAGGCTCATGAACCAAGATATTTCAAAATGACTAAACAGAAAGTTTTGGAGACACATGAAAGCAAATGTGCTGTTGCATTTGTTTGCCGGGTTCGACAGAAAAAAGGTAATGATGCCATAAAGCTATCAGTCTTGTGTAGGTAAACGTACATTACTTGATAAATGGTAAACCAATGATTAATATCTTAATGATCATCAACTCACCGTTTCTGCATATAATAGTTAACAGACAGATAAAAAGTTGAAAACGAGACTTCATCTTCCTGAATGTTGATTTCGTTGCGATTAAATTGTAAGCATTTCACATTCTTGGTCTTACACACAATTGCAAAATGACGTTTACGTATGCACAACAATTGGAAAGAAACTTAAGGAAGTGGTGGAAAATAAATTTGTATGGAAACAAGATAAAATAGTTATACTGAAACGTATACTGTGAAATACAATAAGAATGCTGTGCGCCTAGCTTGAAGAAAATTGAGACCTGTAATCGAAACTTCACTCTCGAAGTATCACATCAATCAAAGGAGGGGATATTCATCATAGTTTCTATTAATAAACAGTGGCCGCTTAATGAATGGCTACATGTGAGGGATTTGTTTAAATAAATCATCAAGATCTTGATCTTATATTTAAGTTTGTACGATAGAAACATGTTCCGGAGATAGTTGTTCCATGACCATTATCCTACACCAGTGTTTTTCAACCGCAGGGCCGCGAAGGAGGCCGCGAGAGAAAGTCAGTGATGTCTGCATGGAGTAAAAACAACTTTATTTAAAACAAAGTATCCGAAAAAGCAAGTGCCAGAATAAGAATTGGGGTATTTTGATCAGGAAAAAACATTTTACAGATAAAGTAGTGTATTTTTCCTCGCTCGCTTCGCTCTGTCGCAAAAGAAATGATTCATGGCAACGAGATGACCGAATGTGAATGTTTTATGGTATAATACTGATGACAAATCCTTTTTGCCCGCTCACTTCAATCACTCGCAACATTCAGAAACCGGATAATACTAATATATATTGGAGCAAGAGGCGTCGGCTGTCACGCGAGAATACAAAGGAAAACAAATCTGTCAATGAATTTGGGCTGGTGACGCGAAACTTTTAAATACTTAAAATGGTGCGATGACTACAGCTTTAAAAATCTCATATAGAAGCAGAACTCTGAACTTCACCGCTGGCCTCATTACTCAAACTAACCCAAACCCTAACCCTAATCCAAAAAATAACTTAAACCGAATTGCAACCATAAACCTACACAAGTTCAATCGTCTAGTGCAGGGGTATTTTGTTTTATTAAACTGACATTTGCCAACCTTCCCATTTACATAGGCACCAGACTTCCTCAAGGGTACAGCCATCTACATTAAATATAATACAAAGTTTTAAGAAATTATGAAAATTGGATGGATAGTAATTATTTAAATTTTTCATATATTTGGTTGCCCCTGTTGATGTATTATAAGCACTCAAAAATGTAGCCCCGAAAACACTTCTGCTCTTGAGAAAATTGAATAATCCATATACCAGGGCTCCCGGTAAATTTCAAATATTTCAAACGGCGCCTTTAAGCCTCATCAGCCTAAGGCCATTCCATTGTAGCTATGACCATGACAACCTCAGAAGATGCAGTTCTGATAAATAGTTTCCAAACGGAAATAGCAAGTCGGTCGATTATAGTCAAGAAACATTGTTAAAGGGAATGCAAAGTTTTGGGAAATTTTGAAAATTGGATGGATAGTAATTCTTTAAATGTTTGATATATTTGGATGCCCCTGACTGTTGATTTATTAAAAGCCTTAGAAAATTTCGCCACTAAAACACTTCTGCTTTCGAGAAATTGAATTAATTAACGTTTACCGGTGCTCCCGCTAAATTTCAAATATTTCAAATAGCACCAAAGGCCATTTCATGGTAGCTGTGACCATGACAACTTCAGAAGATGCAGTTCTGATAAATAGTTTCCAAACGGAAATAGCAAGTAGGTCGATTGTAGTCAAGAAACATTGGTTTCAAGCTAAAGTAATATCAGTCTAGAGAGGGTGCTATACAACAAAAAGATTTTATCATTTACAATTTCATCACTTTAGACTTGATTTTAACCGCGACAACGATCATCGAATATCGTAAAATCGCATATGCTTCCAAACTTTTCATTTGAACCAAATTCATCACCAATAACAAAACTGTGCATTGCCTTTAAGGGACTATCCTTAACCCAACCCTATAACTTTGACAAAATGAACACAAAGTCATGAGCAATAGTCGCCGCATGATAATTGTCAGAGCACCCAGTTCAACAGTTATCTGATCGAAAAGTCAATAGTATTGCACTAGCAGATCCATTGCAGTTTGCTCTAACCTTGAAAAATGAAGATATAAATACTACTGCAATTGTCTGTTATCACTCTTTGATTCGATATTCCTTTGTATATTTGCTTCTCTTTCTTTTATTTTCATTGTTGTTCTTTCTGTCTAGTAACGGAAATATAAAAATCATATTTTGTCATCAGGAATACCGCCTGATTTCCTCAACAAAACAAAACCTGATACATGTAACAGCGTTGATACGTCCTTCACTTAACCTTTCAAGAGGATATAAAAATAATGCCATACTCTCCGGTTACAAAAATGATTTCAGAAAAGTTTTCATTAGGGAGATTTCTGAAACAGATACATGATACCCTGAGAAACAAATGAAACTAAATATAGCGACTTGAAAGCGACGAGTTGTTCACATTTTTATATTCATCTTATAAAAAACAAAAGATCCCCTTGTTTGTAATGGAAAGATATCTTAGATTTTCTAGGTGTTAAATTTAGTCCAACTGAAATTAGGGAGAAGGCTGTCCGTTAGAGTTTTTTTTTTAAATGGGACGAATTAAATCAAATATAATTATGAAGGTCTGAAAGCTGAGATCAGTGAATATTGGAGTCTGAAATTAGGGAATAAGTCGACCATAATGTCAGTATCCCGACACGGCACTGATATCCTTTGGCAAGATATTTACCTGCACTTGCTACTCTCCACCCAGGTGTTAAATGGGTACCCGGTAGGATGCGAACGTTCATGTGGTTGAACGAGCAAGTGTGCGCCTGTAAAATGGCGACTGGCTGGAATGCTCCCCAGGGAGTGGAAAATGTGCACACATTGTGTGCGGGTAAGCCTGAATCCGATGACCGGGGTAATAATATATATGTAAAGCGCTTAGGTACATCGTTGGATCGGTGTATTGAGCGCTATATAAAAAACCGGATTATTATTATTATTATTATTGGTAAATGATATACATCCCTTTTGGGCGACAACTTAGATATTAATTTCTCTATCTATCGGAGATTTACTAAAAATATACCGTGGATGGCATGTTCTCCAATATTTGAATTGCTTGCTCAGTAATCAATGGTCATTTTTAATATTTCAGTCACTTTGTGCTGGAGCGATTAAAAGGAAGCTGCCTAAAATCTCTTCACTATAGTTATTGTAGGATGACCATGGGAAAATGAATATATTGCCCTCACTCTTTCTTTCTCTCTCTCTCTCTCTCTCTAACTTGTTTGACTTTCTCCCAAGCAACTTGCTTGAAGAAGCTTAGATTTTCCTCATTAGCTGAAGTGTGGTATTTGATGTTTCGTTGCTCGTTATCAAGTGTCGTGTATATTCCATTCGAGTCTGAAATGAATTATACTACGATATTTTATTGATGACATCACCTAAATACAGTGTCATGCTGAATGTGCTTTCCTGTCAAAATATGTATGTATTGAAGCATTCAATGAAATAATTAAGTGGATAATAGCAGACAAAAGACAAACAGACAAATCATTAATTTTTATATTTATGTTTTAATATCTGTGTAGAAGTGAGCACAATACAACCATATGAATATAATATGAATATACAGAGGAAACAGTGAAACACATGTAACAAGTGAAATATAGGCTGAATAGTACCAGAGTGTCACAATTAATTAATTTGGAACTTCATGTACACTTAAACGATAGACTACAACAAACATTACCCCAAACAAATATTCGAATATATTACACGTTTCCTAATGTAGGCTTAAGAAGAGCCCATAGCAGAATCATTCCTTTAACAAACCACAAGTTCGTAATATTAAAAGTACAGCAACTTTGATAATACACTGTCATAAAATGTCAAAATTTGCAGCCATAACGGAAGAATAGCAAAGGGCCGGATCTATTCTTAGGAGTATCATTCGGAACAACAAGGAAAAGGGTTACAACATTTTCGGTAATACTTAACATCCCACAGTTCATGAATATCAACCCCTCCCCCCCCCCCCCAAAAAAAAACAACAACAACAACAACATAACAACAACAAAAACAACAACATCGTAATAAATAAAATGAATAAATAAATAAATATATATATATTGATATGACTATTTGGTTGAAAATTGTAATAAAGGTCACATTTGCTCTTGTAAACGGTAAGTGATTAATTTCTTTAAAATGGTGTACGTGCCGGTGGTGCACCCTTAACCCGCCCGTGATATAGCAACACTCTAAAACAGGACTACGCTTTTGGCTAAAACTGAAGAAGACAGCAAAACTTCGTGAGATGTACCACTGTCTAATTTAACAAGTGCTTATAATAAAAGTCACATTTTACAAATTTATTGTAGTATAGCGCTTCATAATACTATTTTGGGCGCTTTACACAGTAATTAATATTAACCCGATCAGTGGATTTAAATGCTCATCCGCACATTACAGTGCATGAACTCCGCTTCCTGTGGAATATTCCGGCCGGATTCCTATAGAACCACATTAATTCGCATTATATCGGGTTCCCATTTAACACCTGGGTGGAGAGTGGTAATATAGATTAGTGTCTTGCAAAAGGACATTATTGTGGTACCGGAACTGGAAACCGCAAACCATGTGATCTATGGCGTAACCCCCCCCCCCCCGATAACCACCCCCAGTCAACTACCCCCTAGGAAAACTACCTCATAGGACAACTACCCACTAGGGCAACCACCCTCTAGGACGACTACCCCCCGAGACAACTACCCCCGGACAACTAACCCCTAGAATAGTTTTCCGGGGGAAGATGTCCTATAGGATGGTTGTCGTTCATCCCAGAGCCCTGTGGAAAACCAAGGGCAGTGGTCTCTAAAGAAAAGCATGGGTCAATCTCAACCGTATCAGAACAGGAGTTGGCCATACACAATATTTCCTGCATAAAATTGGAGCTGATCTGTCGCCAAACTGTGCCTGTGAAAAGATCCAAACTATTGATCACGTCATTGCTGCTTATCCTATCTACAAACCTCCTCACGGTGCTTCTGGACTTTAAGAACTTGATGCTGAGACCATCAGTTGGCTAAATATGTATTTGTACCCGAGCTAGTTATCGTGACTATGCTACCCAACTATTTGTTAAACTGAAATGCTTAATGGTTGATGATATTAATCTCCTCCAAATTGCCATATTTATGTTCCGTTTCATTATCAAATTTTTACCTACTTCATTATCTTTAATGTTCCAACCTAATAACATGGTTCATTCGTATTCAACAAGGCAGTCATCGAATTTACATGTGGTAAATCCTCACACTATATTAGCCCAGAAATCAATCAGAAAGAGGGGTCCAGATGTATGGAATTCTTTACCTAACAATATTCGAAACATAAATTCAACAAACTCCTTTAAAAGAGCACTCAAATGTATTATCATTTCACCAGGCGCGCCGGAAGCATTTTGGGATTGGGGGGGGGGAGGAGGGGCGAACATTCCAGGGGGCTCATCTGCCAGGGGCAGTGGCGTATTGAGCAAAAACGTTTGGAAGGAGGGGGCAGAAGAAAAATCTGCATCACCACTACTCTAACACGTTACATGCAGGCCCGGTGGAACGTTTTTCAAAGTGGATTATTAACTATCAGGTAGAGCGTAAACTGGCGTTGGGTCCAGGGCCTGAGCCCCGTCAGGGGGTCAAGGGGCTGAGCCCCCGGAAGCTCAGAGGTTTTAGATATTTAACTATGGTCAGATGAGCATCAAGGGGCCTGCCTAAGGGCCGTTGGTAGGGTTCAGGGGGCAGAGCCCCCGGAAGCTCGGGTTTTTTAGGTATTTAATTACGGTCAGATGAGCATATTGTATATTGTGATACCTCATTTATAACTATTTTTGTCTCTCTTTCTTTCTTTTTCTCTGTAACATATTTTTCAAAAAGTGAGGGGGGCTCGAGCCCCCAAGCCCGACCGTAAATTTAGGAATTTCTAATTTTTCAACAAACGCATAAAAATGTATGACTTACCAAAAAAAATTGAGAAAAAATTGAGAAAAATCATGTCATTTCAGCAACATTTGTAAATCACTGATATCGAATAAGAAATAACCCCCCTTTAATTTTATATGTGATTCGATTTGTTTTTTGGGGTTAAAAATACGAACCATGTTTACTCCTTTACTGCATTTTTTTTTTTTTTTTTTTTTTTTTTTGGGGGGGGGGGGCAAAATTTTGTTCCCCCCCCCCCCACTTCCGGCGCCTATGCATTTCACAGATGTAAGATATAACATACATTATAATCTTTATATCAGTTCTCATTATATCGAACATAATTTTTATATTTACTAGTCTTAACAAAATACTTCTGTTTTTTGTCTTGTTCTTTGTAAATAGTGTAAATACTTCGCTACAAAACATTTACGAATTATGAAATTGTGAACTGCATAAATAAATAAATAAATAAAAAAGGACCTTCCTATTTAAATGATGTACACCTTGATAATTTTCGTACGAACAAACGATTTACTTTTGCTTTTTCGTCTAACTTACTAATTGTAATCTAGCTCATAAGACCAAAATATAAATCGGAAGCGAGCTCGAAATCACAAATGTATCTGAACAATTTATGTTAGAAAAAGAATATAATATGACTCTAAGAACCACTTGCTCGAATTGTGAAATTGTAGTCAGTGCATTTACTGTGATTGTACATATTGTCATGTCTACATTTTTATTTCATTTATGTTTAGCAGTTACAGTCAAACGAACAGGACTTCTACCCGCATACGGAAGCGTTCGTCTCCGTCAGAATGTTTAAGATATGGAAAAAAGGTTTGTTCACTGCAAAAATACTTCAGGAACTTAAAGACAAATCTAATTATTAACTATTTTAAATGATAAACATGCAGTACAGTTTGTTCGTAGACTTTCTAGAAATGGGATCCCAGCATCACTGCGTATTAAAGCTGAACCTTTTCATGATCAACTAAAATGCACGCACTTGTAATGATATTTTGTATCCCACGAAAACAAGGCCAAACAATATTATTATTATTATCGATATCAGGCTGACAAGAGAAATAATCGATAATCAAGCAATATTGTATCGACAGTGAAGTTCCCGGATGACAGAGCAATACGAAATCAATATTGATCTGTCATCCGGGTACTGCGCTAAAGATAGTAAAAACACCGATATATAGATTATTAATACATATTATTTAATAGTTCCAATGTATTCTTTTAAATTAGTTAATATTTATTGTTATGATATGCCATCAAATAGATGTATATGAAGATATCAATTTGATAAACATAAATGCAGTTATATACATTTAAAAATAAATATTAAAAAAGGGAAAATGAATTTGGGTTAAACTATGACAATAAACAGAAGGAAAAGGAAGTACTGGTGCACATATTTGTTAGAGTTCATGGTCTTATATCAGTGGGCCAACTTTTAACATTGTCTGTAAATGCATTTACCCGTCTAACATTATGTTTCTGAAAGCACATGTGACATTTTTTTATTTTATGAAACAAAAAAAGGTTATTATCTGTTAACTGCAAAACTCTTTTGTCATTTTCTGAAGATTTCTTTTGTTGTTACCCTACGAGTAAATTTTGATTTTTACTTAATGAATATTAATCATATAAAAATGTGCGGCATTCTCTTGATTAGATTTGATAGGCTAACTTTTGTATGGATTGTTTTATTCGCATTCACTAATACTCAGTAGACGAAGAGGTCTGATAGAATTCGATACAATGATGACAATAGTGGTTGAAATGAAATATAGACCTACACATATTCTTCACCAAACATTGTAGACCGTGGGCCGAGCGCGATTTTAGGGCTTTTTTTTTTGGACTGACTTTGTGGTACATAGTTTTTGGTAACCAGAAACTAGGATAAAAATACACAAATCCCAAATCAGCTTATCCCCGCGACTGAATCCTTGCCGTTCGTATAAAACATAAGTTTAATTGACAAGTTATTTAAGAGAAATGCGCGTGAACGAGACCGCCGACTCTCCGTTCGTACACGTGTATAAACTCACCGTGCGACGAGAGTGAAGCAGCACATTCTCCCACTCCGTCGAACGAAGAAATTATGTAATTCATTCGAATATTTCCCAAAGCTAATCACATGTGCTGATGTAAATAATATGATTTTGCAAATATGAACTGCGAAAACTAATGAAAACCTCGTCAGGGTGAAAATATTTCGAAAATAGACGGTCATAGCTACCATGAAACAGACGATAAATAGCGCGTTGCCAATTTGATTCTATTGTAAGGATCGTATGCAATTCTCTTGAATGTACGTACTATGACACTGATCTGTGTAGAGATCAGTGGCTCCGTACCGACAAGACTAGAGTAATTTTTGTGTAATTAAAACTTTTGGTGAAAACATTTCTTGTATTAGCAATGCAATGGTAGTTTAAGAATAGGCCTACAGAATAGAGTCCCTAAATATTCATTGTAATTATAAAAAAAAAAGATATATGTCTTTTTTATTTCCAGTCCTGTAGTAGTTTTTACATGTTTTCAAATGTTTGATTTTTGATTTTTTTTTTTTGGGGGGGGGAGTACTCGCTTAATAATAGGGTATACGGGGATGTGGGTGATTTTTCTTCCTGGAGGAAGAAATATGACAATGTTTATTCAAAAGTTGCACTGCTTTCACTGGCTTAAAATTGATAACAAATACATGCTGAGGTATAATATGTGAAGTGTACAGAATGATGATGCATAATTTTATGTCGTCTGGATTTTGAAATCATGTGATGTTATTATAGTTCTACAAAATGTTTTCATACATGTTTGGTTTACAGACATTTTATTTGTCAGGACTTATACATTTTTGACTAAACAAATGGTGACAAGGTTTTATATCCTTTTCCCTCTCTTCCTGTCAGATATGTATACCAGAAGCCGATACTTATAAGAAACACTCAATGATATTGTTTAATAAGTAAAATACACAGATTTTAGAGCATATTTTCTGTTAGTTTTGTTATGTTTTGATGAACTAAATGTGCGAAGAACCATTTACTGGATGAGAATGTGAAATGAAAGATAAATGTCGGTATGTGAAGGCTTCCAATTAACCAAAAATAAATGAATATAAATAAATATATTTATAAAAGTTTACGGGGATCCGGGACGGGAATCATGTGCCGCCGGAATGCGTGATTTTTTCACAAAAAATCCCTTGACAAGGGTTAGGGTTTTGTAGGCCTAATTCAGATCGGATATTTTAGCTCATTTCTTCGCTGGAGTATACAATTTTTTTTTTTTTAAATAATGACCATTAAATATAGGTACGGGTCAGTTGTCGGCCTTATACATTTCGTCAGGCCTTATACATTTTTTACTAAACAAATGGTGACAAGGTGTCAGTTGTTAGCGGCACACCCCAGTCGGAACCAAATGAGAGTATCCCCCCCCCCCCCATGGCATAATTTGTTAACCAAAAATAAAATATTTTATAAAGGAAGAAACCAATGAATTTATTAAAGGTGAACATGAATAAACGATTGAAGAAATAAATTGTCACATGTCACCAAAAAATGTTTTAGTTCTACTCATTTGGTTTTTCTTTTTACTTTCCTGAAATGGAATATGGATCACTTCCGAAACACTTCAATGAAGATACACTTCAATAAATTTATCATTTGGCAGCTGTGGATCCAGGGGGGGGGGGGGCATCGAAGAAATTCACTGACGAGCAAGCCGAAAACATCAATGATAAGTACGACATAAAAGGTCCTTGGCCTTATCAGGTGTTTAATGAATTTTCCCGGCCCATCCCCTTTGGAGGAGGATTTTTTTTCTTCAAATGAATGTCTCATATATACAAGTATATTTATTTATTTTTGGTTAAGTGGAAGCTTTCGCATACTGACATTTATCTTTTATTTCAGATTCTCATCCAGTAAATGGTTCTTCACCCATACATGTAGATGGGCATTCCGTTCATCAAAACATAACAAAAAGAACTATAATAACATCACATGATTTCAAAATCCAGACGACATAAAATTGTACATCATCATTCTGTACACTTCACATATTTACCTCAGCATGTATTTGTTATCAATTTTTAAGCCAGGGAATGCAGTGTAATTTTGAATAAACATTGTCATATTTCTTCCTCCAGGAAGAAAAATCACCCACATCCCCGTATACCCTATTATTATAAAGCGAGTACTCCCCCCCCCCCCCCCAAAAAAAATAAAAATAAATAAATAAATAAATAAATAAATAAATAAATAAATAAAAAATAAAAAATAAAAAATAAAAAAACATTTGAAAACATGTAAAAACAACTACAGGACTGGAAATAAAAAAGACATATATCTTTTTTTTTATAATTACAATGAATATTTAGGGACTCTAATTCTGTAGGCCTATTCTTAAACTACCATTGCATTGCTAATACAAGAAATGTTTTCATCAAAAGTTTTAATTACACAAAAATTACTCGAGTCTTGTCGGTACGGAGCCACTGATCTCTACACAGATCTGTGTCATAGTACGTGCATTCAAGAGAATTGCATACGATCCTTACAATAATATCAGATTGGCAACGCGCTATTTCTCGTCTGTTTCATGGTAGCTATGACCGTCTATTTTCGAAATATTTTCACCCTGACGAGGTTTTCATTAGTTTTCGCAGTTCATATTTGCAAAATCATAATATTAACATCAGCAAATGTGATTAGCTTTGGGAAATATTCGAATGAATTACATAATTTCTTCGTTCGACGGAGTGGGAGAATGTGCTGCTTCACTCTCGTCGCCAGGGGCGTCGCCAAAGGGGGGGGGGGTGTGGGGGTGCGACACCCCCCCCCCCCCCCCACTTGTCAGGATATTGTCGGTAAAATTGCGCTGCCGTCGGGAAAAAAGAGAAAGGGGGGAGGGAAAAAAGAGAGGGAAAGGGAAAGAAAAGAAAAAAGAAAAGGAAAAGAGAAGAAAGAAAGGAAAAGAAAGGAAAGAAAAAAAAAAAAAAGGAAAGAAAGAAAAGAAAGGAAAAGAAAGGAAAGAAAAGAGAAGAAAGAAAGTGAAAAAAGAAAAAGAGGGAGGAGAGGAAAGAAAGGAAAAGAAAGAAAAGGGGGAAGAAAAAAAAGAGTAAAAGGGAAACAAAAGAAACGGGGGTGAAAGAGAGGAGAGAGAGGAGAGGTAAGAGCCTGAGAAAGGAGGAGTGGGAGTAAAAGAGAGAAGGGGGTTGCTGGGTGGAGTCGTCTCGTCGAGGGAGCAAGAAAGACATGGGTAAATATGTTGCTATGTCGGGTCAGCTGTGTCGGTATTCTTGCTCGATCCTCGTGTACTATTTCAATGCAGAATTTTGAAGTCGGTGAGATGTATATTGTCGGTCGGCCGACAAGTTTTTTTCCCTACGAACTGTGACTTTTTATCCGCTGTGACGACTTCGAGAGTGACTACAACTACAATACTTGTATTTTCTCGAAGATTCACTTTCCTATAATATCAGCTAAAGAAATCAGAGGTTTAACATTTTCGGGGAAACTAAATTCAAACAAGGTTTAAGGGTCAACAATGGTACGTTGAATCGTTTTCCTTTCTCTATATTGTGATGAAACGCCCAAGGAAGGGGAAAACTTCATTTAGACGAGTCGAGAACAGTGCAACGAATCGTCTTCTTTCTCTAATATTTTAAGGAAACGTCAAATCTTCCGCGCTTCGCGCTAAAGGGGGAAACTGAATTCAGACAATTAGGGCTTATTAAGAGTCGAAAACGGTACAACGAATCGTCTTCTTTCTCTAATAATTTAATGAAACGTCACAACTTCCGCGCTTCGCGCGGGAGGGAGAAGCTTTATTCAGACAAGGATTGAGAGTCAAGCACGGTTCAACGAATCATCTAATTTATCTAATAATTGAAGGAAACGTCAAAATATCCGCGCTTCGCGCGGAAGGGGGACAACTGAATTCAGATAAGAATTAAGAATCGAAAACAGTACATCAAATTGGGCTTATTAAGAGTCGAAAACGGTACAAACGAATCGTCTTCTTTCTCTAATAATTTAATGAAACGTCAAAGCTTCCGCGCTTCGCGCGAGAGGGGCAAACTGAATTCAGATGAATAGGGAGTAATAAGAGTCGAAAACGGTACGACGAATCGTCTTCCTTTCTCTATATTGTGATGAAACGCCAAAAATTCCGCGCTTCCCGCGAAGGGAGAAAACTTCATTTAGACGAGTCGAGAACGGTACAAACGGATCGTCTTCTTTCTCTAATAATTTAATGAAACATCAAAATCTCCGCGCTTCGCGCGGAAGGGGGGACAACTGAATACAGATAAGAATTAAGAGTCGAAAACAGTACACCAAATAGTGCTTATTAAGAGTCGAAAACGGTACAAACGAATCGTCTTCTTTCTCTAATAATTTAACGAAACGTCAAAGCTTCCGCGCTTCGCGCGAGAGGGGGAAACTGAATTCAGATGAATAGGGAGTAATAAGAGTCGAAAACGGTACGACGAATCGTCTTCCTTTCTCTATACTGTGATGAAACGCCAAAAATTCCGCGCTTCGCGCGAAGGGAGAAGCTTCATTCAGACAAGGATTTAGAGTCGAGAAGGGTTCAATGAATCGTCTACTTTCTCTATATGAAACGCCAAAACAAAACTGGGGGAGAAACTGAATTCAGACACGGATTTACAGTAGAGAACGGTACAAACGGATCGTCTTCTTTCTCTAATAATGTATTGAAACGTCAAAGCTTCCGCGCTTCGCGCGAGAGTGAGGAAACTGAATTCAGATGAATAGGGAGTAATAAGAATCGAAAACGGTACGACGAATCGTCTTCCTTTCTCTATATTGTAATGAAACGGCAAAATTTCCGCGCTTCGCGCGGAGGGGGAAGCTTCATTCAGACAAGGATTTAGAGTCGAGAAGGGTTCAACGAATCGTCTACTTTCTCTATATGAAACGCCAAAACAAACTTGGGGGAGAAACTGAATTCAGACAAGGATTTACAGTAGAGAACGGTACAGCAAATCGTCTTCTTTTCAAAATTATTTAATGAAACGTCAAAGCTTTCGCGCTTCGCGCGGGATGGGGGGGGGGGGACTTCATTTAGACAAGAATTAACAGTCTAGAAAGGTACAATAAATCGTCTTCTATTACTAATAATTTAGAGGCCTATCACCCACCTCCCGTAATGAGCGCTCTTTAAGTGATTCGCTTGCTCACTACCGCCCTCTCTAAAATGAGATCCTAGCTGCGCGCCTGCATTAAAATATATATCAGCTATGATGCTGACTGACTTGACGAAATAATTCGTATATTTATGTCGTCGAGGAAAATGACCATTTGCGCATATGCAAGTACTATAGATAGTCCATAGGAAAAACAATTTAGCCTTCGGCCCCGGGTTTACAGGGTTAAATTTGTTGATATTGGACATTATTTTAATTTTGTCGGTAATTGGTCGCTAGTTTTGTCGGTTATCGTTGGCCTCTACACCCCCCCCCCCCCCCCCCCCCCCCCCACTGAAAAAGGTCTAGCGACGCCCCTGCTCGTCGCACGGTGAGTTTATACAAGTGTACGAACGAAGAGTTGGCGGTCTCGTTCACGCGCATTTCTCTTAAATAACTTGTCAATTAAACTTATGTTTTATACAAACGGCAAGGATTCAGTCGCGGGGATAAGCTGATTTGGGATCTGTGTATTTTTATCTTTTTATTAACATTATCTAAATCTTGTACCAGTAATATATGCAACGGACTGGAACGAAAATTGCGCTCGGCCCACGGTCTATTGGGCACGATCGATTACCTCATTAGTATGTCCTTCATGTTGTAGATTTTTTTTTCAGGAGTGAAATGATCTTTAAAAAAAAAAAATCAGTGAACACAACAGAAATATAGCCCTATGTGGACAAAACCTCACCGACGTGGATACTTAAACTGTTGTGACGATGAAAATGTCCTCTTTCTCTGAGAAATGGCTTTATATTCGTAATTAAGTGGGATCTTTGTTTTATTTTCGATTTTGCATTTGTAACGCAGGAAAAGAACGCTCGACACAGATGCTTGCAGTTACTTCAACTTTTTATTCAAACACCAATCGGGGTGTAGAACGAAAAAAAAAAAGACCCCGGCTATGCAGCCTTACAGATGAACTATTACTTCAGACGGACACATTCTGAGCAGCACACTAGCTGTCTAGAAGACTCGAGATGCCCATTCCTAATTAGTGATGATGGACACAGTGACATCCTCTGATAAGCTTGACAACATGCAGCAGGAGTGGCACAATAGCATGCCCATGGCATGGTTTCCACATACTAATAAGAGATAAGGGTGGACTTCCCCCACTCCCGCCCCCACTCCACTAGGAGGGGTGATGGGGAAGGTCACAATGAGGGACAATTAACTGACAAATTAACTTGTAACTTTGCAGTGTCACACTTTGCTGTCCAAGCAATCATTAACATACACAAATAGAAATAGAATATAGTTATCCCGTCAATCAGTCCTCAGAAATATCTAATGCGTATTTAACAATTGCAGAATCATGAGATTTGATTGAGCTATAGTAGCTATAACACTTTGATCAACATTAGTGGCGACGTTGGCTTCATTCACCGTAGACCTGTGTAGATTGTTTTGATTTGGGTGATATCCAGCATTGAGCCTCGACGACCGTCTCAAGCCATGCTCTACATGGGGATCATTAACATTACCGGTGTCGTCTAATTTGTCGTCAGAAATGCTCTCTGGTTCACATTGTCTTGCTGAGTCAGATAAAGAAGTAGGGAGAGGGGCATCAGGTTGTCTCTCATTTAAAGCATCAGAGTCAGAAGTGTCTCTTCTCCCAGTCTCTTTTTGCAAGGAGCTGTGAGCTACTGGAAGGTCTATTTTCTCAAAGACAATATCGCTTCCTCGACTTGGGTTCTCACAAGGTTGAGGTTCTTGAGTAGCTGTTGAATCACATGACTTTCTAGCATCTTCCTCAGACGTAGGAAAATGTTTTGGGGGTACAATGACAAACTCATCAATCTCATAGTCACTTTCTGACTCATCCTCTGATGGGCTCATGTCAACCTGCTTCTCTGTTTCTGCGATTCTGTCCTGGCTGTTTTCTGCAGTCACGTCTGATACACGATTCCTGCAATCAAGGAGCTCGCCTCGATGTACTGTCCGAGATGGTCCTCCAGCGACAGGCTCTACAACATATGTATGACCGCCGGTGGCAAGTCGTTTCACAACTTTGTGTGGCTCTTCATCCCAGACATCTTGGATTTTGTTTCGACCAATTACTTTCCGGTTCTTCAAGAAAACTCTAGCACCAACAGGGAGGTCAGCATCGCTAGCCTTGACATTTCTCAACTCCCTACTTCGCAATGCTTCCTTCTCGGTTCTCTCCGAGGCCGCTTGGAAAAAACAGGTAATGCGGCGTGTAACCGGTCGAGGAATGAGGAGTACTATTGTAGGCATACACAAGTTCAGGTAAGTGTTCAGGCCACTTACGCTTCTTCTCTCGAGGAAGGGTGCGCAAACGATCATGTAGGGTGCGGCTAAATCGTTCACATTTTCCATAGCCCTCTGGATGATATGCAGTGCTTCGGCTCTTCACAATTCCGTATATATTTCATAGCTCTTTGATGACTTTATCTTCAAAGTTGCGGCCTTGGTCGCTATGAATGCGTTTGGGGACAAAGAATGTGACAAACCACTGTTTCACGAGGACCCGAGCCACTGTTACCGCTTTCTGGTCCTTGGTAGGTATGGCTTGTGTAAACTTGGTAAACACATCAGTGAGTACGAGCACGTTCTCGGTTCAGTTGGTGCTGGGATCCAGAACAGTATAGTCCATGATGGCCAAAACTTATAATGGCCTTGTAGCTGTTAGTGAACCAATGGTAGGGTGGAGCCGCTTCTCTGCTTTTGCTAACGTACACCTCTAAGTTCTGGCAGTAGTTAGCCACATCCTTAACCATGCCTGGCAAGTAGCATCTTCTCCTCGTCAGAGCTGTTGTCCTCTCTGTAGCCTGGTGTCCTGCCTGGTCATGGGCAGCTTGCAGTACCTGAGGTTTAGGTTTTAAACTTAAGGGAAGAATTAGTTGTTTCACCTCTCTACCGATACAGGACACCATCCTCCTCATTTATCTTTTTCCAGCACTTAATTAGTTTACGTGCTGGTTTGGTTTCCTTCATGATATAACGCTTCGTAGGAGGGTGTTCCAGTAGTGCTCCAGTAGTAATGTAGTCTACTAATGTCTTTGTCGGCCAGTCGGAGTTGCTTGGGCTCTTCCTTAGAGATGGTGGGTAGGGGTGAAATGGTCTGAGGTTTCGCCTTCTTAGATCTGGTTTGGATTTCATTGACGAGGCAACATGCATACCATGGAAAACCTCTGTTCCAAGGTCAGGGGGGGACTAGAGGAGGTGCTACTCTCTAAGAGCTGTTGTGCTAGGTCGGCTGTAGTCTCCATTAGTCTAGCAGAAGTGAGCTCATCACAATGGTCTGTCTTCCTGCTGAGGGCATCAGCATTACCATTGCTTTTTTCAGACCTATACTTGATCTGGAATCTGAACTGGGACAATTCAGCTGCCCACCGCGTCTCAGTGGCTCCAAGCTTGGCTGATGACTGGAGGTGGCTCAGCGGGTATTATCGGTGAAGACTTCGAACTCTGCTCCTATCAAGAGGTCCCTAAACTTCTTCGTAATTGCCCATTTGAGAGAAAGTAGTTCCAACTTCATGCTTGAGTACTTTTGCATGTTGCGCTCGTTCTGCTTCAGGCTCCTGCTTGCATAGGCAACGACAATCTTATTCTCCTGCACTTGGGACTTGCTCACACTCCTGGTTCCAGGGTGTCTGGATTTATTGTGTATTCCATGTCTCGTCTTCCTCTTGCTGGCTCCGTTCTTGTCCTGTGGGACCTTCAGAAGGTTGTGGAAAGGTGCTGCTATCTTGGTATACCCTTGGACAAACCTCCTGTAATAGCCAGACAAACCCAAAAATCCTCGAAGGCCTTTCTCTGTTTTTGGTCGGGGCCATTCCTTTACAGTGCAAATCTTCTCTGGATTAGGTACTGTGCCTTCACTGGTGACAACATGTCCAAGGTAATTTACCTTTGTCTTAAAGAGCTGGCATTTTTCTTGCTTCACTTTCAAATTCAGGGTGCTCAGTCTTGATATTACGGTGTCAAGTCTCTGGAGGGTCTTTTCAAAGCTCGAACCGAAGACCAGTATGTCGTCGAGATAAACAAGGAGTGACTGGAAATTGAGATCTCAAAATGCTTTGTCCATGACACACATGGAAGTCGCGGGGGCATTACAGCTGGTGGAACCCATGTGCTAAGTCGAGGGAACAGAAGTACTTAGTACCTTTTAGAGTTTGAAGTGCTTCCTCAAACCTTGGTAGAGGATAAACATCTGTATGTGTCTTGGCATTCAAAGATCGGTAGTCTAAGCATTTCTGAGCTTTCCACCTTCTTTCTGACTAGAACGATAGGGGATGCATAAGGACTCGAAGATTCTCTAATTATGCCTCGTTCCAAAGACTTTTTGAGGTAATCGCGAACTTCGTCCCAATGATGTGGCGGAATCCTGCGATATGGTATCTTGACTGGACGATCATCCTCAGTAACAATCTTGTGGCTCACCAGGTCGCAATAGCCAATGTCATCTTCGTCCTTACTGAAAATTGTTTGGTACTTTGATAGGGTTGAGTAAAGTTGCTCCTGGTAGACTTCGTCGAGATCCCTAATATCCATCTTGGACACAAGATCTACAATATCGTCTCCCTGTAGGCCATTCTCCACTACAGTAGAAGACTTCAGTACTGCAATTGGTGTTCTCGGTTGAAGGTACACATCTTTTTCACTAAAATTGGCAATCTGCATTGTCACTCTCCCCTTTTCGTTGACCGTCACTATGGCTGCTCCTACGGTCAAACCTTTTGGTAGCTCTGCCACATGAGAAACATGCCGCTCTATCCGTTCACTTCGATGTTGCTGCTGTGAAGAAGGATGGCAGGACCCTTCAACGACTGTTATTGTTCGAGCAGGGATAAGCAGGGCGTGGTTTCCAGCTACTCTTACCGTTCCCAAGCTAGTTCTTGGCTGATATACCAGGATGGCACGTAACAGGACCTCTTGATTATCTTTGCTTTCAGAGAGTATGTACTTGTTCCCGTAGATATGTTTCAGTTGTGCTCGGACATCCCGCATGACGTTAGATCCGAGGACGACTGAAATTCTTTCGTTCCGCCTCTCTACTGGGGTGTTGGTTGGGTCCATGACTACCAAAAACCCCAGTTGGGAAAAATGGTGGTCCCAGGGAGTTAACGTGAGCTCGTTGGACCCGAGGTAGGGGATGTCAGTTACCTGTGATGCAGACACCTGGATGAATGGAGATATATCAATAAGCTCCCGTCCGTAGGCTAGGTTCTCCCTGTAAAAGCTCTCGGTTATCGTTGAAACTTCTGCTCCTGTATCTATCAAGCATCCAGCATCTGCACCACCAAGATCGATGGTCACCTCCGGACATTCCCTACCGCGCGCTTGATGATAGAGCCTATCTCCATTACAATCTCGCCCACCACCGGGCTCTCGGTGAAAGGCTGTGCTAGTTTAAAGAAGAGGGTGTAGGTGCCTGGGTTGTATTGTTTGCTGGGCCTCTAGTTGTGGGTTGGGTAGGTGGTATCCTTGGTGGTAGCGGGCAATCTCGCTTGTAATGGCCTGTGCCATTGCAATTCCAGCAGCTAGAAGTGTCTCTCATTGGACGTGGTTGCCATTTTGGCTTGCTCTGGAAAAATGACAGCAAGGATTGGATCTGAGCCTGCTGCGTGGCAATCTGCTCCTCCTGTTTCCTAAATTTGTTGCCAAAATCAGCTTCTGCCGTTGCCTCCCTTAATGCTACAGTTTCCTTCTTAAACTTCAGTTTTTCTATTCCAAGAATCCTGATCAGATGGTCCCGGGTGTCGAAAAAGGACATGCCTGGTTTGTCGCATATTAGCCTCCGGAGCTCCATCTGGACCATCTCGTCTCTCACTGCCTCTGCCAATCGTTCCTTGAGTTGGTTCTCTCTTGTATGTTTGAGAGAGGGGTCAAGCGCAATAATGCGATCGAACAACCGCACTAGTTCGAGTGACAAGGACACAATGTCCTCGCCATCGGACTGTCGGTAGCTGTAGAACTTGTGCTGTAGCTGTGGCAGGTTGCTGCTGTCCCCAAACACCTTTAACAGCACCGCAAAAATTCTAGACGGGTCCTTCACATCATCCCCTCTTCCGAGTATCTCCCTGCGGGCCTTTCCACCCAGGTGCTCAAGGATAAAAGCTACCTGCTCCCCTTCCCGTAGGCTCTTTGAGGCCATGACCATTTGAGCATCTTCAATCCAATCCTCCGCAGAGGGATCACTGCTTTTCTCTGGGCGTCCACTATACATCTCTAATTTTCGCCCTGACGATATATACACTGTCCTTGGCATGGGGCTAGCCGTTTCTTGGTGGGAAGCTGTCCCTGTGGTAGCCTCCTCCGTAGATAGATCTTGTCGAAGTCTTCCAAACTCCTCCTCAGCAGCCTTCGCCTCTGCCTGTGCAGAAGCAGCTTCCTCATCCTTATTATCCATAGCTAGCTTCATCGTCTCTACCAGCTTCTCCAAATCAGCCATACGCTTCTTCATATCTTGAGCCATATTTATAGAGGGAGGGAAATGACAACAGTGGGGGAGAAAATATAATAAATTATTTTGTTAGACAACCACAAGGAATATTAGATTCTATTTTAATACACAGCAATCACACATCATATAAGTACACGTGAGAAAATCCGACTTACATAAGAAAATATCATATTTGATTGCGTGCGAAATATTATTCTGCTTGCTTACCGACATACATCATCAATGCATGTACATTCATGTTATATACAAAATTATCTAAAGGTCCGTGTGTCCATTTGATCCGGCTTGAACTGAAATTGTTATCGAGCACACTCGAAAAAGTTATCACTGTTAACCTAGCAATGTCCTAAGGTAGAACGCTTTCACCAGTTCACCACCATCGTTGACAACTTGACATCGAGGAATCTTGCGCAATGTCTACCCAATGGTCACTGGCGATCAGCAAGCCAGTGTTTGGTGTTTGTGTAAGGAATATCCTGCCGATTACGCTAAATGTAACGCAGGAAAGGACGCTCGACACAGATGTTTGCAGTTACTTCAACTTTTTATTCAAACGCCAATCGGGTTGTAGAACGAAAAAAAGACCCCGGCTATGCAGCCTTACAGATGAACTAACATTGTTCAAAACACTATTTTATTCCTCACCCAGCAACTTTGCACAAGTGAGATCTGGCAGTCTTGTAAAGATTGTCTGATGTTCAGTCATGCATGCAGAAATTCAAATGAAAATGGTACTTAAAATTACTGGGAGGGTAACTCTATCAAGATATATCATGAAACCCAGGAATAATATTCATACTTCATTCAATTCATAATTCATTCAAACAATACAACTTTTAAAAATGGGACTTTTTTTCTGACTCACCCTGTAGTGGTAGTTTTATCATCGTCTTAATATTGTGCTGTGAGAATGGTATTGATATAAGGAGGATCATAGGTTTCATTTTTAGACGCATTTCCGTCTGTATTCACTATTACAGCCCCTGAACTCTTCCGAGTGAAACAAAGATTAAAATACTCACTGTCTGGTTGGTCTTCCGCCGCCTTTTCTTCTGTGATGTCTGTGTTCACATACAAAACCTCAGACTCCTTTCGGGGAAAGCTAGGACTGATGTAGTCGTCATTGTCGGTGCGAGGAATAGGCTTCATGTCCATGTAGAAGCTTGTAGTTGACTGGGAGGCTCGAGGCGAGTGTTCCTGTGGTATTTCAGCATAGACTACCTGGTCAACCTAGAATAATGTTTTCAAGCAAAATACTTCAAGATATCTTATATATCATTTCATTTGTCAGAGTATACATCCATGGTTTGTATGTGATATAGTTTTTTCCTTTAAAAGGTGTCTGGGCATTTTATGTAATGTAAATATATAATGAAGACAAATAATGGAGGAAAAATGAATTATAGAATGTATATAGTGAGTATATAACCCAGTCGCTACTAATTCAAAGAGGCAGACCATTTAAACAAAATCTAAAGCACAGTGGTGTCTATTGATACAAGGACTTGTATTTGTATAATTCTTTCATTCTAATTTTGTAATCACATTGTTTATAATGTGTCACTGTTATATTTCTTGAAAGTGCCGATGATATATTGATAATAATAACAATAATAGGGATAAAGGCGCCGGGGCAAACAACAAAATTTCGCCCGCAACCTTTATAAAATACAAACAAGATTTCAGAGTTTCTTTGCAACGTGAAAATCAAATTTAATGGACTGAACCTGAGATTTGAAACCAAAGTTTGAATAACTGTGCAATGAACTGTGGGGGCAAAGTGACCAAGCGGTAGATTTGTTTTTGTTTTTGTCGTTTTTTTTCTTCATAACACAAGTTCCCGTGCATTTTAGTATACAGACTTTTGCAAAGTAGCTCAGCAACTAATCGTCAATTTTCATCGAATTTACACTAAAACAAAGGGTTTATTAAAGTTTTTTTCATTAAGGCTCAACCTTGACCAATTTAATTCGTGGGAATTAGCTATGATTTAAATGGGTCATTAAAATTCATTACTTATTTTCAAACGTCGAACTTTAGGAGATAGGTTGTTTCTACATGCCACAGCCAAACTATATGCATGTATTTCGCCAAAGAAAACGATTAATGAAGTAATGCTATTTGAATTTATGTAACATATTGATATTTTTTAAATATGATATTGATAATTAGTACAAAATGATGGACATACCATTCCGTCTACTGATTGAGTGTTGTTTCCATCACCTGCTTCGGATGCAAGGAATGAAATTAAATGTTTTTGTTATAATCATTTAAATAAATTATGGCCAATGTACTTTCTTTTAACCCTAATAAGGCCGGGCTATTTGAAGTCTTACTACGGCCGGGGGGGGGGGGGCCATTATGGCCCCCTCCCCCCTAAGATCTCGGCCGTGAAACGGCTGATCTCCGCGAAAATTTGCACGCATTTCAAGTGAAGTGTATAGAACAATATGATAATTTCAATTTTTTGAAAAAAATCCCTCATTTGCATATTTATGGTAATTTATGCAAATAACGTCATAAAATCACATTTTTACCCATAAATCCTATATTATTCATATTTAAGCATTCTTTTTCACTACATATATTCATTAGACCATTTGGAACAATAATACAACAACAAAAATTGGAAGAGCCAGCTTGTTCCTTATGTTATCTCTTGTTTTGATAATTTCTTATGTATTTCATTGTTTTTTAATTTATTTATGTTATTGTTTTTTTGTTTTTTTTTTCATTTCTTCCTACAATTCAACTATTTTGACTCCCAAAACAACCACCTAAACTTTAAACAAGACCCAATAACCAATGTCTGATCTATTTTTAGGAAAAATGACATTTCCATATGTTTTGTACACAAATCACAAAAATGAGCGATTTTCGGGCTGACATGCAAAGACAAAAGGTCACGTGACCTTGTAACTATAGGTCAGATTTTTTTTTTTTTTTTTTAAAGATGCGCAAGACTCTAAAGAAAAAAGTCATCGAGCGGCGAGGCGCCATCCATATGCGTTCTCGAACAATCAGAAAAATCGTGGAGGGGGGGCATAATGCCCCCCCCCCCCCGGCCTTATTAGGGTTAAGAATATGATAAGAACACCTATTTATATTTAAAAGATTATCCCTGTTAACTAATACGAAATTAATGAATTAATCTGTTTAAATTTTAACGTGGTAATATACAAATTTTCCTCGAGTATAATATAAAAAATTAAAAGTTTTCTCATGTAAATTGAATTAAGATTTTATAATTCATACATCGTATTCCTCTGACTGCCAATTAAGTTCTTCTTCATCCTATGTTTATCGTTATAACCATCTTAAAGTCTTTTTTTTTTTTTTTTTTTTTTTTTACTTGTAGGGACCTAAAATAATTTGAAACTTCTTTCCTAACACCATTTCTTACACCTTGATTCCTGCCTCAGTAATAAGACTCATATTTCGTCATTTTTAAAGGAATAGTTGAGTTCTGTTGCAGAGGGCGCTACACAAAATAATCTTTTGAGAGATAATGAAATACTGATTGTCAAATTTGAAAGAACATACAATAATCATTTTTGTTTGATCCAAATCGGTTCAGAGACGGCAGAAATATCCATAAATATAACGATTTGTAATACTTGTGTACCACCACAATATTATCAGATCATTTGAAAAAGCCGTTGAAAAAACGAAAAAGCGCCTTTTACGTCGTATTTCAGCCAATGCCGGTGTTGGCTTTTTTTGTGGCTTTTTCGTGTTGGTTATATTACGCATAACCAGTCGGCCCATGTATTGATATTTTTAATTAAATCATTAAATAACGGTCATCGAATTTTGTTCAAAGTGGAGCTGAATTGGTATGATCGTATTGGCTAAATTTCACACATTTTGGCGTTTAAAAATACCTTCATAGCAATTTTAGGTTAAAAAAGGGCAGTAGAAATGTCATAGATAAGAATAAGAGCAATAACCATGCACTTTGAAAGCATTTCGGTCTGAAAACAGAACTCAACTATACCTTTAATGCTAATGTGACTACAAAGAAAGTACGAGAGATAAAGAGAGAGAAAGGGAGATCATATAGGTCAACATAATTGTAAGGAAGAAGTAAAAGTGTTAAGGTTATATATGATAAGCTGGAGTACACATTATATGAGCAGCCGGAAATTGATATATTATTTTTTTTTCTTCAAATAACCTAAAGAGAGAAGGAGAGGAAGAAACTCTAGAAGGAGAAGCAAAACAAAAACAAAACACACGAAAGATAAAGGAAGAAAACTGTTTATGTGTCTAGAAATCAGAGAAAAATTTGAGAATTTTCAGTGAGGGAATGAACGTCAGGTATGGACAGTTAAAGTGACAGAGAGAGAATGAAAAAGGAAAGAGAGTGAAACAAAACAAACACAACATGTGACAAAAAACATAAATATTAACAAAAATAACAATCAAGAGATGGTGAAATGGAAAGTAAATGTAACAAAAAAGCCTAGAGAAGATACCTTGATCATGAAATGAGGAATATATATGATATGGGTTTGTTTTAAATTGTTAGAGGTGATTGCAGGGGGGGCAGCTGCTTTACAATATACCCTTCTTTCGTTTCAAACAGCATAAAACTCCATTGTAGTACATCAAACCGAGTGCTATTAGCAGGATGAAGCAAGCACTGGCAATAACTCCAAGAGAGATTGGCACGAGAGGTATCGTTCTGCTTTGAAATGATGGCTCATTCAGGCCTGTTGTGTCTAAGTAGGAAAAGGGTACCATGACAGAGTGATTGATCAATGGTTATCAGAATACCAAAAGTTTTGGTGGGCATTAATATAAATGTTAATTTCTAAGTTTGCATCTAAGATTGGTTTACATTCTAACATTTTTTTAGCTTAAAATACCATTTTATGAAGCCCTGTAGTAGTCATTTTTTATTTCACTTTTGGTTCAGTGAAATTGTTTGATACTAAATGTTTTATAATGAATATCAAACCTAATGCAGCCCACACACGTTGGAATCCACACATAGGCCACCCATTCATGTATATGGATCCACCCACAATTACTTGTTGGTCCACTACCATTCACATGTAGGTCCCCCTCAAACACAAGATCTATCCGCTCACACATGTTGAACCCCCCCCCCCCTACATAAATACATGTGGACCACCCCCCCCCCCCCACACACACACACACACACATCTGGAACATTATTTAAAGACCCATGGACATTTTTTACATCAATTAGACCTTCGCATCAGGAGGGGGGGGGGCAGCATTTCTCATCGCAATGGATTCATGAACGTTCAGTCCAAAAAATCAGTCATTTGGGGGGCTTTAATTATCAACCTCAGCCACTCTTGAGATCATCACACTGGCTTCCTTTGAAACAAACAATAATTTTTAAATTACTCTTGTTTGTCTTCAAAATACAAAAAAATAAAGCTCCACAATATTTAGATAACTGTTTGAATTTATATACACCTACCAGGGCATTGAGGTCATCCAGTGATCCTTTCCGTCTCACATATTCAGTTACTCGCACATTAGCCAGTGATAGAATATTTACTGTATCTGCTTCAAAATACTGGAATGATCTACCAGTTAGGATAAGGCAGTCTCCATCAGTTATTACCTTCAGAAAGGTCTTTAAAACCTCTTTGTTGCAGTCTGTAGTTGTGTGATTTCTTTTTAGGTGTACTTATATTATTTTAATTTTCGTTCACTGTAAGCGAATTATTATGTATTCTATTTTTTATCAATTACATTTATTTTCTTACCTCTGGTATATAATCAATTTTAACATGAGTATTTACAATCGACACAGCTGGAAACTACGGACATGGAAGGGAAATAATTTGAATTATAGCAAATGTGTATCATACGTGCTGTTGACGCCATGACTGTCCTTGAACTACTGTTCCCGGCGACGTTTGCCGCCCACAGAGTAATTTCGTACCAGGTGTACGGCTTTAGGCTTGTCAGAGTATGGTTCGTCCCAGTTATGTGCGTTGCAAGATCACACTCTTGGTCTAACGGTTGTGGCGTTCCATGTGTACAGTACTGAAGGTTAAAAGTTTGTTGGAACCCGCCATAGAATCCTGGTTGCCAGGCAAGAGTGATGCTCGAAGATGTCGTCTGCTGTCGGTATACTTCTAGGTTAGAAGGCGCATCCGGAGTAACTGTTGTGGAAATAAGATACAATAAAGTCAGTAAAAACTTCCCACACTTCAGCTGGTTACAAGTTATGGATAGTGGAGCATAGCGTTACTGATGTTATTAATTTATTCAGCGATTATCAAACACAGAGAAAGAGGCCACATAATGAAATATTGTTTACATCTTCGTTCGTTCACATCTGCATGCAAGGATAAATTGGTTTGTTTTTGTGTTTGAAATCATGCAGAACACGAAAATTAGGCATAGTATATTTGATAGTATCTTAACCTACTGAATTGTATCAATCTATTAAGCATTTCTATCTATTTTGACGTCTTAAGCCTTTTGATATAAATTTAAAATCCAGAGTCGTCTTCATTTAATAAACCATTTAAATCTCCGTTATGAATGGCATGATGAAGACTTTGTCACCAAGAACGCAAGAAAAGTTCAAAATTATCATGATGCACTACCTAGTGTGGAAATAGTTCAAACAGGATTTACAAAGCGAAATTGTAGTTGCTCATGAAATTGATTTTTCGAAAATCTATGCCATTATGTTAAATGTTGAATAATATTTACATGCAAAAGTGTAGTTGATAACCGAGCTGTCATCACCGCGGCCTGTCGATGTCACGCATCTATATTCCCCTTGGTCATCTGGTGAAACGCCTCGAATGGTGAAGTCACTTGAGGAATTTGAGTACTCCTCCTGATAATTGGTACGTAGCTGTATATTTTCAGTGTTGTTATCCAAACTTGACCCGTTGCGTGACCATGTAAACTGGGAGGCAGATGGGTTAGCATCTGCTCGGCAAGAAAAGGTAACATCAGTCACAAACTGCCGAAAAGAGAGCTCGAGGATGACAGGGTTATCTGTATTTGAGGGGGAGAGAAGTAGTAGAGGGAACGGGCACAAGAGGAGAAGGAGAAGAACAAGAATAAGTAGAAGAAACAAGGAGCACAATGAAGAAGAAGGAAAAGAAGAACAAAAAGAGTGAAGTAAAGGAAATGAGATAAAACAATAGATTGAAGCAACCGGAACAACAAGAATAACGAGAAAAGGACGACGATGATAGAAAGTACGACAAAAAGGAACTAAAAAGTTTTGGAAACGATAAAAACTTGGAAGATAATAAACAGAGAATTTGTCCTAAAAAGAGATTTGGGGGGAAATTGAAATAATCAAACATGGCAAGAAAGGGGCAAAAATATATATATACCTCGAAGATACTTCAGAAAAGTGGTTTGACCTGATTAATACAAGAATACATGTTTGCTATGTAACCTGGTATTTATATTTTACCATTATTTATTAGAAAAGGATCAAGTTAATAATCATCCACGTGACCTTTCATGAAATGGCACAGAGTAGCGAGATACAACAATAATGAAATGCAACTATACGAGAAATAGAAAGAAGAACATAATGTATAAACCGTTTATGAAATATAAATGACACACGGGTACTTACAAAGAACATCAAGAACCATGCTAACGTTCTGAGACTGCATAAACAAAATACTGCTTGACGTCATCTGCACTGCTCTACATGTGATGATTTGTCCATGGTCCGCTTTCGACGGTGTGAATTCAAGTGTACTTCTGACGTATGCTCGTTCAAACTCGCCAGGTATAGTTTTTGCCCGAGATTGAAAGGTGACGTCCCTAGATCCTATATACCAGTGGATCGTCGGAGAGGGGTAACCATTGTCTGATGTACATTCCAGCCGTGCGCGAACACCATCTTCCAAGTTAACACTAATGCTTATTTTCGGAGGATCCGGTGTCTCTGCATGATATTACATTGTCATTACATTTTTTTTAACATGAACATAAATCATATCACAGTGAAATTGAAGTCAAGGGATCTCTATATGAATGTTCTATGAACATATAGCACAATAGCAACTTATTTGTTAGTAATCAACCCAATATATTTTAATGGCCTCAAACGTCACCTATCAAATGTGCGAACATAAAAATGAGATATTACATACTCGTATCATGATTTATATGGAACATACAATTTTGAAATTGCACTCGAGTTTATTTTTGATTGCGATCGTGTTTTATGAAACAAACAACTTCATTGTATAAACTTTTGAAGGTTCCTTGGACGATTTGAGAACCTCATCAGCTTGTTGTGTGTTTTCCAGGAAGTGAAACTGATAGAAAATGTCTAGGTGACATTGTAGACTTACTCTGTTTTTATATTTATATACCATTGATGTCCATGCAGTGTATAAGGGTAAATCTAAGCTATTTTCAAGCAAACGTTACCGCACAACATTTTAGTATATCCTATTACTGAATTTGATAGCCAAAATTAAACTTAGATCAGACCTATGGGAAGTGAAAAGACAAACGTGATGTCAATGTATGTTCAAAAGTTTGCCATCAATTGCAAATTTGAAATAACATTTCTGATTGGTTAGTAACCAGCCTTGATAACAATATGTGCGTGTAACAATGATTCTGATTGACCATTACCACTTTGGTATTGGTTGCAAACCTTTGCGTTACGGGGCCCAGATCCTCAAAATACTTATTGGAAAGGTTTGGGACAGAGGCGGTTCTCCCGGGGGGCAGGGGGCACAGTGCCCCCCCCCCACTTTTTCAGATACCCCAAAAGTGCCCCTTTTTACATAGGAAAAGTGCCCCTTTTATTTTGTAAGAAGTGCCCCTTTTACATAGGAAAGGTGCCCCTTTTACTTTGACAAGTGCCCCTATTACTTAACAAAAGTGCCCCTTCCCCCTTTTCACCTCTTACGAGTGCCCTTTTTATTTTTGACACGTGCCCCTTTTCCTTCGACATGTTCCCATTTTCCTTTGCAATAAGTGTCCATTTTCCATTCTCATAAATCTTGAAATTATCTTGAATAAGTGCCCTTTTTAATCTCTAGTAAGTGCCTCTTTTCAGGTACGAGAAGTGCCCCTTTTCACTTTTAATAAGTGCCCCCTTCACCTCTGATAATTGCCCTATTCAAAACTGAGAGGTGCTCCTTTTACTTTGACAACTTCCCCTTTTTTCCTTTATAAGAAGTGCCCCTTCTCCTTTTAATAACTACCCCTTTTTTAAACTCGGATGAGCACTCCTTTCATTTTAACATGTGCCCCTCTTATTTTCTAATAAGTGTCCCTTTTCCTTATGATAAGTGCCCCCATTAAAAAGAGAGAGCTCCTTCCCTTTCTCATAACTACCCCTTTCCCTTTCTAATAAGTGCCCCTTTTCCTTATGATAAGTGCCCCCATTGAAAAGAAAGAGCTCCTTCCCCTTCTCATAACTGCCCCTTTTAAAAATCTGAACGGTGCCCCCTTTTGTTCAACAAATGCACATTTTCCTTTATTATAAGTGCCCCTTTTACATTTTCATAAGTGCCCCTTTTCATATCTGGTCAGTGCCCCTTTTCAACTCTGATAATTCCCCTTTTAATAATGTTACGTGCCCCTTTTCCTTTCTAATAAGGGACCTATCCCATTTTCACCTCTTATAAATGCCCCTATCAAAATCTGATGGGTGCCCCTTTTCCGTCAACAAATGCCTATTTCCCATTTTCGTAAACGCCTCTTTTTCATCACTGGTGAGTGCCTCTTTTCAGGTGAAAAAATGCCTCATTTTCACCTCTTATTATTATCCTTTGTACTTTGACACGTGCTCCTTTTCTTTTCTAATAAGTGTCTTATCCCTTTCGATAATTGTCCCCTTTTCATGTAATCATTAAACGTGCCCCTTATTTAAAGCGACTAACAACAATTTCCCCCAAAGTTCGCTCGTTGCGCTTGCTCGCATTTAAAGATGGTATAATTATATTACTTATCAAAGGTCTTTTCAGTCTTCCGTTATGACAATGTGCTTATAACCCCATCACGATTGGCTTTTTTCCTCTTTATAAGATGTAATTTTTCGCACTGCGACCTCACAGATCTTTACAATTTTTCTCGCTCGCTTCGCTCGCTCGTAAATGCATATTCAGACATCACACCCAACTGTAAAGTATGATGCTTAAGCGATATCTTGTATGATGTATGAAGAGAAACAAATATTGAAATCATCCCTGATAATGTAATCACAATGTAGGGGTATATACCAATGTCTAAAAAAATTGTATATTTTCGCTTTGAGATTTCCCACTGTAGGTGCCCTTTTTTCCAGAAAGTGCCCTTTTTTGTTGGAAGTCGCTCGGCCGCCCCTGGTTTGGGATACCACATGATCAAATATTTTGGACTTGCCCATATAAATGTCACCCAGTTCCTCCTGTATGTCTCTCCCTGCAACGTGTGCTACACAGCGAAGAATTTTGTTATGATAGCGTCTTTCCGGCCTTATTCGAAGAATGCTTTCAGTATCATACGCAAGTTCACCCAGCGAGTTCAGACCATTCGAAGATGAAGTTACATATTTCAATGTCACATTTATGTCACTAATACGCCAGGACATTTCGGCTGCTGGTCGAGACCCCAAGCTTTTGCAGTTGATGGACGTAGAAACGTTCAAAAACACAATGGTACGGTTTTCTCCCCTTGCGTTCGTGATAGTGTCCATAGAGCCAGATGAGTCAAGTAGTAATTTGTCTGGTAAAACTGTGCAACGAAATTAAGAAATGCTCTAGTGTACTACCATCACAATTCATATCCACAGATACACAAGCGGTAGTGCAGTGAATACTTGGAGAGTACAAATTTACCTAGGGGGAACTTATAGGGAGATGCTTGATTTGTCAATTAAAAAGAACCATTTAAGGCCACGTTTAAACAAAATAACATATAATTATATACGTAGCCATATCCAGAGATTGTTCAAATAAGTGAGGGTCTGGGAATGTGCTGCTTTAGAATTTGTTTTCGAATAGTTAGGCCCTGATTTTAGGGAATCCCATCTGCTATGTGATGGGGTTCCGTGTGAGATGACACTTCCTCAAAACGTTTCAAAACCAAAACCAAAAATTGATTTATAGGTAACCACAATAGTAATCACAGTAATAAAGATGTTCTCAAGTACCACTCCAAAGACGTCTAATCCTGTCCCGATTGTTGTCTCCTTTGAAAGTATAAATCTTTTTTGCACGTTACCTATTATTTTCAAGAAACTTTGAATGTCCTTTTCTTGACAATCCTCCCCATTTTCATTTGTACATGTCACCTAGAAATAGTCTTACCTTCCATGATGTTGAAAGTGATTAAATTGTCAATAATGAGACTAAACTATCGCAATATTTATAATATTGTTTACAGAAGTAATGTCCTCCGATTTGTTATGTTGTTTGTTTCCTGTATATTCCCAAGTACATGTAGTACTTGTGTCTAGTCCCTGTGGCATTTTGTAGAGATTGGTATTGTACTGAAGGAAATCAACTTTCCAAACATTTCCCGACAATGACCAGCACTTTAGTTGACTGGTAAGTGCTAAATTTATTTGGAGCACTGTATATTGGTGAGGAATTGTGACTCTCATACGGGACATCCCAGATTCGATCTGTCCATGGTCGGTGCTTACATCCTTGATTAGCCCACACTTGTCCCTTTCTACCAAGGTGTATTGAATAGGTATCTGGCAACGCTAGGATGATAATATTTGCAAGGCACTAAGAAAGAGTATTATTGGTTAAATATATCATCAGTAGTAGTAGTAATAGTTGTTGTAGTAGTAGTAGTACTAGTAGTAGTAGTTGCCGTATTACAATTTTAGTTGAATATCAGTTTCGTGTCGCGTTTCTTTAAATCAAATGCTGTTAGATTCAAATCTTACCTGGTTGTAGAATTGTCAAATTGACAGTGGAACTTCCAATGTCATCGCCAATTTCTACGATACATCGATAGCTCTTGCCATCAGCTCGCGTCAAATTCATAATGGTTAGGTTACCGCTGGAGATATCTCCTGTGATGTTGTACTTGGATGGACGTGGTACGTTTTTCTGGCAGCCGTCTGTAGTACAGGACTGAGAAGCTAGCAAGTTGTTTGTATTGTCGTTCCATGTTATCTTCCGATGCTGGTGAATAGGAGAGTACATGCAGGATAGTGTGATGTCATTCCCCGTCACTGGAATCGTGTCATGGTGTATTGATATGGACACCGTTACGTCACATCGGCAGCCTGAAATATAGGTAGTATGAACATATGTGATAATGATAATAATAACTAATATTATTATTATTGCAGTGATAATGATATAAATACAAATAATAATACTCATAATAACAAGAAGCAGAAGAAGAAAAAGAAGAAGGAGAAGAGTAGTAATACTAGTAGTAATAGAAGTAGTTTATTTCATTTATTTAGTGCAATTTTCATAGGTGTGTTCAAATGAGCTTTCTATTGACACTATCACCAGATAAGTGAATTTTGAAGTGTAATAGATGACACAGAAAGGTTGATATTTGCGGATAAGTTTAGGATTTTATAAGACAGTAGCAATTACACCATTTATCCATAACCCCCACCCCATCCCCCTACCCCTCCTTACTTAATAGCGGTTTAAAAATCCGTGTTACGCTCTTTTGCAATAAGACATGTTCGTACAATCTCCATCTATAAGAGTAGTCCGTTGACCTAATGACATAAAGCTTTAAAGCTTCATATCGACTTCACCCACTACATAATGCAAATATCTGCCTTCTATCTACCTACAGGCGTAGAAGTCTAACAGCATGACATGGTTATTTGGATTACAAACTAAAATGGAAGAGATGAAATGAGACATAGTTTGTAAAACGAAGATTGTTCTTGAAAACCTGAAAGCTTATTCGATGCATGTCCAACATAGCAACAAGTAATACATGCAGACTGGATTCCAAGTATTGAAGTTCCTGTATTAATAAAAGGTTAGTGGAATAACTCTACAACTAGGTTCCTGGGAAAGAACCATAAACTTAAATTTGTTAGTAACCGGTCTCTTGATTGAAAACAAAAGAGTGTCATGTAACTGGAAGAGCTAAATGTGTAACTACAAACTCACCTGCGAGAAGAATGACCAGGGTTAACGAGAATAATATGTGATGAGAAGTCTCCATTATAATCCACTGTATTCAGTCCTTTCTCATCTTGTCAAATCCTAGAAAATGTTCCTTGCAATATAATTCGATTGTCATATGTGGTATCGAAGGTTTTGACAGAACACTGCCAAGATTAAGTTTCATTGCACAGAAACAATGTCCTCAACCAAGACAAACCACAAATATCACTATACAGAATCTCAAAGAGTACGAAAGTGAAAGTTCCATGCAGCATTTGTCACTGTCATTAATATATAGTTATTTTAGTTTGTTGTGTGTGTTTGACTGTATAATTATGTTTGAGCGCTATTTTATGTATATTATATCCCTATACTATGTAGCGGCCCTTAACAAGCTAAGCCACCAATTAAAAGACAGTATGATTTACGTAGCAAGAACACGCTTTTATAATCACTGTATGAAAATAGAATCACATGTAGGTTAGGCCTAGCATATAATCGTATCCAACGTATATCGGTTATATTACAATTGAGGAACTGTGATGATGTTAGTAATGATGACGAGGCGACCCATAGAGGAGGACGTTCGCCCCCCCCCCCCCCTTCCCCCTTCATGAAATATGTGTAGAAGGTGATCGTCCTCAAGGAGGGGGCAGCATTTCTCATCGGAATGTGATCCATAAACGTTCAGTCAAGAAAATCAGTCATTGGAGGGCTTTAATTATTCGGGGTTATGGGAGGGGGTGGGGCTATCATCCAAAATTATCTTTTTTCATACTATGATCATGGTGACTATGTTACATGAGTTTTGGACTAAAAATGATTACCTGATCTGCTAACTATTAGGTTAAAAAAGTGGCGGTATTTTTTTGGCCGGAAATCTGTCCCTCTCCCTCCCGGCCACTTCAGGTTTGTAACATTACAATCCCTCCCCTTCCCTAGTCAGTACAATAAATGGCAAATTCCTGCTTCACTGTACATTTATAAGGTCTTTCTCTAAAGGGATATTGATTCCTAACATCTATTTAAAAAACAATACTCTCTTTTTTCAAAATATAGATCGGCCAATATTTAGAGACTATAAGACAAAACTGATTGTTAACAATTTAAAAATTACAATTACAATTTCAAAAATTGTTAACAATTACGAAACTATGAAAGTTTACTAACAGACCCCCCCCCCCCCCCCTCCCTCCACCTAACGAAAAACAAATCTTTATAGGAAATTAGATAAATTGGCATTTCCTTCTGTATTTACATAGGTTTTCAAGCTTTCTATCAGAGAAATCTGGACAATGTGCATACATACGCAAATATAACATACATACACATACACACACCACAACACACGAAACTTTTTCCACACACCGACACACGCATAACCTACCTGTACACACACAAACACACGCACACACACACATTATGGAGCAGCTTGCACTACATTTTTTGATAGAGTACTTTTATTACCAATATTGTACTAACATAATTTCGCCGAGGAAACTGAAATTTGATTGAAAATCAACCGGAAAACATCCCTTTTTGTATCAATAATTATATGCCTTAAAACTTTACTACTATTTCTGAAACATTTTCTCATCTATTTCAAATATTAGAAAAGAATCATTTTATAGATATCGCCTAAATCTGATCGTATAAAAATGCAAGGAAAAAAAAAGAACACATAACAATTATACTAAAACACTCCATGATATGGCAGATTAAAACTTTAGTTGTCTTCACCGATAAAAATAACATATAAACAGGCCAAGCAACTTGCAGGCACTAATTGTTAAAAGCGAAAGGGCTTTAACGAGGATTACTCTGGAGGAATGCTCCAAATGTTAACAATTGTTTGAGATAAAAATGCAAATTTTGTTTTTGTCATGTTAAGATCGCAAAGAATTTCAAAAAATTAAAAGTAGGGCCATTTCAATATCTCATTGTACTACCTGTAATGTTAGCACAACGCGTTAGTTAGACTCTAGAGGTTATTGAAATTTGCCTTTCGGTTAATTTATCTCAAGTCTTGAGGTTTTGTGATCCCCTATCAGATAACTCTCAATTGAGGCCTGAAAAATACAATATTATCATAAAATTATCACAAAATTAGGATTTCAAAAATGTTATACAAGGTTCAATTCTTCCATGTCTTAGGCGTGCAATAGCGTATTTGTGGAATTGATAAACAAATTCCATAAATACATAACTGAAACGCAGATGCTTTTCGTGTTACAGCCCATTTTCTCAAGAACATGTAGAAGCCGTTTTTTGAATAACTTACATTAACAAAAATTGTCACATTGTTCGTCAGATTTTGTAGTAACATTATTGTATAAAAGGAAAAAAGAAGAACCGAAGATTGACTTTGTCATTATTTGCCTATCATTGTTAATATGCTTATCACACTCGGAGATGAATTGGGCAATTTTAAGCTATCATAAATTCATATCACTATTAATATATATAAGGCATGGATTATTAGTTAAACTATACACTTGTGTTTTTTTTTATAGATATACAAAAATATTCACAGGAATTAATGCTCTTTTTATTCCTTACACAATAAACATTTCGCTTGATCCTGAAGTTGAAAGGATAGTTACTCGATTATCTAAGTAACCTAAGTAACTTGACATGTTTGTAGTGCAATTTATTTAAAGTGTGTGTTGCGGCCATGGTAACAATAATTTTCTCTAAAATAGATACCTCAACCTGTTAAAGTACCCCTCAATTTGTACCTATATCATGCATGCAAATGCATACAAATATTATGTTTTCCCTATAGTTAAGAATTGAACGATGGTTACATGTTACATACATATAAACATTTATTTTTAAATATATATCGCAAAATCGAATTAAATATTGCTCATTGCCTTTTACGTTTTAGTTTTAACACTTTAGGCAAAACAGACAAACAACATTTTAAATAAAATGCATTTACGTAAAGGTTAATTAATGAAGAGGTGCGTTTTTAAGTTCTGAATAACAGATTCAATCGAAAAAGAAGTGCGGACAAAAGATAAGAAAATGAATACCACGAGTTGAGTTGAAACGTGGTAATCAAAGGAGTACAAAATCATGTTCGGACTATAATCCCAAAATATTATAGGTAACAATGCAAGATTTCATCATTAACTAAGGTCACATTAAGGTCATCTCTTTTTTCTGTTGAAAGAGAGAACAAAACTTTGCACATCTTCCCCAGGTAAAATCCAAGTAGCCTTAAGTAACCTTACATACACCACTGTGACAAACCAAATGTGCTCTGGAGTGATGTAAGCTAACCCATCCTCATTTTTACGGGAAGTCCTTTTTTATCGCTTGCATAGTCTAATACTCTTTTCACACTGGTTTTGCTTAACCCCGTACTTTGCTTAGCCCCGTACTATCCTTAACCCCGGACTATTTTTTTGGCTTTTCACACACGCTGTTTTTAGTCCCGTACTAGCACCTATACCGGAATAAGAAAATTCCCGCTGTTCTCACTGCATTTCGTTAACCCCGGATATCATGAATGTTATGATTGGACATACTTCGCATCTGGCCAGCTGCGATACGCTCCATTGCGTAGTACCGGACTATTTTTCGTTTCTGTTCTCATTCATTTGCTTAGCACCGCAATTGCGGGGTTAGCAGGAGTTAGCACCACAATTGCGGAGTTAGCCCTGCTATTTTGCAGGGTTACTTAACCCCGTACTATAGGTGTGGTTAGCCAACTTTAGCCCACTTTGGTAAAAACCAGTCTGAACAGAAAGTGGAATAGGCTTAACCCCGTACTATAGGTGGGGCTAAGACCCCCCCCCCCCCCTTAACCCCACCTATAGTACGGGGTTAAGCAAAGTATTGCCAGTGTGAAAACAGTATAAGACGCGATGGGCCGTATACCCCCTTGAGCCTTGCCACCTCCACTTCCCTTTGAATAGGTGTATATTCTGGATACTTGGATTGTTTCTTAGGCGAAAGTGATGTAAAGTAGCCCATCCCAAGTATGTATTGGAAGTCTTTTGTCGTCATCGGCATAGTCATAGTCGGCCCTAGTTTTTTCTTCTTTACCCTTGCCGTGGCTTCGGATTCAAAGGAAGCGTAGTCGGTGTCCCTTTCCCTTCGGGGTAGATGTATGGAGGATTACTTCTGTCATAGGCAAGATTGCTGTAAACTAACCGATCGTCATCTATTGGCTGAAAATCCTACGTCATCGTCGAGGTGGTTGGTGAGTCGTCCGTCTCCTTAAGCCTGTCCATGGCATTGAAGTTGATGGATGCGTAGACAGTGCCTCCGCTGCTCGGAATAGGCGCAGTTTTTCGAGGATTGCTGGTGCCATGTGAGATGGCGATATAAACCAACCCATCGTCATCCACTTGCTGTGACTCAACTGTTGCCGTGGTGGTTGTAGCAATGCTCTGTTCCTCCTTGCGTCTGGACGTTGCATCATGGTCCAGAGACGCATAGACGGTATGGGTTTCTTCGGTGCGAGCAGGGCGGATGGGTTGGGGAGGACGTGTGTTTTCATGCGACACGTCGATGTACACTAATTCATCATCGTCCTCCTGAATGTGTGCAGACAATTTAAAGAAAAGTCAATTAGCAGTATAAAGGATATTATTGATTGCCACTCAGATTTGTCAACGCATTAGTAACATTTTGCCTATTCATTCTCTACATGCCCTAATTCGAGAAGAATTCGTGTAGACGACACCATAAGCAGAGCGATATTAAAAAAGGAAAATGATATTTTACTTATGTAAAAGTTAACTTTATGCAAATATATTTATAATAGAAATTATATACCTCACTTAAGTAATCCAGCCATCTGATTGGTCGAAATTGCATTCATAAACTTCAACTGTTCCTGTAAAATTCCCGGTAACCATGCTTAAAACATTTAATATTTTTAATAACCATGGTTATTAAAAAAATAGGTCAGTCTCCATGGTTACCCCATAGGTTTACATGTTAAAAAATGGTTTGAGCGATGGAGGATACCGTATGTGTGCGAATAATTGGTCGGTAATTTCAATACAATTGAATCTCGATCGATCTTACCGACAATTTTATCTTGCATTGTTGACATGAAGACGAAAATAAACTTCCAAAAACAAAAAAACAACATCTGCCGATAGATCTTGATCTAAGTTCGTGCCAATATGCATTGCAAAAGTAAAAGAAGAGTCCGTATATGGAGCTTTTACGAAGCATTCATCACACGCGAAGCCGGTTTCAATCCATTTTAATGTATATATCGTACAAAACTGCCAAGCATGTTGATAGCGCGCGATGGCCGAGAGGTCTGAGGCGCTGACTTTAGATACATCGCCTTTTGTACGCAAGAGTTCGAATTTCATCTTCGCCAAAAAAAAAAAGTATTTTTTATTTTTTATTTTTTAGTCTATTTTTTTTCGGCATATAAAAGTATTAATGACTGCTTTAATATTCGAGAAATAGTTGTTTTTATACGCTCTCGGGAAGGTTACAATTGGGCTATTCCCCTCGGCACGCCTCGGGTAATAGCACAATTCTAACCTTCCCTTGAGCGTATAAAAACAACTATTTCTCTCAAAGCAGTCATTAATACTATACCATTGCTCTTCCCTTCATGAGATAGTAACAGGTAAAAAGAACCGTATTGAGTGATACATACCCTTTGTGTACGGATCGGTTGACCGGGAGTTTCTGTTTCTGGTTCATCTGTGGTGAGGGAGGAGATGTATCGGAGTTGAAATTTAACGAATGCAAGTTTTATATAGGTACCGGATATCTTTATATTAATGATGTTTATATTATTGATGCTAATAACTTTACCTTTGCTTGAACAAATCCCTTATTATGTGTATTTAAACGTGATGGAGGAAAACATAACTTTATAAACAAACTACGTAATTGCTTCAATTTATACTGGAATCTTTACAAAAAGTAAAAGTAAAAAAAATCTTTTCACAATTTTTCCAGGGGTTAGTTTATTAACTTGTACTGATCGATTTAAAGATAAAGATCTGACTATCTTGACGTTACAATGGCAATAGGGACTCTCGGACAAATTAGGGAAAAAAGTGGAATTCTACCTTTGTTTTTCTTCAAACAGCAAGATACACCAAAGACACGAACAGCGACGATTAAAGGTATCATGATAAAACAAGCACCAGCCAACAATCCAATTCCAACTGTTACTATGAAGCTGCCTGCCATATTTGTTGTCTCCAAAGGTATGTGTTCTAAAAAAGAAAAGAAAAATAAAGGAAGAGTAAATACTGCTTCAAAATCTGTAGTTCTTCATTACTTGTAAGTTTCTTTTACTTGTTTTGGTAATCCTGTTATATGTCGTTATTATCCATTATTTCAGAATACAGGTTTGTAATCATGGCTCTCTTGAGATTGTGATCTTGATAAAAGCAGTATTCCATGATAGCACACGAAGCAATTTCGTAGCCCATTTTCAATTTTTCTTTACATAAAGATGTCGGAAACACTATTGCCTAGGCTGAGAGAGGTTTAATGATTGCGGTAACTTTTTTCTTTCATGAAAAGTCTCTGCACGCTTAAGTTGGTCTATATGAATTTAAGAGCTCTCCTTCTGGTCACTGCTGACGAACAATGAATTTAAAATATCCACGTATTAAAACGGAAAAATAAAACTTAATCATTCTATTGAATGTGTGGTTTGTTTCAATATTAAAAAAAGACAATTATTATTTCTGGAAATCCGGACTACAAACTGATAATCAAATGTATATTTTTTAAAAAGAATTAATCTTACGTGCTGTTGATGCCACTGTTTCTTGGGTACTACTACTTCCAGCGTCGTTAATTGCCCAGAGAACCAAACGATACCATGTGGATGAGTTCAGTCCTCTTAATTGATGATTGGTGGTATTTAAGTGGCTGACAATGCCACAGTCCTGGTCCTTCACTGCGTTGTCATGGGTACAGTACTTGAGCGTAAATGTCTGCAAGCTGCCGCCATCGAATCCGGGTTGCCAAGCAACGAAGAGAGATGACGATGTCGTCTGACTTTGGTTTACCTCGAAACCAAAAGGTGGATCTGGGTCTGTAGGAGTTCAATACAAAAACTTGTTTGCCATTTGTTTACCATTAAAAACTGTGAAACAAGCATAATATTATTGTTGATAAGTGATTAAAAGGGGGGTCTTGAGACTTTAATACAGATATCCAAAGAAGTGAAAACACACATTAATCGTGGAGGCTTGCTCCCGAGTCGAGGAGAACGTGCCTGATATAGGACTGTCACCAGTTGTGGCGTATGTTAGAGGAAGATTGAACAGCGCCGTACTAGAGCTAAGATCAGGACGTGTAGATTGATTTATTTGATGGGACCCAGGAATGAAAACCTGGATAAGTCAGGATCACAGGATCATAAGTAATATCACTTAACATAAAACTGTGTTGAATGAGAATGTACCTAACAACATTTCAAAAACAAAACTATATTTTCATCGTTCGTAATAAACACTTTAACTGACAATCGTTTAAATGTTTATCAAGAACATATCGTCGATGAAGTTAAAAGTCTGCAAATTTGTTGCAGGCTTACAAAGTATCCTTCGAGTTATACATGTATTATATTGTTTCATTTCAATATTATCATCATCATATTATATACAGGAGCGTAATATCGATTTTAAATTACTTCAGGATTATGCATTAACATCAGATACATGACAAGTGTACTTACGGGAATATGTAAAGTTGATGACTGCAATGCCTTCACCATAATCTGTGTTAGCCAAGCATTCATAATTGCCATTATCAATCTCCTGTACATCGCTGATAATCAGCATACTCGAAGTTACAGTCTCATCATCTTGGGCCGAGCTGTGAACGATCAAATACCGCGTTCCGTTGTCCAAACTTGTTTCGTTGTAAACCCACTGAAAGATATAAGCTGGGGGTCTGGCACGAGAAACACATGTGAATGTTGCCACGACGCTTCCATTAGAAGTTATATGCCGCCGAATATGAGATTGGATGATGACGGGCGAATCTGCATATTGAAAATAAGGGAAAGAGAGAGATGGTAAGGGAGTTGTGTTTGTTCCTGTGTTTTTGCGTGTGTAAGAAAAAGACATTGAGGGAGAGAGTGGGAGAAAGGGAAGTAGTGATGTGTGTTTGTGATTAGTGGGCGTTTTAGTGTGTGTGACAGAGAGAGAGAGAGAGGAGGGGAGAGAACGAGACGAGTTTGTAACAGCAAATAGTGTAAAAAGAGATATATAGCAGTAGAAAATGATATAAGAATAGGTACACGCCATTTAGAGATGTCAGAAGAAGACAAAAAATTAAGATCTCGAATAAACTACAATTATTATTGCCAAAGGTATACCGTTTCATAACGATCTTAGCCATTTTATTGACGGCAAGATTACTCATCATCCCTAATACCATATTTAATTATTATCCGTTCATTCAACGCATAATCTCCTGTCAAAACAATTAAAAATATATATACATAATAATAATAATCATGTTCCGATAATTTTATTAAACATTGTGTGTTGGAGAGGAGTTAAACTTACAGGATATATAGAGAGTTTCCGTAACATTCCTTGACCAGGTAGGATGAAGTGCCGGTTGAATGATTACGCAGACAATTGCTTTGTCGTGATCGTCCTGCGCCGGCGTGAAAGACAGGTTACTTGTAGCTCCGATGCGGCCACCCGGTTGTGCTGTGACCTCAAGTGTAGATTCTTTGGTGACATTCTTAGATCCAAGGAGCCAGTGAACTAGAGGTGCAGGATATCCGTTGTTGGAAGTACATGTTACTTTTGCAGGTACCCCTGCCTGTAGTGCATGGGTGCCATTCAGTTCGGGAGGATTTGGTGGTCCTTGGAAGTGAAAGATATTTAGATGATATATTTGAGATACATATATTTTTAGAGAAACAAAAATCTATTTAGCAATAGTACGAAGATGACTTCGATTATATGCGTACCTTTCATTTCAGGAAGATCTGATGGTGCTTTAAAAGTTAAGATGTTAGAGTGGAATAATTGAGATAAAGATTTAAAATAAAATGCACTTTTAAGTTCTAAAATATAATGACAGCAAATTCGTTACTCCTCTTGGTTGTGTCTTGGTAGTCGCTTTACGTTTCTCCAGAGAATATTCCGGTCTGTCTTTTGCTCTTTAAATGTGTTATGGTTTGGAAAGGCCTTAATGCATTACAAGCAGTGTATATTCAATAAAATATATCACACCTATGAATAGGTTCAACTCTTTCATTGTAAGAAAATTGACAAGACGGCATAAGATACCAGTATCACGTACCATAAACAAGCAACAACACTTTTACGTAACGCCGGCTCGTTCTAAAACTTTCAAGGCAGCGGAAAGTCTGATTGTGATGGCGTCTCTCTGGAAAGATCTGAAGGGTATCCTCGGTGTCGTATAAGCTCGCATCGTCAGGATTAGGGGTGACAGAAGAAGTGGAATTAACAGAGCTGTCCGCGGTACCAAGCGTCCACGAGACATTAGCTTCTGGGCGAGATCCAGAGCTTTTGCAAGTGATTGGTGTCAGAGTATTCTGAAAGACGATGACTTTCTGGGTGCCATTTCCGTCCTCTATGATGGGTCCTGATGGTTTGGAGATCTCCAGAGAAGTTGGTGGTGCTACATGCAGAAATACAGTGGGATGGGACAAGTAGGTTTTGGTGTTGTTTGTGTTTTTGGTATTGTTTCTTTCATTTTTTGAAATGTTAAGGTGTAGTCTCGGGCAGTAGGACGAAGGTATATTATTTCAAGTATAAATGACTGAACTTGCCTTTTTCCAGGAGCGGTTCTAGAAGTATAATTTTGGGAGGCTTTGGCGTTTTTGCACTCATTTTCTACATGTGCCCATCGATTTTATTTTTGTTCACGAAGAACTTGAAGAAATATTCCGCCTCTGCTTATTTCATTAAACGAAACCGTTCGAAGTACCTGTCACATCTATTTCGAGAGCCACATACCTTGATGTGAGAAAAAAAAAATCAAAATTGTCTGTACCTACAAATTATTATTATTATTATTGATCGGCAGTATCACCAATAATTATGCCATAAGATTACAGAAAAAAATCTTTTTTAATTGTTGTATTTTTATTTCTCCATAACTTATAATATCTACGAAAACTAACCGTGGACATCAAGACGAACCGCAGTTTCAAGAACCCTTTGAAGTTCAGGATGCGAGACCTGACAATGAAGACTCACTCCATGGTCACCCCTGGATGGTTTCACCCTGGCATTTCGCAATGACACATAGGAACCATCTCTTGCCACATTGACCTGTTTCCCAAGCGACACTTGAAGAGTATCCGGAATGATCCAGTCTAGCGTTGCAGGAGGTCTAGCGCCATGAACTATGCAGGTGGCTTCTGTCTCTGTACCCGCAGTCGTGGTTAGAACCTGGTCGCCAAGGATGGACACTTCGTATGGAGGAGCTAAAAGATGATTACATATATTTGTATTGCCAAATGCTCTGTATTTTAATTGAATATTTCAAGAGGAAACATGTAAAAAGAAACACATAATTATACAATTGTTTCAAACAAACAGGATGATCACACAATGGACGAATGCAAAGAATGTGTATCCCTATGTAAGTTTGGACACTAGGTATATATTGTTTCGAGTATGGTTTATAATAATATTGCTTATACAGAAATTATATAGGTGTAGTTCAATTAGCAAAAATAAGAACTTTTTATGAAATGAGGGTTTACGTCAATAACATGACCAACGAATAAGGAACAAATATGAGACATTTGAATTTGATCATTGCAACCTATATCTTGTCGAAAATAGAAAGATTGTATAAAGACATGTAGCCAGAGATTTAAAAGAAAAACGTTTATTTAATATTGGAAGGTAACATTACAAAAATGAAAGTATGATGATGACATAGAAATAATATATATGCCTCTATATTTAAAATAAAATATAACAAACCCAATTAATGTTCAAAAGACTCCCCGAATTTACCAAATCAAATGAATGTTTGATCGCCTACCTTGCTCAAGTACTACCACCGTGAAAGAAGCATCACCATCTCCACCTTCAGTTTGCACGAAGCATTGGTAATTCCCGCTGTCTTCTGCTGTCATATTCCTGATGGTTAGATTTATAGTACTACCATTGACCACCAAATCGAATTTCTGAGACCTTGGAACATTTTCCATGCAGGAACCTTTCTTGCAGGTAAGTGATGCAAGCAAGGAGCCACTTCCATCTTGCCATACAACACGATTGATGTCCATGGGTGAAAAGCTGCAACCGAGAGTCTTATTCCCTCCATCAACGGGGATGGTATCCGCTGTTACTATGGAAACGTGTATATTCCCATGGCAACCTGCAAGCACATTATAATTCATGCAGAACATTGTGAGAAACGTATTCGAATAAGGATGTTGAAATGTGCAATGTAGACCATTTTTCATTTTTCTAAATTATTGATATGAATGTTTATAACACCGTCAATATTACCATCGTCATTGTTATCATAATTCCACAATTCTTTTCGATTCTTATTCATTGATATCATACAGAAGGCTCATGAACCAAGATATTTCAAAATGACTAAACAGAAAGTTTTGGAGACACATGAAAGAAAATGTGCTGTTGCAATTGTTTGCCGGGTACGACAGAAAAAAGGTAATGATGCCATAAAGCTATCAGTCTTGTGTAGGTAAACGTACATTACTTGATAAATGGTAAACCACTGATTAATATCTTAATGATCATCAACTCACCGTTTCTGCATATAATAGTTAACAGACAGATAAAAAGTTGAAAACGAGACTTCATCTTCCTGAATGTTGATTTCGTTGCGATTAATTTGTAAGCATTTCACATTCTTGGTCTTACACACAATTGCAAAATGACGTTTACGTATGCACAACAATTGGAAAGAAACTTAAGGAAGTGGTGGAAAATAAATTTGTATGGAAACAAGATAAAATAGTTATACTGAAACATATACTGTGAAATACAATAAGAATGCTGTGCGCCTAGCTTGAAGAAAATTGAGACCTGTAATCGAAACTTCACTCTCGAAGTATCACATCAATCAAAGGAGGGGATATTCATCATAGTTTCTATTAATAAACAGTGGCCGCTTAATGAATGGCTACATGTGAAGGATTTGTTTAAATAAATCATCAAGATCTTGATCTTATATTTTAGTTTGTACGATAGAAACATGTTCCCGAGATAGTTGTTCCATGACCATTATCCTTCTCACCAGTGTTTTTCAACCGCAGGGCCGCGAGGGAGGCCGCGAGAGAAAGTCAGTGATGTCTGCATGTAGTAAAAACAACTTTATTTAAAACAAAGTATCCGAAAAAGCAAGTGCCAGAATAAGAATTGGGGTATTTTGATCAGGAAATAACATTTTACAGATAAAGTAGTGTATTTATCCTCGCTCGCTTCGCTCTGTCGCAAAAGAAATGATTCATGGCAACGAGATGACCGAATGTTTTATGGTATAATACTTATGACAAATCCTTTTTGCCCGCTCACTTCAATCACTCGCAACATTCAGAAACCGGATAATAATAATATATATATTAGAGCAAGAGGCGTCGGGTGTCACGCGAGAATATACTCGTACTCCTATGTTCATATGTAAAAGTGAAGGAAAACAAATCTGTCAATGAATTTGGGCTGGTGACGCGAAACTTTTAAATACTTAAAGGCCCACTGCACTACTTGTAGCTACTTGCGCCCTCTTACAACAAACAATGCCTAATCAGTGACCATTGGTCCCCCATGATCCTCTTTTTCTTATGTTAACTGAGAGCTGAGTTGATGAGATAACCACCTGTCCAGTGACCTTGCAGGGCGCTCTAATCCCTCCTGTAAACTATGGCAGATAAGCTTTAAAATAGTGCGATGACTACAGCTTTAAAGATCTCATATAGAAGCAGAACTCTGAACTTCACCGCTGGCCTAATTACTTAAACTAACCCAAACCCTAACCCTAATCCAAAAAATAACTTAAACCGAATTGCAACCATAAACCTACACAAGATCAATCCTCTGGTGCAGGGGTATTTTTTTTTTTATTAAACTGACATTTGCCAACCTTCCCGTTTAAAAAGGCACCCAGTGGCGTACGCAGGGTTTTTTCAAGTGGGGGGGGGGGGGGGTTAAAATTGAGCCCAAAATTTTGCAACATTTTGTTTCGTTGGGGGGGGGGGTAAGGTCACCTTTTTTAGGTCAGCCATTGGCATAAAAAAATACACAAAAATACACATAAAAAACTCAAGGGGGGGGTAACCCCCCCCCCCCTTCGTACGCGCCTGTAGGCACCATACTGTCTCAGGGAACAGCCGTCTACATTAAAGGTAATACAAAGTTTTAAGAAATTATGAAAATTGGATGGATAGTAATTCTTTAAATTGTTCATATATTTGGATGCTCCTGTTGATGTATTATAAGCACTCAAAAATGTAGCCCCGAAAACACTTCTGCTTTCGAGAAAATTGAATACTCCGAATTTACCAGTGCTCCCGGAAAATTTCAAATATTTCAAATAGCGCCTAAGCCTTATTAGTCTAAGGCCATTCAATTGAGCTGTTACCATGACAACCTCAGAAGATGCAGTTCTGATAAATAGTCTCCAAACGGAAATAGCAAGTCGGTCGATTATAGTCAAGAAACATTGTTAAAGGGAATGCAAATTTTGGGGAAATTTTGAAAATTGGATGGATAGTAATTTTTTATATGCTTGATATATTTGGATTCCCCTGAATGTTGATTTATTAAAAGCCTTAGAAAATTTCGCCACTAAAACACTCCTGCTTTTGAGAAATTGAATTAATTAACATTTACCGGTGCTCCCGCTTAATTTCAAATATTTCAAATAGCGCCTAAGGCCATTCCATGGTAGCTGTGACCGTGAAAATCTCAGAAGATGCGGTTCTGATATATAGTTTCCAAACGGAAATAGCAAATCAGTCGATTGTAGTCAGGAAACATTGTTTTCAAGCTAAAGTTATATCAGTCTAGAGAGGGTGCTATACAACAAAAAGATTTTATCATTTACAATTTCATCACTTTAGACCTGATTTTAACCGCGACAACGATCATCGAATCGTAAAATCGCATATGCTTCCAAACTTTTCATTTGAACCAAATTCATCACCAATAACAAAACTGTGCATTGCCTTTAAGGGACTATCCTTAACCCAACCCTATAACTTTGACAAAATGAACACAAAGTCATGAGCAATAGTCGCCGCATGATAATTGTCAGAGCACCCAGTTCAACAGTTATCTGATCGAAAAGTCATTAGTATTGCACTAGCAGATCCATTGCAGTTTGCTCTAACCGTGAAAAATGAAGATATAAATACTACTGCAATTGTCACTTATCACTCTTCGATTCGATATTCCTTTGTATATTTGCTTCTCTTTCTTTTATTTTCATTGTTGTTCTTTCTGTCTAGTAACGGAAATATAAAAATCATATTTTGTCATCAGGAGAACCGCCTGATTTCCTCAACAAAACAAAACCTGATACATGTAACAGCGTTGATACGTCCTTCACTTAACCTTTCAAGAGGATATAAAAATAATGCCATACTCTCCGGTTACAAAAACGATTTGGATTCGAACACAAAGTTCAGAAAGGGTTTCATTAGAAAGATTTCTGAAACAGATACATGATAGCCTGAGAAACAAATGAAACTATATAAAGCGGCTCGACAGCCACGAGCTGTTCACATTTTTATATTCATCTTATGAAAATAAAAAGGGTCACCTTTTTGTAATGGCAGGATATTTTAACTTTTCTAAGTGTTAAATTTAGTCCAACTGAAATTAGGGAGAAAGCTGTCCGTTAGAATGTTATTGAAAATGGGACGAATTAAATCAAATATATTCATGAAGGTCTGAAAGCTGAGATCAGTAAATATTGGAGTAATTTTAATTTTAATAATAATAATAATACAATGATAATGATTACAATGAAATAATAGTACCAATTATTAATCAAAACAATGTTGATTAACCGATCTTGTATAACTCATGTCACATTTTGATATAGCGTCCTCATGCGCTTCAAAAGAAAGTTAGAATATTATTACACTTGCTTTTATGTCAGATAATAATCAAATTATTAATGATATTATACTTGTCATAATCTTACATAGTTATACTTGTCATAATCTTACATAGTTATACCAAAATATCTCTAAGTAGTTTTCGATATTCGATATTTGTGTATTTGCAAATATTTAAAGGGATAGTCGAGTTCCGTTTTCAGACCGCAAATGCCTTCAAAGTGCATGGTTATTGCTCTTATTCTTATCCATGACATTTTCAGTGCCCTTTTAGAACCTAAAATTGCTATGAAGATAATTTTAGACCCCCAAATTCAGCCACTATGATCATACCAATTCAGTTCCACTTTCAAAAAAATATGGCGACCGTTAATTAATTATTTAATTAAAAATAACAATACATGGGCCGGCTGGTTGTGCGTAATATAACCAGAATGAAAATGCCAACAAAAAAGCCATCATTGGTATTGGCTGAAATACGACGTAAAAGGCGTTATTTCGTTTTCTCGACGCCTTTTTCAAATTATCTAATATTTTTGGTGGTACACAATCATTAGAAATTGTTGTATTTATGGATATTTCAGCCGTCTCTGAACCGATTATTGATCAAACAAAGATGATTTTGGCATCCAAATTGTATGTTCTTTCAAATTTGACACTCAGTTTTTCATTATTTCACAAACAATATTTTGTGTAGCGCCCTCTGCAACAGAACTCAACTATCCCTTTAAGTGTTTGTTATTATATAAAGCTGCTGTACTTTATGGGAACGGTGTTCAGTTCTTCGTTCTCAAGCACTGGCGTACTGGTGGGGGGGGGGGGGGGGCTTGGGGGCGCCAGCCCCCCCCCCCCCCCCCCAAATAAAATTGAACCATGACCAAGTAAAGAAAGAGAAGAGAAGAAAGAAGGAGAAAAAAAAGGAAGGAGAGGAAAGAATGGAAAAGAAAGAAAAGAAAAAAAAGAAAGAAAAGGAGAAAGAAAAAAAAAGGAGAAAAAGAAAACATAAGAAAACAAACAAAACAAAACAAACGAAAGAGAGGAGAGAGAGAGAGAGAGAGAGAGAGAGAGAGAGAGGGGTGGTATTAAGAGCCTAAGAGAAGATGGGTGGGAGTAAGAGAGCAAAGGGAATGTTGGGTGGAGTCGCCACGTCGAAGGAGCAAGAAAGGTACGCATAGATAAATATGTTGCTGTGTCGGGTCCACTGTGTCGGTATTCTTGCTCTATCTAGCTCGTGTACTATATCAATTTAGAAGTTTGAAGTCGGTGAGATGTTTAATGTCGGTCGGCCGGCAATTTTATTTTTCTCTCTACGAACTGTGACTTTTTATCGGACAAAGAAAAGAAAAAATTAATTCAGACAATTTCTCTGATAATTTAATGAAACGTCAAAGCTTCCGCGCATCGCGCGGGAGGGAGGGAAACTGAATTCAGACAAAGTGAGTAGAAATCAGTACAACGAATCGTCTTCTTTCTCTAATAATTAATTAAACGTCAAAGCTCTCGCGCTTGGCGCTGGAGGGCGAAAACTGAATTCAGACAAGGATTAAGTGTCGAAAACAGTACAACGAATCGTCTTCTTTCCCTAATAATTTAATGACACTTCAAAGCTTCCGCGCTACGCGCGGGAGGGGGAAAATCTATTCAGACAAGGATTAAGAGTAAAAATTTAAGGAAACGCATCGTCTTCTTTTCCAAATAATTTAATGAAATGTGAAAGCAAGGATTAAGAGTAGAAATCAGTACAACAAATCGTCTTCATTCTCTTATAATTTAATGAAACGCCGAAAGCTTCCGCGCTTCGCGCGGGAGGGGGGGGGAGTGGGGGAACTGAATTCAGACAAAGATTAAGAGTAAAAAGAATCATTTAAAGAATCGTCTCTTTCTCTAATAATCTAATGAAATGTCAAAACTTCCGCGCTTTACGCGGGAGGGAGGAAACTGAATTCGGACAAGGATTGTAAGTCGAAAACAGTACAACGAATCGACCTCTTTCTCTAATAATTTAATTAAACGTAAAAAGCTTCCGCGCTAAGCGCGGGATGGGCGAAAATGAATTCAGGCAAGAATAAAGAGTCGAGAACGGTAAATGAATCGTCTTCTTTCTCTAATAAATAAATGAAACGTCATAGCTTCCGCGCTTCGCGCGGGAGGGGCGAAACAAAAAAAAAGTCTAGAACGGTACAACGGATCGCATTCTTTCTCTAATAATTTAATGAAGTATCATTAATATATTTGTCGGTAATTGGTGGCTCGTTTTGAAGGTAATCGGTGGCCTCTCCCCCCTCCCCCACTGAAAAAGATCTAGCAACGCCCCTCATAACAACACAGTTTATACACTCGATATAATTTTTAGTACAACTGGTGAAGTACCGGACCACCGCCTTTGTGCATTGTGCGGCAACGAAGCATATACAACGTCTTACTTCCAGGAAGTGCCGGTGGACATTATTGCGCAAAATGTGGTTCTCAAATTGCAAAAGATTCCTACTCTTGGAGGGGGTAGGAGAAAGCAATTTTATGTCATATTACTCCAGGAAGTGCCTGAAAAGGCGTCTAATGTGGTTCTAAAATTGCAAATGCTTCCTACTCTGGGAGGGGGTCAAAACCCCCTCCCAGACCCACCCCCGCTTGGTCGTTCCGCTCCCTCGCCGCTTAAGCCTCGCTCTGTCGCTTCATCAGGTTTTACATGTATTTCACCCCATGCCACCCCCCGTAAGAAACTCTTGGATCCACCACGGATGCCCATACCCATTGAGCTTCGGGAGCTCCGCCCCCCTGATGGGGCTTTGTCCCTAGACCCCACTTTGAAAAAAGTTCAGCGGGGCCAGCATGTTAGAGTGGGGTGATGCGGATTTTTTTTTTGTCAGCCCCCCCCCCCCCAAACGTTTTTGCTCATTACGCCACTGTTCTCAAGTGTCGTGTATATTCCATTCAAGTCTGAAATTCATTACATTACGGTATTGTATTGATTACTTCACCAAAATACAGTATCATGCCGAATGTTCTGTCCTATCAAAATCTGTTTGTTTTGAATCATTCAATGAATTAAGAGAATAATAGCAGACAACAAACAAGCAGACAACTCATGATTTTCTATAATTGTGTTTTAATATCTGTGTAGAAGTGAGCACAAGACAAAAATATGAATATATTCTGAATTTACAGAGGAAACAGTAGAACATATGTTACAGGTGAAATATAGCCCTCGTAGTACCACACAGTTTCAAAATTAATTAATTTGAAACTGTATGTGCACTTAAAGGATAGACTAGCTACAGCAAACATTAACAAAAACATTCAGATATATTACACGTTTCCAAATGTAGGCATAAGAAGAGCACATAACAGAACCATTCTTTAACAAACCCTATGTTCGTAATTTCAAATGTACAGCAACTTTGATAATGAATCCCATGTACACACAGTCATTAATGGTAGAATAGCAGTGGGCCGGATCCACTTGACCACAGCACATCTACGGTAGGTAAAAATATGGGAAATATTCAGGTGTGTGCTCCATGGGTACCACAATCGTTCCAGTTATGGTGCCAAGTTTTGGCTCCATACTTTAAAAAGACTACAATGTTACCTGTCATATTGATTCAAAGAGGGTTCGATACACGTTTATCGGGTAAAATATATGGTTTTCTTTAAATCAAATAAACAAGTTTTTAAATTGTTTTTTACAAAGGAAACAAATTAGTAGGCCTATGTTGCAGACCACTCCAAACTAGTTTTTTTTTCTATCAACTTCGCAGAGCAGGCCTCATTTATTGATTACATAGCATTAGTGTCTTGCTATTAATAGAATCACAAATCATATGACCGAAATAATCGGATTTCTAATTGAAGGTTGTTACTCATACCACTTGTGTCCACTTGTCGGCTGTACAATCAATAGTTTCGCTGCCCCCTCATTCCTAGGCTATATATCAAAGTTATCCTTTCATTTTCATTTCCTTTCAATTACAGTTATTCGCCATCACGATTGTTTATATTTTTGTTAAAGTCTCTCATCTCTGAATTCCATCTTAACGTGTTTTAAGTATACTGCAAGTAATCTATTATGATAATCATGATCATGTTCATGACATTAAAAGGTAATACAGCCTCTGTTACAAGATGAAGAAGAAAAAAAACAGACATACAGTTCAGAGGAGGAACTTTGAAATGAATTGAATAATGATCAGACATGTTAATGTTTTATACCTTGCCCTACCCGTAATCGAAGGGATTATATGATTAGCGAATTCGTTCATCAACTGTGACGTAATTGAAGACAAGCGTTGCATTTCGTTGTACAGTGGTTATTTTACGTTTCCTTCTTAGCAACTTCCCCTCGTGAATAACTTAACATTAATTATGGATAGCATGTTGTCATATCTCCTAAACTAAGAAAAATGAAAGGATCCTGATCAGCAAATATATCCAAAGTCGGTCATTTTTTGTGGAAGCATGTGGAAGATTTTTTTTAACAGTGTTATTAAGTTTTATATCAAATAAGAATTGTGCATATAACTTGTAACGTATCATATGTCGTTTGACACGTCACAATCTGTTTCTCCGATTTCCTTCAGAGTAACTTGCTATCAAAACCACTTTAACAGTAGAAAGGACGTTACCTTTTTTTTGTATACACGTACATTCAAGTAAGCTCAGCAAAAAAGCTTTAAGCGGAAGTAAACATTTATTTGACAAGTGTATAGTACGCAGTCATTAATACAAAGATGTACCTAGATAATGTACCCTGTAAAATCGCAACGGATAATGAACCAATGTAGTCAGATAAAGATTTCGTGTATCTGTCATGCAATTTAAATGCTGGCAGTCTTTTAGTCCGAGCAAAGGATAGCATTTAATTACGGTGGTCAACGTTTATATGTCACTCTTTCGTCATATCTTTAAGAGATTTTCTTTTTAAAGGTAGAATCGTAAGTGCCTATAAATGCCTACAAGCTGACAATGGTAATTCCTCGCAATGGATATCTATATGATACTGATGCTCACCATTCTAAATACTTGAACATCAGACGTGATGATATATTTTTCAAATCGTAAGGACTTACAGAGTGATTAACTATTAAGTGCAGAAAGTGTATCGATTGCTACTTACAATTATGACATTTGTTTCAATGTAAGTACTATGTTGTTGTCTCTCTCTCTCTCTCTCTCTCTCTCTCTCTCTCTCTCTCTCTCTATTGATATACACATTTACATAATGGTACACTAAATATTTAATATAAATGATTCATGTTAGACAGGAAAATGACCAAAGACCAATGACAATGAACTACTAGTGTAAACACAAGATGCGGGCCTCAATCCGAAACATAGATTCGCTGTCTTCTTATTCTTTCAACAATTGTTATCATCATTATTATAACAGTCATGATAATAATAACCTCCCTTACTCAGAGCAAGGGCCTTTGCCTGCTCTAGTGACCACCTGTCTACAAAGACCACATTTTTTGTTTCCCTTGAAAATGGTTTATCATTGAAACATGTACTAAAGAAACCTGTTTACAAAGAACACCTGTCTATAAAGACCACTTTTTGTGTTTCCCTTGAAAATGGTTTATCATTGAAACATGTACTAAAGAAACCTGTTTACAAAGAACACATGTCTATAAAGACCACTTTTTGTGTTTCCCTTGGGTGGTCGCTATAGACAGGTTTGATTGTATTACTTCTGTCCTCTTGTATCCTCTTATTATGTACACCTGGGTCGAGAGGGACCAACCTGGTTAAATCACCTAGTCCAACGATGAAAGCACCAGGGTTCGAACTCGGGGCCTCTCATTATGAGAGTCAAGAGCCTTTACCAGCAGACCACAGTGCTGCCACTGAAAAGAAGCGCTGTACTACTGATGATGAGTAGTACTAGTAGCACAAATTATACTAAAATACCTTCATTTTAGTTACACGATTTAAATTATAAGTATTAACTATTAACCGCGAAACGTGGCTCAGCAGAATACGGCTTCATGCGTTTCCCTGGCCTCTTAACATTCTCATAAATTGTTTCGTCTTTCACAAAGCATCCATGACGCTTTAGCTTATCTGATGGCACGTAATTTTCTTTATACGTCTTCTCGGGCGGCACCGAAATTGGGTTTGCTATCATGTCTATTGGTTTCGTAGTTTCCACTCGATTCATGGCGTCAGTCTTCGCTTTAATGGAGCTTTTGCGAAATGAAGAGTGTCGTCTGGATTTGACGATTGGTTTCCTTCCGTCTGCTATTTCCTAAAGGTAAAATATAAAACATTTAATACGGGTTAATTTAATCAATACTAAGCGCCATAATCCCTAAAAGTACATCAAATTTACAATATTCTGAGTAGAGATTGCTAAAAGTGCCCTAAAATGTCATCTGCTCAAAATTGCTTTCCAGTAGACTTACACTTATTATTTAAGTCGTATCGGTTTTTATGTAATATCATGTTTGTATTTTTCTTTTTCTTGTGCCTTTTTCATGTGGTGTCAAAAAGCGCATTATAAATACTATCATTCTATTTTTCAGTTATGAATACATAATAGAATCAGTAGACATTAAAACACGATTAGAGAAAAACTTAAAAACTTAGTTCAAACAGAACTGGCCAGGCGACAAGATCCCTGACAATTAAGTACAAGCAAACTACATAGATCAGGGGGTTCCTGGTGATGGAGTTGTAAGGCAAAGAAAAGAGAGAAATAATATGTAGAGACTGAAGAGTGACTAGGAGAGAGAGAGAGAGAGAGAGAGAGGGGGGGTTAAAGTGAAAAGGAGTTACAGATGATTGCACAATTATTATTCAGGGTACCACAATCAAATAACGATAATAATAATAATGTTAATAATAATAGGAAGAAGATGGAGAAGGAGAAGAAGAATTACAAGGAGAATATACATAATAACACATCTTCACAGCCATAGTATTTTAAAGAAAGTATAGCCACCCCTCGCTTCAAGCCCCACTACACGACTTATTGCTACTTGCGCCCTCTATATAGCAATCAAATCCTAATCGGTGACCATTGGTCCCCATGGTCCCTTTTTTTTCTCATGTTTATTGAGAGCTGGTTTGATGAAATAATCACCTGTCAGTGACCATGCAGAGAGGTCTAATCCCTACTGGCATAACTAGTGCAAAGGGGCTTTAAGAAAATAATGTCTGCTCCCCTTTTCTGATAATCGTACATTCACCGCTGTAAAGGAGCCTTTATGATTTGATGATTCACATCACGTTACATGACGCCACATTTATTTTATTTTTAATATGAAAAGGCGCAGGTTCCCCAAATAAGGTATTTCACATTTTCTGAAATAGGTGGGTTTTGATTTGAAAGCCCGATTTGAAATGTTTTATACTGACAATCCCATGGAGAGAGAGGGGATAGGGAGTTAGTTCCACAAATGAGGAGCAATGGATGAACAAGAGTGACGAGTGTGTAACTGTTGAGGTGAAATGATTTTCATATTGCAGTCTCCCTTCAATTTCATGATATGGATAAATGGTTACTTGTTTTGTGACTGGCCAGAAGATGACATAAGATTTACTTTCCTTGACTGAAAACAGAAAAATGTTTTTAAATTTCTTACCAAAGTATTTTCGGCAGGTGCATTTATATCGCCTTCAGCATTTTCCGTTCCACTAGACAGGAATCCATTAGGAGTCATTCCTGAAATTTCTGTTAGAAAGCAAATAAAAAATAATTTATAAAAAAGGATTTATTGAATTTCCTTTGTACATTTTCCGAACATCTGACTCTCTTCACAGACCAAAGGAGAGATAATTCGGTCTAATAAGTATTAAAATATTACCATTTCTGACACATACGTGAAATACAGTATAACATTATACGCAATGCACTGCCTTTTAAACATTAATCATCACTGCAAGGGCAATTTTTTAGGTCGAGCATTTTTTGTTCTAACCACGCATTAAACCGTCACTTTACATTTACGAATGCCTTAAATTATTTATTTGATCCTTTTTTTTTTCTTTGTTAATTCATGCTACGAAATGATCAAATATTTAGTGATTTAGGCATTCTGATCTGTTTTTCCTTATCACCTACACTATAATACAGTCCTTTTCAAGTGGTAATGTAAATGTTCTGCTTAATAGTTAACTTCTTATTCTTTGGAAATACAGACTAGGGGGGCATAAGCCCCTTGTTCCATTGCCGGAAAATAAGTCCATCAAGGGTTTCTTAAACAGCCTAATAAAGTTTGTAAGTAATCACACTATACCGTTCATTGTGTACTGCTCATCTTTGCCACAAAGTCGCTTCTTCATGAGTAAAATCACCATGACAACGGCAAGAGAGGTGAGGAAACCACCAATGAAACAAGCAACATACAGTTCCGGCTTCTGCGTCTTTTGTTCTATGACTGCAAAATCAAGTGGGAAGGGGAGAGTTTCTAAAATTTATTCTGAATAGTTGCTTAAGTAAAAAGTGAATTAAAATTATGGATTATAATTGTTCTAATCATGACATTTTTTAACGATCAGCATGAGAACAAAATTGCTTCACATCACAAACATATGAAATGTATTAAATTGTATACGTAATAGGAATCGGTAGAAATATGTCACGAACACGAATTTTTGCTACTATTCAGTTGTCTAATGATATGTTGTAACTATGTGAAGTCAACCTTCAACTGGAAACTATTTTTTTTTCGACTCTATGCTTACACGGGGAAATATTACGTTTTAATCAGAAACATGTATTTCACAAGCACGTATTCATGGCACTAAATAGTAGTAGTAGTAGTAGTAGTAGTAGTAGTAGTAGTAGTAGTAGTAGAAGAAATGATTTAGTATAGTTGTAGAAGTATAGCAGAAGTAGTTGCAGTAGTACATGTATCAGTGATTTAGTAGTAGAAGTAGTAGTAGTAGTAGTAGTAGTAGTAGAAGTAGTAGTAGTAGTAGTAGTAGTAGTAGTAGTAGTAGTATAAATACTAGTAGTAGATAAATACTAGTAGTAGTATAAATACTAGTAGTAGGAGTAGTAGTCAGTAGTAATGTAAGTAGTAGTGGACTTATTTTGGATAACTTGTCTAGCACAAGACTAATCTGCCACAAGGTCCACATGCGAAGTCAACCATTAAAAGCAAATGATTCGTTGCTACGTTATACTTCCAAGTTGAATTAATAGGCTTTTACTCACAAATATAATTTTCACAAACTATGCTACTAATGATCTTTTGTACAATTTGAAATGAAAATTCAAAAAGAAGTTCTACGTTGCTACTATATACTTTTACAGGGAAATAATAACATGTCCTAACACAAACAACTTCACTAGCTTTGGTTTGAAAATCCATCGATAAAAGGGTGTGGGATGAATCATTAAGAGATTCAGGAGCGTACACATGAGGGGTGGGGTTAGAACCCCCGCCCCCTGTAACTTTTTGTTTATGTGTGTGTTTTGGAGAACCCCCCCCCTTTTGAAATATATATATATATATATATATATATATATATATATTAATAAAAACAATTAAAAAAATAAAAATTGTGGTAATAGGTGACCCAAAAAGGTGACCTTACCCCCCCCCCCCCCCCCCCCCCACTCCGAGAACGGACGGACCCCATGCGTGTTGCCAAAATGTCCTTTTCGTAACAAAAGAAAAAGGTCGAGCCGTATTGACTTTACACACCGGACTTTTGCTGAAAAGGGGGGGGGGGGTCGGTTGGAACACGCATATGCGTACCCTAAATAACACTGAGTGGGGGGCCGGGCCTTACCCCTCGCTCAACAAAACAAAAAATGTCCTCTTATCCCCCACCCCCCCCCCCCCCACCCCCTCCGCTTATTCAGCAGTCGGCTGAGTCGTTGCGAAATTTACGGCGTGATTTTCAATTTTTAACCCCCCCCCCCCCCCCCTCTTGAAAAAAAATCCTGCGCACGCGCCTAAAGAGATTGATCAGCAAATGATATTCATCCCCCCTCTAATCGTATCTTGATAACACAATCTTCCATCCTCTATCTTGGTTCAGTTTTATGGATAAAACTTCCTTTATTAATTAAGAAAACTATTAAGTAAGGCAATCAAAAAATGTAAACAAATATATGTGCAATTTTCTTTTTGACGAATTCTGAAAACTTATAATATTGGTGTTTATGCAATGGTGTTTCCTTCTTTTCTCTATTTTCTTTGTCTTCCTTGTTTGTATTCTTCATTTTATGTAAATTATGTTACAAAGCTATTGCTATTTTGTGAATATGTTTAAGGATCATTGTTAACACGCCATATGTGGTTTTCATGATCCTCTCAGTTCATGTTAGCTTTTTGAAGATCATATAATCTTGTTTTTATCTTGGCGTTGAAATAAATAAATGAAAAAATTAAATGAAATGAGACTTTGTCGATTGATATTTTCGAAGTTATGTAGAGAGATATGTACAGACAGAATCGTATCTAAAAAAAGATCACTACTCAAGGTGAAACTTGTGAGAAGGATATTTCCCAGTAAAAATGGTGATACTCTACATGCATCATAGAGCTTCAATGCAGAAACAAATTAATAGATCGAAACCAAAACATATGTTGTATTTCAAACAATAACTGTTAAAAACGGACATAAAATGAGGGGTTGTATTTTATCATGATTCAAAGGGTATTTTCACTTTCTGCGAAACCGTGCTATTATTGGAAAACTAAAGAGACAATTGAAGGTTGCAAGACTGAGCACACCCCCCCCCCCTCCCGCCCACACGCTCCGTGGTGGAGTTGATTTTTTTATTAGAGAATTAACAATTGATTTATTCTGCATGCAAAGGCCAACCAATAACGATAATTTACCGACAAAATAGTGAAGCAAAGAAAAGAAATTGTAGGAAGTTAAGTCACATATTATCAACATTGTAGTTTTTCTCCCCTTATTTCTAATTTCAACATTATAATGTCTAATAATGTAACATATATCCCCTTTTATCTCATGCTTATACCTTTTTTTCTCATATTCAATTATTATCTCCATGCCTAATATGTATATTGCTGGTCAATGACCCTTGTGAGTGCTTATCCTTGTTCTGAACAAGTCATCTTTTACAAGGTTTACTATAACTACTAGTGTACACAGTAGCTGTTCTAAATGGGGATTTGGGGCACAAGCCCCTCCCCTAAACGTCTTCCTTATAGATTGGTTTAATTAAGCGAGGCATAAGAAGAACTTTAATGAATTCAAGACCCGCCCCTTCCCAAATCATTATTTTAAAACAACGCCTGACTATTACAAACTTTACACCAAATTCTAATATATATTTTTCATTGTAATTACCCATCACTATAGACTTGTTGTTGCATGTTGTTCCCGTTGTGTCCAAAATCTCTGTGACAGTCCTGACCTCTCCATTCAATTTGACCTTTGACCCACTGTAGATGCAGTCTTTGCAGTCCCTCTTGAAGATAACACTTGAATTGGACTTCGAAAAGCAGACTCTTCCGTTCGGCTTGATGGCATTGTAATGCTCATTAATATCTATGATATCACCATTCAGACCTGGAGCGAAAACTGAAATGCAGAAATTGAAAAAATTGGAAGAGAGATGGAGACAGTAATAGGGAGAAAGAAGGAGAAAAGCAAGAGAGATAAAGAGAGAGAGAGAGAGAGAGGGGGGGGGGGGTTATAGAAGATGGTAAGAGGAGAGGGGGAGAGAGAGAACAAAAATAAAGCTGTAATTTCCTGTTAAATACAAGCCCCTTTCACACCGGATCTGCGTAGAGTTGCGTAGTGTTGCGTACTGACTACGCCGAAGTTAAGCTGCGTACTCACGAATAAATTGATGCTTCGGCGTAGTCCCTGCGTATGTTATGCGTAGGCTTGCGTACGATGGCGTATAGTTACGTACCCTGTGCGTAGGCACCGCGTACCTACGGCGTAGGCAATTGGCGTAGGGTTACCTACGCTTGCGTAGGCCTGGCGTAGGGTTGCTTACGGTTGCGTACGGTTCCTTACTGTGTGCGAAAATGCCATGTAAAAAATGCAATAGACGCTCGTAGGAGCCGCGATTGTAGCCATTGGCGCTTTATAAACCTATATAATAAAAAAAAATATGTTAAAAAGACAGTTCAATTTATTGTATAAACGAACTGTGCAGTGTACAAATAATTGTATATGTTATTACGTATGAACATAACTTGATCTTAGTATAATAATAACATTCTGACAAACTGTGACATCCAAGGGGCGGTGGGTCTCTTTTGCATGCGTGAAATAGGGCTGAAACGCCAATTTGCGTAAAATAGTGAGTTCAGTTTTTCAGTTTATTTTATTTTTGCACGGCACCAACTTCAGCCAAAGGCTGTTCTTCTGTTGGTCCGTGTCCGAGTGAAGAAAATAACATTTATAAACCTGCCATAAGTTTTAATAGTAAAAAGTGGCGTTTGGTACATGTTTTGACCGTTACAATTTCAGTATTTTAGTAAGGTATTAACAACTGCTGAGGTTATTTTGCAGTATATGTTAATTTGTTCAACATTTTATTTTCCAAAAAAATGCAGACATTTTTGTGGATGTACTACATTATTGTACTATGTATCATTCAAAAGGGTAATAAATGAACTTTCTTTTGATGTACATTGCAAGGTCACGTGATGTGATTTGATACCTTAAAACGCCAACAAAATTGAGCGCTTATTTTGATTTGTGAATAAATGTGGACAGAAGTCTAGTGATACTTGTTGACAAAATCCCTTTTTCACTCATTTGTAAAATATCATTCCAGTTCATTTTATTTCATTTCAGTTTCCTGAAAGTTTGAAGACGACCCAATAAACAGAACACCAAAAAGTAACCTCTTTTGGGAGTGTATTTTAAGTGATTTTAAAGTATAGTGCCTTTTGAACTAGATTTAAACGTTATCGACACGTGCCTTCATTTAAACAAAAAAGGTACTCCTGTTCACGTTTTCATCTGACCTAAAAACCACCAGTTTATCACGCGACTGGAGTAACGTGATTCCACTTACCTCTGTAAATCAAGTGTTTATGACCAAATAACCACTTGACCAAGCAACGAGTTTGTTGTCAGTTAACCGATGGTGGCGATAAATACGTAATTATTTGGTCTTGTAAGCACCTTTATTGATTGGTTTCATAGGTTATCAAAGGTTGATAGTATTAATCACGTTACTTACAACGGCTAATCGTCTTATTGTTCTGTCCGTGAATCTCTGGTTATATTCAACTAGTAATTCTGAGGTGTCTTACACACCTCTTTAAAAGGTTTCAAAGTTACCATAAATTTCTTGGTTATGATCACGTGGCTCAAGCTGATTACTAATCTAAGCTGTGAAAACGTGATATGTAGGTGTGAAAATTAGTAATTATTAAGTGTTTTAAAACACCTTTTTAAATGGTAGTCAAAGTTGCCATAAGTTCCGCGGTGATGATCTCTTGACTCAAACGGATTATTGATCTAAGCTGGTCATACGTGACTTTTAGGTGTGAAAAATTAGTCATTAGTAGGTGTCTTAAAACACCTATTTAAATGGTTTCAAAGTTACCATAACTTTCTTGGTGATGATCACGTAGTTAAAACTGATTACTAATCTAAGCTGTGAATCCGAGATATTTAGGTGTGAAAAATTAGTAATTATTAGGTGTCTTAAAACACCTATTTAAATGGTAGTCAAAGTTGCCAGCAGTTCCGCGGTGATGATCTCGTGACTCAAACGGAATAATAATCTAAGCAGGGCATACGTGACTTTTAGGTGTGAAAAATTAGTCATTATTAGGTGTCTTAAAACACCTATTTAAATCGTAGTCAAAGTTGCCAGCAGTTCCGCGGTGATGATCGCGTGACTCAAACGGATTATTAATATAAGCTGGGTATTCCGTGTTTTCCATGTGTGAAAATGAGTTATTCTTGGGTGTCTTGATGGTTTCACAGTACCATTTAAGTTCCGTGGTGATAATCCCGTGACTGTTGGCATATTTCTATTTTCACCAGTTGATAACTGACTGTTGGCATATTTTCATTGCACCAGTTGATAACTGGAGTGTGCATATTTCCAGTTGCACCAGTTGATGACTGAGCGTTGGCATATTTCGAGTTGACCCAGCTGACACCAATTCATTTGCATATTGAATATGGGGTGCGTGCAGATCTATGTTTTTTAAACAATTTATCTGAATTTACAGCATATTTCTTAATTACTGATGATTTAGTTATATGCAATTCATTTCGAAAATACTACAAATATAAATTTCCAGTTATTAGGACATTTCGCTACTTCGTATAAATAGTTAAACATGAATAAGGGAAACATTAACTGTGAACTAAAATAATTTCAATAAAGTACAAGTATACGAAATTTTTTCGATTAATTAAATTATGTAAGTCTACTTATTACCAATGCCCTTACATTGGAAATACAGACGTACCAGTAATGAAGTATTGTTGCTGTTCAACTGGTTGGAAGTTTTACCAAATGGTTCTAATGGCTCAGCTAGACCAGTTGAATTATAACTGGCCTGGATCAACTGGATCATTTAGCCCATTTCAATTTCCAGGGTTACCAGTTGGCATTAAATGGTTCATCAACTGGACCAGTTGCAACTAGCTTTCTCTTCTGGGATGTTTGCACCCCCCCCCCCCCCCCCCACCCAACCCCCTTTAATCCCAAACTGCTTCCGGCGCGCCTGGACGTAATTATGGAAGATCCAAGACACGATGTTCAGAAACGGGATGAGAACGTCATTATTTTGGTTCATTTATTGTGTAACATTTGCGTAATTATTGGGTTGAACGCGGGTTACAGTAGCATACTTCCTCTTCGACGTAAATTTCACGTGAATGAAGAACATGATTCATCTCAAGTCAGCCTCGTAATATTCACGTGAATTTCACGCAGATATTTTGACTAAAACTATCACTAACGCTTCACGTGTTTCTGTGACGCGATAATTTCGTGTATGAAGATGTAATTTCATAACCAAACAAACACGGGAGTATTAGGTTTACAAACCATGGTCTCTAAGGTAGGGATAATCACGTTATTATAATGGTGATATTGCAGTGACAATTGCGTGATTTAGTGTACGTGTGTTTCAAGTTACCTAATGCAATAAACGTATTAACACATTTACGTAAATGTCCGGTGTTTGAAGAACGTAACTCTCCTCAAGTCGATACCTTGATATTGACGTGATTTTCACGTGATTTTGTTTATTGGGGATAGCTGTTGTCCGTAGCGTATATGTGTGTGACAATGTAATGATAAAAATGTTAGTCATTTATTAGATTTAAAAGAAATACTTCTGACATACACACTCACTCAGTCTAACTAACAGAGTGAGGCAAAATTATTTCTTTGCTCATTTCAATTAAACAAAATTATATTACAAATAAACAACCAGGAACACAAACGTACACACAAGCAAACAAACCGACACAAATACATACAGATTTCCACAAAACATAATAACGTTTGCATGAGGCATCAGTTTGTGAATATTATCTCTGTTTATTATATCAACAGCCTGAGATGTCAACATCACAATTTGAATAAACCACAACAAAACAAAACATGTCAGTCTGAAATACCTTGTAGAAGTACAAACAGAATTACAAGCAAAAAAATACAAAATAAAGTCAAAGAAACACTTTTTCTTCATGAAAAGAATTAATGTGAGAACGCACACATTTAAACAAAAATAGCATTTCCCTTCAAAATAATGATCACTACCTGTCAAGTTTACATCCAGGTATATACAAAAAAAAATACGTTTTTAATGCTTCGTCGGACTGGCGTAGGGTAGCGTATTGTTGCGTAGGCTTGGCGTACAGTTGCGTAGGCTTGGCGTACAGTTGCGTAGACTTGGCGTACAGTTGCGTAGTATTGCGTAGACTTGCGTACAGATTGCGTAGACTTGCGTACAGATTGCGTACTGTCAGCGTATAGTGTCTACGCCGAAGGTACGCGAAAAAAATTAAACATGTTTAATTTTTTGCGTTCATCTCGCGTACCCATTCGGGTTGCGTACGATCGGCGTAGTCGGTACGCAACTCTACGCAACTCTACGCAAGGCCCGGTGTGAAAGCCCCTTAACCAATAAAACTTTTCGGGATTTTCAAAATCTACTTTTAAGAAAAGGAAAAAAAAGACTGTACATGGCGAACGACTAAGGTGAATGTGTGGGAGTAGTACAAAGCAGGAGCGGCAGAGCGGAGCATCCTCTAAAGTGTGGGGGGGGGGGGGGCAAAAAGGGCACATTAATGGGGGAAAGGGCACCTTCAAAGGGTAACCTCAAAGTGAAAATATACAATTTTTAGAATTTAACATACGCTGACATTGCGATTAATACATCTATCTGGGATTATTTCAATATTTATTTCTCCCTTTACATAGCAATTTAATGAGATGGTTGGAATAGTCTTTAATAATTTTCTAAGATGTGTGAGGTCGCATTAATTGCGACCAATCTTTTAAAGAGGAAAAACAATCCTTATCGGGTTTTATAAGCACAATCTTATTATGAGAGATTAAAAATACCTTTAATAAGTTACATAATTTATTTACATGAACTACATTTAATAGCGAGCTTTGGGGAAAATTTAAAACAAATGTTGATCTTAGTCACTTTAAATTTGGGGCACATGTTATGGAGGAAGGAAAATGGGCACTTATCAAAAGGGAAAAGAACACTTATAAATCTATCAAAAGATTAGTATTATGTGTCAAAGTAAAAGTGAAAAGGTTGCTCACGCCAGAGAAAAAAAGGGGCATTTATGAGGAGGGGTATGTGCATTTATCAGAATTAAAAAGGGCACCTATCAGCAGGCACGTAGTCAGAGTTTGATGTTTAGGGGGCACATACATTAAATCGATCGAGGTAAAAAAAAGGGGTCCAAAAAAGTTCAACCGATCTTGGCTATATGCCTGCCTGCCTATCAGAAAGGGAAAAGAAGCGATCGAGTGTCAACAATAAAAGGGGCACTTATCAAAAATGTAAAGGGGTATTCTTCAGAGATAAAAAGAGGCACTCTTAGAAGGGGAAGGGACAAAAAATGAAGGAAAAAATAGGGGACACTGTGTCCCCACCCCAGCACCCGGAGCGAACCTTGACCTTTATACATATTCTGATTCGAAATAACATCGCCGGTTTAAAATCAGTAATTTGATTATAACACATGGAAATTGAAATATGTGTTGCTCAATAAGATATATTAAATAAAAAGATTTCAACTTACGTGTACTGCAGAAGAATATTGTGAGGCATGGCATTATATGACAACGCGATTCCATAATAGGCAATTAGCAAATCAACACGTCACATCAATATGCAAACACAAAGTCTCTCTTGAAGAAGGAAACACTATTTTCCAGATCTTATCGCGATGGTTTTGAAATCTGCCTGTAAATCACCGTAAAACACGTCAGAAGCTAGTAGATCAACAAAATTGCGTGTGTGTCGTAAATATTTCAATCAAACTTTCTTCAAGATGGTGATAATGATGATAATGATGATGTCGAAACGAGAGCAAATAAAGTAGGAAACATAAATTGAATTTGCATTAAAGTGAAGAACATACGCAAAGCATCACAGCACTATGATGTCATTGAATAAAGTATGCCTAATATTAATGGTTCTCCGATATTGTCAACTGACACCTTTTAGAATGTGTTCATTTTATGGATGTTATATGATGAGCCGGAAATAATTTAAAGTGTAAAGAAACTGGCGTTCATAACAATTTCCTTCTTCCTCATGCAAGTGTGAGAGTGTGTGTAAAACTTGAAACTCAATGAAAATGAAACAAGTTTAATGAAAGTAGCAGTGAAGTGTACCATGAATTAAAGTACGACCAAGGAGTTTTAAGAGATGCATGGAGTCCTATCTAGCTCATTCCCCTTGTACCATCTTCGATGCCGCCAGTACAAAATATGTCAGGCATGTGCTTAACTGGATCTTCCTTGCAGATATAGACAAAAGATTCCTGCCTATAGCTGCAAACTAACGGGCCGCATTCAAAGGGAAATATGTTTTTGTAATGATGATTACCTGTCGCTACCACTCGTCTGATAATACGAGCAGTACACAGTGCTTACCTTTACATGAGGCAAGCGAAAGGAAATGGAGAAAAATTTCCTGAAATAGTAATTAAAATTAATCGACTGGGCATGTGGGGGCACTAATCTGATAACATCATAATTAACTATACATGAACAAATTCACTTTTTATTTTCGTGAGCCGGAAGTAATAGGAAAAGTATCAAATTGTAGGTTTTAGGACTGTAATTTTTCAAAATATGTTTCACAAATTTAAGCTGCTATCACACAATGTTGCTATCACACAATATTGCTATCACACAATGTAAGCAAATTTCTTGACATAATTAGGCTTTTGTATTCATATTCTATCATCTGTTCGATTTTCCCCTTGTCAGTTCATATAAAAAGTGAAATATAAAGTGAAAAAAAAATATCACTTCCCAAGCTTTCCAATGATACTGATGGCTTCGAACCTCGGACATCAAAGGTAACATCACACCAGTAGATTATATTGTGCAACCAGAGAAAACGGCAGCTGCTTGGAATAATTATTTTGTTGCCAGTTAGGTCTCTAGCTTTTAAAACTCCTCGGTACGACTGATGGTGTAAACAAGGATCAATAAGGGCAAAGGGACATGTGCCCTTCAGACTCATGGTAGAAACTTTGGCCGCATTCACAAAGGAGGTTTGTCGACAAACCTTGGTTTTCGTACGTCATATGACGCGTTTTTACGCGTTTTTTTACAAACCTGGTTTGTAAAGAACAAGAGGAGGTTTGGCGAAAAAAAAGGAGGTTTGAGCTCAAACCTTGGTCTGAGTTCAAACCTTGCTTTGTGAATTCGGGCCAATGTGTTTGAAACGGGTAGTTGTAAAAGGGGAAGAAAGAGGGAGATAAATAAGGGGGAAGAAGGCAATGACAAGATGTTTCAATGTCTACATCGATATCCCCACATCCCGTCATTCTCGCAATCAAGATTAAGTTCATGAGAAGGGGGGATTTTTATTTTTGAACACAGTTACTTACCTTTTAATTTTTCTTTCAAGCCCTTAAATTAATCTAGCACTAATACTAATAGACCTTCAAATCGGAATTCTCAGCATACCGATTTGCCGCTAATTGAATGCTAAATGAGCGCTATAATCAAGTGAGTTATCAGGGTACCGTCCCAGATGCCCCCCTCCCCCCCCCCCCCCCCCCCGGCCAGACGCACATGCCATAGGCCGTGGGAACAAAGATTTAACGAGTCAATCTTTAAGCAGGAGCGGGAAATAAGTCATTCAAAATGCTGAAGGTTAATCGTGTGCTTAATGTCTATGCACATGTAGGCTATTAAAGTATTCTCTTTATAAAAAATAAGATAGCCTATGTACGTAGCCTCTGTATGTATACCAAACCTCCAAATGATACTCAATGCGAGACTGAAAGTTGGAAGTATTCAACATGATAATACTTATAAACATTTACACAAAAATGATAAATAAGCACAATGTATATACCATCGCCTAGCTGTTCACACAAATATTCTCAATTCTCTCTCTTCTTCTTCTTCTTCTTCTTTTTCTTCTTCTTCTTCTTCTCCTTCTTCTCCTTCTTTTTCTTCTTTTCTTCTTCTTCTTCTTCTTCTCCTTCTTCTCCTTCTTTTTCTTCTTTTCTTCAATTTTTCTTCTTCTTAATTCTTCTTTTTTTTCTTCTTCTTCTCTTCTTTTTCTTCTTTTTCTTCTTCTTCTTCTTCTTCTTCTTCTTCTTCTTCTTCTTCTTCTTCTTCTTCTTCTTCTTCTTCTTCTTCTTCTTCTTCTTCTTCTTCTTCTTCTCCATCTTTCTCTTCTCCTTCTTCTTCCGCTTCTTAAATTAGTTAAGTTTCTCCTTCTAGCTAAATTATTCTTCTTCCTTTTCCATCCGACCTAGGTCCATGGCAAGTGGGGGCATCATCAGTTCATGCAATCCCACTCTTAACCTTCACTCCTTACGACCCCCCCCCCTATTATACACCACAAAGAGACCTATATGTGTGTGATATTTTGCAATTCCTGGTTACATTATATTTATATTTTGACTTGTGCACTCAATTATATGTGATATTTTAGAATTTTGTATCCGTTGTTGTACATAATATTTAAAAAATCCTATTCGTTTGGATTATAATTAACGAAATTTGAATTTTACTTTAGTAGATCGAGTACGGGGGGGGGGGGGGGGGGGGGGGGGCGGGGCGGGGCATAATTACAAATGAAATAGGGGCAGTATTAGCGTACGACGTCGACCGGATCGATAACCCGGAAGCAATCAACGTACCGGTAGTAGTACGTGTAGGCACTACGTAATGTATGCATGTGTGTTTATTGTGTACGTATGTAGACAAATCCTCTAAACGTACATCGGGCCGGTATGGTAGCTTTTACAAGAGATTTATTAAAACTGGTAAAGTATTAAGTATTATCATTTACAAGTATATTGTATGGTACATATAGAATGAACTTAGATTGAACATCGATGTTAATTGGAGCGGCGCTACGCGCTAAGCCTAAGGACTAACTATTAAGGGGATACTTACTGCCACCGGTCATGAAGCTCTAGAATCTAGTCTAGGGAGCTGGTCGGGAGCTCCGCCGGCCGCCGATATAGACGTCGGAGCTGCGGAGCCTGCATAGGAAAACGACACAAGCAGCGAGTTGGGTCACATTTTTTCTAAATGTAAGGAAGTAGATCTAGGTCTAGATCTAGTGGCGTTAGTTCAGAAGTCTGTCCAAAATTTGGCCCCTAACTAACTCCGGTCTAGATCTACCCAAACAGTTGGGGCACTGGTCCGAGATAATTAATAACGATCGACTTTGTAAACGTGGACCAATGCGTCCTCAAAAACAAGGATTGTCTGTAACAAAGCAGATGTTCCATATTTTTGATCGGCACATTGGCGATGCAAAAAACAGATTCGGGGTGATTTTCTTGATGGTCTCTTTGTACAGAGACCTTCACATTATGAGCAATAAATCCTTGGGAAGACGGACAACCCTTAAAAGTAGACGGTCAACTAGGGTTATTTTCCCCTGGGAATCCAAATTTGGCGTTGCCTGTAGGCGGTTCGGAAACCCGAAACCCGAAACCTGCAAAGCGCCGATGAAAAAAAACGTTTGCGAAAATGCAGACGATCCTTGTTTATGAGGATGCATTTTGTCCGCGTTTATGAGGATATCCTCATTCTCGGACCAGCGGCAGCGCCCCTACTGCCAAAATGAATTAATATTCATCAAATGTCCAAATAGAGTCTAGATCTAAAGAAGGTCATGATTTAAAAGTCGATATGTTTCTACCTGTTTCTTGTCAATTTTGTTATCTTTTTCAGAGCATTTTTCCTAAAAACAAAGACTTAGACTAGGGTAGAGCACCCAGTATTCGATCACTTAAGGGGAAATCGCTAATTTTTTTAATTCTTACCTCTTTTATTTGGCAATCTAGTCTACCCATCAAAAGAAATGAAAATTATTCCTCTAACACAGTAAACAGGATTTTATAGTAACTTAAAATATTTCCGAAAGATTTCCGAAAGAGCATTTTTCTGCCTAGAATTGGGTCTCGCGATTTGTGTGTGGTATCTCCGTTGCCAAGGAGCAAAGCGTATTTGCGCACTTTTTTCACACAATTGCTCGACAAAGCACTGAATGTCAATGTGTTGACCGAATACTGGACGAGCGCTACCGCATGGCAAGGGTATCGTATAAATACCTCTTGCACATCGAAAAGTGCGTCATTTGCAAATTCGCTGCGATGAAGCGAACACGGAAGAGCTCCTCTTTACACACATACTAAATTCATTGCGACAGCACACATAGTTATTTCGCAATAGACTTCTACATATATAGCTATGCATGTTAGCGCATGTGCTAACAGAACGCATAAAAGTTACGCTTTGAAATGATCAGGAAGTGATGGCTTTACCATACTCGTTTTCCCCAATAGACTGTAGTGTTATGAAAACTGTTATTAGGAAAACACAAAATTTGATTTCAATTTCTAATCATAAATATCTTGATAATCAGACAGCCGATCGGTTTGTAAAAGTCATGGGGTTCCTACTAACCTAAAGCTTTATAATTATCATTTCAGCATTAGATAAATCCAGGATTTTGTTTCAGAATCTGAGACAAAGTTACCCAATCCCTTTAAACTTGAAACTTTGATGGCAGCTAGATGTCAACTCCTTTTGCCCTCACTGAAACTCCAGTGGGACTTTATATTACAGAGGGATAAAGAGCACTCATGTATGCGCGTATGTATCTAGGTCACATGACCTAGCATGCATACAACGTATCCAGCACACAACATCCCTGGCTCTTCCGGCGTGTACAGTGTGTATGCCACCAGGGAATGCATACATGTAGACGCATGAACGGACACTGGGAAATGCATTAACTCATTTTTAACACAACTTTGTTTTAACTTTGCAGGAGAAATTCCATCAGGATCATTTTTGAAAAGCACTACACCTTTGCCGCTTACAATCAGAAGGGTCAGGCAGCATCTGCAGTAGCGATAGCGCAGTAGACCAGCTACATAGAGATGGCTTCCTCATCTAGCAACCCCTTCGCTCTCCTGGTATCAACAAGCCAAGAAGAACAAGGCTCAGATGTAGTTCAGGTTGGTCCTATGTGTCAAATAACTGAGGATTTTTAATTGGTTCATATTTTGGAATTAATTTTATAAGAAGAGTGTTATTAAGTTCCTTCTAAATATACATGTCAGATTAGAAATTCCCTTTTTCTGTATAATAGCCAATGTAAGACCCCGTTCTCACTCACTTTGAAAGTGGTCTTAGTTAGACCGCTCCAGACCGCTCCAGAGGAACGGGTCTTGAGGAACGGTTTGCGAGCGTTCACACTCCGAGCAGTTTTTATGGCTCAAACCGCTATACGAGTCAAAGTGGTCTTGTTGCTATGGCAGCTCAGGTAGGCGGGTCAATTTTTTCGCGCGGAATCCAAACCCTATGTCACTTGATGTCCCGTTCGCGACGCGTCCCGTATACATATATATGTGTAGTGCCTGCCCGATCGCTCATCGCGCGGAACGTCACTTCCGTTCAAAGTACGCTTTCCGTTCACATTGCACGTTAGAGCGCTCTGGAGCGCTCTTAATAAGACCCGCTCTTCAAGACCACCTCGGAAGGTGGACTTCTGGAGCGGTCCAGAAGTCCGCTTCCTGGACCACTTTGAGCGTTCTCACTCACTTAAGAACCGCTCTTGAGGAGCGGGTCTTAATTAGAGCGCTCCAGAGCGCTCCAACGAAGTGAGTGAGAATGGGGTCTAATACGTATATATGCAGCATTTATATAAAACCATGTTTCGAAGTGCATAGGAAGATTACATCTACCTCTACTACAGTACTTCTTCTTCCTCCTCCTCTACCTTGCCATTTCTTCCTCCTCCTCCTTTTCGTCCTCTTCCTCTTCCTCTTTCTCCTCTTCTTCTACTACTGCTATTGATTGGGTTTAAGCTTAAATATCCATGTAGCCACCTCTATCGTAGCTAACTTCTGCCTACATTGACCTCTCTCTCTCCCTCTCTCTCACCTCCACTCCCTTTTCTTTCTCTTTCTCCCCATATACAGGACATAAGTCACCCAGATAAAGCAGGAGTAATGGAGGTGGATGTGACAGCCAGGGAGATCAGTTTAGTAGATGCAGTCATTCAAAAAGTCTTTCTTATAACAGTAGATCAAGGTAAGAGAGCCTGTAAAAACAGTTTGGTGTAAGCAATTTGAGATAAATAAATATAGGCCTATATAATTTGTTTGTAAATGCTTCAAAATAAGGCAAAGATGGCACCAGTGTGTATCTTAGAATCCTAGAGCCCTGAAAAAAAGGAATTTATGTGACCAGAGATGAGGGCTTCATTACAGGCAAGCTTGTCGAGCTCCATCTCCCTAGCCTAAAGGAAAGAAGGATCAATCTCAAACTCACCCTCTTCTTCAAAGTCGTCAGGGGCTGATGCCTGCTCTCCCAATTCAAAAGTTTGTTCAACCAATAAAATCAAAACGACGTATCCTTGCAAAACAATTTGAAAACTGTAATACCTCAAATATCATAGACAGACAAGTGACAAACAACAGCAAGTGCTACAACCCCATCAGAGCACAAACTGAAAATTACAAGAGCTTATACTTTCTATCTACCACCATTGAGTGGAACCATTTGGAGGACAACATTGTAAACTCCACATCAACCAGCACATTGAGGATGGCCATTGATAAAGCCTTCTACGTCCCCCCGCGCCCTCTCTCAAATGATGCGTTCATGCCCAGTAGGGCCCTGCATTGTATAGATCCAGATCTATGGAGCCCAGTCACAAGGGACTTTGTGCTTTACATGCATCAGTTTATCGTCGGTGGGGTGACAAAACCTCGTATCTCAAAAATCATGAATTTTCAGGAGAGCGAAAAAACATTTCCTGACTCAACAGATTTAGTGCTGTGACACCGTCCTTTGTGTGGAATTTGTGGAAAAACCGAGACAGGAGGCGTTCCATGGATTTATCAGGTGGTGTCGTAGGCCATTACATGTAGGTACACAATTATGCAAAAAAATCAAAATCTCAAAAAATTGAGATACAAGGTTTTGTCTCCCCACCGACGTTATACTCCTTCCCTATTTCAAATTTAAATGATTGAAATTTTGTTTGTGTTTTGTGTAAATATTTTGACACATAACTAACAAATGATGTCAACTTGTTCTCTTTCCTGTACACAGAGGGAACGACCTTAGATGAAGACATGCCTCCTAAGTGTGTGTTCCTGGTCGACATGGCTGATCAACTAGAGAAGGAGCGCTGTGAACCATGGTCATGGCTATCCTGGGAGAACATTGATATGGTAAGCTAGGAACCCTTTCATGATTTTGTTCATGTGACACCCTTGCAATGTTATTTCATTCCATGTCTCAACTCTTGGTTTCTCTAGAATAGTTGATTAGATCAAATAACAATGTTTACGCTGATTATCATCAATATTATGTAGAGGTGTTGTAGTCGAGTGGTTCGTTCGTTCGTGTCTCCTTAGATCAAGATAGTTATGTAAAGTTCCTTAATTAGAAGTAAATTAAATTAAATTAAGTTCTTCCATTGCTCGATTGCTGCAATGGCCGTTTCATTAACAAGGGACAGGTCTTCATCTGTGCAATCCGTTCCGCCGCACTGCAAGAGGTGGTCCATCGTCTGAGTCTCTCCGCAGTCGCAGAGAGTATCTCCTTCATGGGCATAGCCCCATCTTGCCATATTGACCTTACACCGTCCCATTCTCGTCCGCATTCGATTTAGGCATTGCCACTCCAGCCACTTCAGGTTAAGACCTCTGATGAGTACGGGCTTGACCGATGGTGGAGGATTCTGTTCAGGTGGTGGGACAGAATCGAGGAAGCTGTGTCGGGATATAAGTCGTTTTTGGGGTTGTAAGTAACCGTGTAGCATGTGTCTGTCATCTGTCACCTGCTTCATCCGTTCCTTTAGGCAGGTGTTAGTGCGCCTTTGGTTAGGAGATCCAATGCCAGCGAGGTGATATATCTCCTCAACTTTTGTTGGTTTCAGACAGTCTGTTATCTTTCGATATGTGTTATTGAGTGTGGTGTCAAGCTTCTTCACATGGGCTGATCTGCTCCAAACTGGGCAAGCATATTCTGCGGATGACATGCATAGAGCAACAGCTGCACTTTGTACAGTTTTGGGGTCAGCGCCATAGTGTGAAGATACTAGCTTCTCGATGATGGCATTTCGAGATTCTACTTTTCCTATTGTCTTCTCGATATGTTTCTTGAAGGATAAAGTGCGATCGAGTTTTACACCTAAATACACTGGATGCTCGCAGTGGTTAAGCTGCACATTGTTCCACTTTAGCTTCAGTTCTCTCTTTGCCTCCTTGTTCTTCAAGTGGAAAACACACACCTGAGTCTTGGATGGGTTTGCCCGTAGGTAGTTTGCTCGAAGTGGTGTAAGCACTTGAATGGAAATGCTAAGGTCGTGGGTTGGATCCCCAACTTGGCATTAATGTCCTTTGGCAAGGCATTAATCTAAATTTGCCACTCCATTCCCTAGAGAGAAATGTGGACCTGGTAGGATGATGAAAGCCTTTGTGTGTTAAGTAATTGCCAAATGCTTTCACGGTGACCATATAGTAGGAATATTTCCCCATGGAGTTCAGATGGTGCACATTGTACGTGAATTAGTCTAATGACCATTGTAATAATGAGATCTATAAAGGGCTAAGAAATGGTATCTCGTATTAGATGGTATATAAACCCAGATTATTATTACTATTATAATTCTTTTCCATAGGCCCTCTTTGTAAATGGCTTAGAGATGGTATTGAATGGTATTATAAACCAAGATTATTATTCAGGGATGCAAATTTTCGGGCAATTGCCTGAATTCAGGCCCTGGTGAGTTATTTTCAGACCATAGTTAAGGCTTTTTTGTGTGTACAAAATAGCTCATTCTAGGTGATTTTCAGGCCCTCTGATCAATTCTAACTGGCATTCCTGATTATTATTATCATTCTTTTTCATAGGCCCTCTTTGAGAGGTTACTCCTTCCGGATCCGTCATTCCACGTTCTTCACATGACATCATCCATCGCAAACTTTGATGAAGAAGAGAAGAAAGCAAGAGAGAAGGACATTCTACGCTACCTCCTAGCTTCATACACCAGAGCTGCTGCCCTTATCAAAAACATTCAGGTTACACATAAATGAACATTTCCATTCATGTTAAACAGGACAATGAGGACATGCCACAGTAGTTGTCAAATCGACTTTATTGATTGCAATCACCTAAATAATAGCCTCATTTTTAGACCCTTGTACAGAATGGTTGTACGTTTTGTGCTGCGCAAAGATTCAATCAGTTTAATTTTGCCCATTATGAGAAGTTGGTTATTGATGTAAACAAATGCTCATGTACCCTTTACAGCTCATTTTATGTATGTTATTACTAAAGGAAAAAAGAAGTAAATCAGTAACTCAATAGTGTATGACAGTGAAGTCTAGCAAGGAAACAGGTTTACTTGCATAATTTGAATATTAGGACACTGCTAACGTTTAAATTTCACAGATAGGACATACATGACATATTCACAATTCCTGCAAAGTTCTACAGAATTTTAAGTTGGCTGCAAATGGGACATATTGCCTTTAAATAGATATGGAGAACTTGGGAGCTCTTTCTTTCGTATACTATCACTTGTAACTAGTTCATTGATCTTCTCTGTGCTTATATAAAGTTTGTTTGTCAAGCGGTTTGAGAACCCGGGTTAAATTGCGCTACATTGTCTGTTTGGAGCCAAAGGGGGTGACTCATTTACCTCAATAAAAACTGACTTCACGCCTTTTGAGCTCAAATGTAGGGTATAAAAACATTATAATTATTATTATTGATATTATTGTAAGCATTTTAGAAAGTGTTTTATTGTAATTCATAATTTCTTTGTAGAATGAAACGGCAGAATATGCAGAGAAATGCCAGAGAATCACTGTATCCAACGCAGCTACGTGTCTCCTCACCCCAGAAGTATACAACAATCAGAACACAAGGCAGCAACTCTTTGATATTCTTCTACAGTCATACACAAAAGAAGAAGGTATGTGTTAGTGAAAGGACAACCTTCTTAGTGAGCTAATTTGTATGAAAGCAGAAAACTAAGAGAAACAGACTAGTGACAGTTTTAAGGAAATTGGATAAAAAATAGGAGAGCTATAGATTATTTTAAGTAGTAATCATTATGCGTATAGGCACTTCAAATTGCCTGAATCAGTAATGTCATTGTGACGTAGTGCCGGACAACTTTCCCTTTTGTTTCAACACAAAAAATGAATTTAATTTCAATTTTTCAAAATGTCAGACTCAGGGATTACATGGATGATGATGATCTCATGGCATTTCCTTTAAAGTACTCCTGTAATTATGACATTGTTTATGATTTGTGGTTACTTTTACTGTATTGCAAATATGAATCTTCATCATTCTCAGTAAAAAACTATTCCATGCAAAAAAGTTAAGTTTATCTTGAATTTTTTATTGTTGTATTTCCCAATCTAAGAGATCATATATCAAATTACTTTCCAATCATGAACATTTTTCAAATGGTAGTTTTAACCAATGGCTATGGATACAGCTTGCTTGTATGTTAGACCTGTGGGAATTAGCAAATTCACTAGTCAATGGATTAATGCCGTATTATCTTCTTCTGCCAGGTTGGGATATAGCAGTCAAGTTTTTCCATGAGGTAGCAGAGGCTATCCATCTAGATGACTCTCTACCAATCACAGAGGCCTTTACTCCAGTGCTAGACCTCCTCTACAAGCAGATGAGCCAAAGCCCCTCATTGGTTGAACCTCAGAACTATGTTTGGTGTGAGATCATGGGATTCTTTGCTAGACAACCTCAACTTGCCGAAGTGAGTGCTATGATGGTGGTGGCGGTGGGGGTAGTGGTGTTGGTGATGTTAGAAGGGATTGTGGTTGTAGAGGTGGTGGTGGTGGTGGTGGTGGTGGTGGTGGTGGTAGTGGGGGTACGGTGGTGGTCATGGTGCTGGAGGTGGTAGTGGTATTGTTTGTGGGGTTATGGTGATAACCAGGGCTCTACACAAACTTTTTCGGAAGGGAGTTTGGAATGCACTTTTCAGAATATGCATCGCTGAGAGCTATATGTTAACAATTAGACATTCTAGGAGTTCAGAAGTCAATATCGAGCACCTATGTGTCCAAGGCGCCTGTTAGTATCTAGCCCTCTGATGATGATGATGGTGATGCTGTGGCTAGATGTGTTAGTGGTTGTGATGATGATTTTTTTTCTTCAATTGTAATATTTGATTCAGTCTTCTGCTGAATGTGATGAACTTCTCATCAATCGTATTATTTATCACCACTCTATCTGCCACAGGTCCTTATGGATTTCATATCACCTACAGACCCTATGAATGCCAAGAGCTATGAGAAGACTCCGGTTGGTCTCATCCTCTCGCTATCCTGCCTGCCAAGGAACAATGAAGAGCCACAGTTCTTTGAGAAACCATCCAGGACATCTGGGAGAGACCATCAAGCTACACAGGAATACATATGGCAGGTAAGTACCCTCATCGGGATTCTAGTCTTCTGGCTTTTCAATGATTTCAAATCATTAAACGCCCTTCTTTAAGGCTTTCTTATACAGCTCTATGTGGCAAGTAGGGATATGTAGGATCATTTCACAGTACATGTAGAGGTGACATGGTCAAGTGGATATGTCTCTGGACTGGATCACAATGTCCGCGGTTTGATTCTCACCACGGCACTAATGTCCTTTGACAAGACATTGATCTACAATTGCCACACTCAACCCTGGTGAAGTAATTGGGTACTTGGCAGGAATTAATTTGTTGAAATGCTAGAGCGCCCGAATGGCAGCCATTCTAAAGCCAGGGTAATAATCAGGAGCGCCAAGTGTAAAGTCTGACAGATACAATACAAGCAATATACAAGAACCAAATATTATCAATATTTTTATATTTGCAAGAGATTGTAATGGTCTTGTGAGGCTTTCATGAAATAGCATTTTAAAAGTAGAATGCAAGTTTATTTCTTGGAATTTTTATTTCAAAGATCCTATTTTGCTTTTTCTTTGCCAGCCTGTTGGTAAACTTACAGAACATATTTACAGGATCTTCAGATCTCTCTTCAAGTCATCGCTGGAAATCAGGAATAGATTGCTGGCTTGGATAGGAAGGTGTATACATGCTAATGCAGGTAGGATATTGATACAACTCATGTGTTATATTGGCATCTCAGATAATAGTTTCCACCAGTCAATATGCTGAAGCCACTCTAAAAATAAGCAGCGTAGCAAAAAGTAGTAGCTCAAAAAGATACGTCCAGAACACAAAATACATAATTGATGACAATTATAATTTTATCACACACTAGTAGAACCAACTTGTAAATACATGTACCAAATGGACTAGGCTTATTAGGCTTTTATTCAGATATGTCAAAAAAGGAATGTTTAATTAGAAATTAAACTTTAATGCCTTTTGCATTCCCGGGGGATGTTTCAAAAAGACTAAGATTGACTAAAGTCGGACTTGAACCATGGCAGGCGATGTATGCCCTTAAAAAGTCTTGAACCAGATGTAAATTAGATATTCTTCTTCCTTTCTTCACCCATGACTCTCAGGGCGCACCAAGATGTGGTCAAGGCGGCTTCCAACCTTTGCCCTGACGTATGCCAGTGATTCCTTCTTTCTGAACCTCTCCTCTGTCTTGTTGAGATTCTGTGGTCCCTTTACCAAGCCAGACACGACCAACATCATGACTGTGGATATGAGCTATGGCAGTGTGGACCTGCCCGTAGGGGCGACAGATGCTCAAATGAGTGAGCTTGGTGTTCATCTTGTAGGTGAGTAATGATGATGATGATGATTCGGATGACGATGAGGTTGATGATGGTGGTGGTTAGGCCTGAGACGAAACGGGTCCCCGCCCGGGCCCCGACCGTCGAGCTGAAACCCGGTTTTTTGGTTTTCGGGTTTAGGGTTTTTCAAAATTAAATTTCACACTGATATTTTGAAATATAGAACTAAAAATATGCAATTCACAAACTTATATTTCAATATAATCAAATAAATATGCTTTAGAAATAAATGGAAATTGTTTCAGTTGACGGTAGGTGTTTTTATCGCTCTAAAATTGAGGCTGCAAGAAAGGAATCACGCTTCGAGGTACCGATCGAGTGCGTTCAGAAACGGAAGTGGAAATAGATCTATGACCCACTGAAGACAGAGCAAGAGAGTGCACACACAAGACTGATCAGACTATTGCAATTAAATCGTAATAATAAAGGCATTAAAGGTACTATGTCCCTTTTGCAGCCAACCTCAAATTCTGTAGAACTATAGAACTGTAGAATTATAAAATATGTCATGTACGTCCTATCTGTGAAATTTAAACGTTAGCAGTGTCCTCATATTAAAATTATGCAAGGAAACCCGTTTACTTGCTAGACTTCACTGTCAGACACTATTGAGTGACTGACTGGCCTTTTTTCTTCTTTGGTAATAACATACATGAAAAGAGTTGTAAAAGGTACATGAGCATTTATCTACATCAATAACCCACTTCTTGTGATGGCCAAGGTTAAACTGATTGAATCTTTGCGAAGCATAAAACGTATGACCATTCGGTACAATTGTCTGAAAATCAAGACTATTACTTTTGGGCTCTATAGCCCTAAAGTCGATTTGACAACTAATAGTCATTATTTTCCAACTTGAAGACATTTTCAAGCCCTACCTTTTTTAGGGAAGTTCTAAATTAGTATTATCTTTCAAATGCAGTTGGAATTTAACTTTTTCATTTTTTTGGCCTGCAAATGGGACATAGTAAGGATATATTGACTGCTTTGAGAGGCATAGTGGTTTCTATAGGGTCAAGGGAAACTCACAACCTGCTATGACCCCAAGGCGCTTGCGCCGCGGGGTCATAGCAGGTTGTGAGTTTCCCGAGACCCTATAGAAACAACTATGCCTCGAATATTAAAAGCAGTCAATATATATTTTATATACCGAAAAAAAGGAAAATGTTGACTCACCCATTTAGGTTTCCATACCTTATCTTGAAGGCCTTGTGGATCGTCCAAATCAAGCGAATCTTGAATTTTCGCCATGTCTTCTTGTGAGATCGGTGATTTGTGTTTCACAAATCCTTTCCCTTGCTGTTTAAGCGTTGCTGAAAAACACTTGAAAATTCTTGACGAATTTGCAAAGTCTTCATGCTTGATAATGTCCACAGATTTAGTATTGAGAAAGTGACGCTGAAGTCCGAATATGAACGTTAGCATTGATTTCCTGCTGTAATAATCGCCGTTCTTCTGCCTGCAACCCGCATAGAATTTTTGAAGGATCTTGTCCAGGTCTGCATTCGGAAGTCTGTTTACATCTCCGAGGTCCGTGTTGACATTTCGCAAGAACTCTTCAAATATTTTAATGCCGTATTTTACTGCATACTTCGTATTTTTGCTATCAGCAGAATCGATTAAGTCTTGCAGCTGAATGTCATCCATAAGTTGAAATCTTGGCATAGCTGTGTCCTCCATTTTGCCTCTTTATTGACAAAAAATTGGAAACAAAAACCCCAGTATTTTGCGATCGAGACTAGTACACAAAATGGCGATCGGTCGTCTGCGCTGCGTGGATTGGTAGATTCGTCGCCTGAATGCAGCGACCAAAATCGAATTGCACTTAAACACCGTTAACGGTATTGCGCATCGGTCATCGCACAAAAGAAACTTATACGGTAACACGTAAACCAAAATGGGGATCGCAGCAAAATGACGTCACGTTTCACAGCCATGGAAAAAGTGCTTTGAAAAATGGATATAAACCGGTAGAGCCGGGAAAAATGACTATGAATTTCAATTAGCGGGCATGGTTAAGAACATGACTGCATTTTCAACCAATCAGAAGACAGGATTAGTAAAGAATCTTAAAATGAGGTATATAATACCTTTAATGTAATTGTCAAAATATATCCACAACATAATGGTTTACCCTTGATAGTTTGATGAAGGAAAATAAATTAAAGCTCTTGAAATAACATCGAAGTGCCTTTCGTTCGTTCTAAAAATGCGTGTATAAAATTAACGGCAAGCAGAAGTTACGAGTCAAGCTTGATATGCATGTTTACATCCCTACACCGTCATCCGACCTGATCGGAACATTAAGCATTAAACCAATTAAAAAACATCACGTAAGACTTTAAGGGACTCCAATTCAACAAAATTACCGTAAAATAATTATTTGCTCTGACAAATAATACTATAGATATTCATAATATCTTACAGAAATAATGATATTTCATGAGCTACGTACTCGATATCGAGTTCAGCTAGCCATCATTTTGAAATAAGACGTAGTTGTCATGCAGTAGACTGTAGAGGGCGGTAATGCAGCAGAGAGAGGAAAAAGCGCGGGCCTGAGATCACGTGATATTCACGTGCCTATTACATGATTTTTTTTCCTCTCTGCGAGCTGCCGCATTCTCTGCATGACAACTACGTCTTATTTCAAAATGATGGCTAGCTGAACTCGATATCGATATGCGGCGGCGGCGGCGGTAGTGGTGGTGTTAGAGGTGGTGTTAGAGGTGATGCCATGGATGATGATGATAGTGGTGGTGAATGAAATGGTAATGACCCCGTGACATAGTGCAAGATAACTATTCCATATGTTTCATCACACACAATGTAAATTTTTCAAAATGTATAACTCAGGAGGATCCTTTCTTTTTAGAGGAGCTATACTAAATGTATATATATATATGTTAATATATTTTGAGATGTGTGAAAATTCACTTTAGAGAAAAACAAAAATTAGTATACTCTGTTTTCACAAATAGGTCTCCCTAAATAGACTAAGATGCTCCATCTTTAGAAAAACCAGATACCCACCCACTCCCCGTACTACTTTGCTTCTGGTATATTCTTCCTGACCCATCTGTGTCTGCACATATACGCAGAGTGTAGTCTAAGCTGCTGCGATACCATTTTACATTGTTGAATTCAACTCCCTGGTTTCACAAACAGGCCTTCCTAAAGAGACAAGGATGCTCCACCGGGAAGGGGAGGAGAACACCAGTCTACCCACCCATCCCCCTTACAACTTTGTCTCCGGCATCTTCTTCCTGACCCATCGGTGTCTGCAGCTAGGCTTCCAGACCTTGGTGGAACGGTTCTACACAATCAACCGTGAGCTTCACCACGTACAGCAAGCCTTCCAGGAGATGGTCCAACAGATGGGAGGACCTAGAGCGGGTCCCGTCATGTCACAGCTCCATGAAAGGATGGATAAAGGTAAGAACCTGGGGGGTGTTTCACAAAAATCCTAAGTTGAACTTCTAATGGAAAGCCATTAGCATCTTTAAAAATATTTTGTACAAGTTATTTTAAAAGGCATAAAATGTTGATTCAAATCATTCATATTCTCTATTATCAAGGAGATTTCATGTTCTTGATTTGGAATTTATGAAAAGTCTAAACTACTTGAATTTTTGCTTTTGAATATATTCTTTTGTAAGGCTACGAATGGCTCTCCATAATGTTTAAGTCCAACTTAATAGCTAGAGTTAGGTTTAACTTAGGATCTTTGTGAAACACACCCAGCTCTGCAATCTTTGTTCTACAGTGTACAATACAGTTAAGCCTGTGTATGAACACTACTCAAGGTAGACAAAGAACCAGCCTTTATGTACAGGTTGCTGAAATACATATTTCGATGAGAAACACAGTTTAAGAAAAACAAAAGGTTTGGTCTTCATAGATAGCTATTCTTTCTATACAGGTGGTTGCTAAAAGCTGGTTTCACTGTTGTATTTTAAAGTTTAACAACCTACACCTGACATCTATAACCTTATAATAATAGCTGCATTGACAACATGGAACAAGATCCCACTTTGTATCAGAGAAATTACTTGTCTTTCTTCTTTAGATAACACCAAATAACCGCTATGACAATAGTAATAGAACTTAAATTTTGTCTGCTCAGGGCTTAAAGGGTGCTAACTCATATCATTTAACATAGAGTTAACGCTCTTCTGACTCTCAACAGACAAGTTTCCTCCAGGTACCTTGTAACTGCGACTCTTCAATCAACATGAAAATGTACATGATTTACTGTTTGTACTTGCATTTGTATTGCAGTCAAACCTGTCTATAGCGACCACCCAAGGGAAACACAAAAAGCGGTCTTTGTAGACAGGTTCCTTTTAGTAGTACATGTTTCGATAAGAAACCATTTTCAAGGGAAACATTACAAATGTGTTCTTTGAAGAAAGGTGGATACTAAAGCAGGTTTGACTGTATATATTTTATCTCATTTTCTTGTCTTTGCTAGCCATGACATTATTCCTCAGCATCAAGACATCACTCCTTGAGCCTCAGTTCCTGGAGATGGCCTTCAACCTCCACATAGCAACGGCTCGCATTGTCACCCAGTATGCTACATCAGAAGATGTGACCTTACTGACCACACCCAGTCTGCCACTCCAGGGGGAACCCCCATCACAGCTTGTCACCATCCCGGAGTGCCTGGCAGAAAACCTTGTCACCTACCTTCAGTTCCTCCGGAGGTTTGCTGAGGCCAAGTTTGAAGACGGAGGTGAGAGCGCCCAGTTGTGCACAACTTCATGCTCTTTAGAGCGAGTTCTATCCACTTATTCAAGTCCCTATCCATTTGTTTAATGTGCCAAACATGGACCGTTATCATATGTGGTGCACATGTATCACACGTATACTTGAGCGCTGTACCAGTGTGCATTCTTAGAGCAGAGTCTCAATTGTTTTTGTTCATGTCCCAGAACTTATGCTTTATAAATGTGATATGATCCTATCCCGTTCTCAGTATCAACATTCTACTTTTTATCTAACCACATAACCAACATTATGATACTAGGGAAATGTACTACTCGGTCAAAGTACTTAGGCAATCCTGTGACTCGGTCAAAGCCAGTCAGTGTTTTGTGAAATGCTCTGTCAAGATTCATCATTGGATATTTTGTTCATATTGTCATTTACCCAGGTGAATCATTGAAGCATGTCATGACCTTTGTGACGGTGTTCATGGGTAATAAGAGTCACATGTCCAACCCTCATCTCCGAGCTAAGCTGGCTGAGATCTTAGAAGGTCTGATGCCAGAGGAGAATACTGGAAGCAGAAGCACCGTAGTCCCAATGTAAGTCTAGTCCTTATATATTGCAGTTCCTATGTGGGTCTCTAGTCTTCAGAAGCATCATAGTCCAGAACATTGTAGTCCAAACATGAGTCTAGTCTCTCAGAAAGTTGGAGTCCCAAAGTAGGTCTAATATTAGGCACATCATGTTTCCAGTATAAAACTAGTTCTTAGACATTGTAGTCCCGAAGTAAGTTAAGTTCTCACATGCATTGTAATGCTGATGTAAGTTATAGCTCTCAGACACATCTTTGCCTGTTGTTATACTAGCTCTCAAACACAGATTGCACCAGTGACATAGTACTGCACTTGGTTCAGGTGTACTGAGACTGAAAATGAAGACAAGATTTTGTTCATATACCCCTTTTGTGACTCAATCTGCATGTAATGCATACTATTCAATTTAATTCATATTAGGTTTTATTCAATCTCGTCAAAAAGTCCAAAGACTAAAAAGCGAGTTTACATCATACATGCAATTATATAAAAAAGCATTCAAAAACATATATATAAAAAGAAAGACATAGCAAATGGGAAAATATATATCGAAGTAAATAAATGCAGTAATCTATATAATTCCTCTGTAGCTTCCACCGGCAGAAAGCATTCAACGAGCACCCCCTCGGAGAGCACATCTCCCGCTCCCTCATCAGCATCTTTGTAGATATTGAGTTCACCGGAGATCCTCATCAGTTTGAGCAGAAGTTTAACTACCGTCGGCCCATGTACAAGGTGCTCAAGTATCTTTGGAGCATGCTTCAACACAGGACTCAGATCAAGGTAAGATGAAAGCACAGTAGTTTAGGACTTGGTTGCTTTCTTCGCCTCTCCAGGGGGTCATTAATTTGCCACACATCGATACTCTGGGTGACAATTGAGGTACAATATAAAAAAATTAAGATTTTCCCAAAAAATTCTTACTCAGTATTTCAGCAGTAGTGAGAAAAATGGAAGTTACATGTGATAACCTGTTCTTTTATTCCTATACATTTGTTCAAAAACTTTTTTCTGTGCATCCATTCTGTCATGGTTAAAACCAATCAAATACTAAATCTATCTGCGGGGGATTGTGATAAGTCAATAAACTTGTATAACATAGAATATATCAAATGTACATAATTAATACACAAGATTATCACAAAAAATAAACCTACATAAAACAAATGATATTAAATTAAAAGAAATGATCAGCAATTGGCTGCTTCTTCAATTACTTGAAAAATTAATGATATGTTAAACAGAATTTGTATTTATAAGAGTGATTCTGTGTTCATCTACCTGGGCCTATTTAAAAAATTGGGGACTAATTGTTCTTGTAATTTTCACTGATTCAATCTGTGTTCTATCTCAGTTGGTTGCGGAGGAGGCAATGTCACACATGGAGGATGCTAATGCTCCTCTCTTCTTGAAGTTCATCAACCATCTCATCAACGATTCCATCTTCCTCCTAGATGAAGCTTTAGATGTAAGTACAATCTTCCATCTTCTTACATGTATCTAAAGTAATGTCAAGTTCTGTAGAATTGTGTTAAAAGGCACCAAAGCCTCTTAAAGGATGTATTGGAGGGAAGAGTGGAAGGAACTAGACCGAGAGGGAGACCCAGAATCAACTGGGAAGAGAAAGTCAAGAACTGGAGTGGACTAAAACTGCAAGAGTGTAAGAGTGCACCAGAATGGCAGAAGATCGAGAGATGTTGCAATCAACCTCCGAACCGGGAGAAAATACTTAGATGGATAGAAAGTAATGTCCAGAGCTGCCAACCATTCCATTTTTGCCGGAATTACTCTGTTTTTTCCTCCAAATTACAGTATAACGTTTTTTCTTCATTAAATACTTTATTTTAAAATAACTTTTTAATGTTTTTTTTTAACGTCAATCAACTGCCCTAAATTTGTAATTTGATCACAAATTCAATAGAAACCTTATTTTTAATATTCTCAAAAAGAATGAAATGCCGATAATACCAAAATAACCACAAAAAAATACCTGCTTGGATGCAAAAACATCATGAGGAATGAACATTTCTGCATTGGAAGTGTGTCGCGCGTGTATAAACAAAATCCTGGATTCAGCTTATGTTACACTACAGTCTATTGGGGTAAATGAAGATGGTAAAACCGGTCACTCAAAGATTGACTTTTTTGAGGCGCTTCATGATCATTTTGAAATGCAATTTTTTCAGGGCTTCAATATTACACCATATCACATACACTGATAACACATAGGGCCATAATAACAATGCCTTAAAGAAACTATATTGCAAATATTACGCAAAAATTCCCTTTAATCCAATTGTAATTTTTATCTATATCCGACATTAATGATAAGAATAATAATAATACTAATCTTTTAGTCCACTCAAAATTTTATTAAACCAAAATGAAAATTCTTTTTGCCAAATTGATCGTGAGCCCAGCAGCCACTGAGCAGCGCCAGTTCGACGTTGCTCTATCCCTTATTGTTGAACGCCAAACAAGGTAGCAACAACTCCCCATCTTTTAACGTCTTTTGGTATGACGCGGCCGGGGTTCGAACCCACGACCTCCCGGTATTGGGGCTTGTTGATTATCTAATCCAAATCAAAAGCCTGCAGGAAACCCCAAGCTACCCCAATGGAAGAGGCATACAGCGAATGCTAGTCTTCTTAGAAATGGAAGATTGCTGCTGTTGGTGTAATGTATGTCACCTTAAATACATGACAACACCGAACAGATAATCGGTAGAGCAGCTCTCCGCATTGTCACTCTGACCTGACCCAGAAGTCTTTCGCCAGGAATTTGCACACGCTCAGATTCTAATAACATTTCTAATCAATTTTATAATTGTCTTAGTTTTTATAAATTGTGTTGGTTTGTTAACAATTTCATTTCTATGTTCTATCTTCTTGATGTTGTGATAGAAACTTAGGAAAAGAAAAAGATTATGTGAAAGTCTACTAAGAACAAACAATCTTTTTAGAGTGATTTATGAATATAAGATTTTCTATTTGTTTTGTTTATATATTCTTTATATTATTTCTTTATTGTAGTATGTGAAGAAAATCAAGGTACTTCAAGAGCAGAGGGAAGGGGGCGAGTGGCTGCGGCTACAACCAACAGAAAGGAGACAGCAGGAAGATTCCCTAAGACAAACTTGTGCCATCGCTAGGTTCTATAACATCATGTCCAATGAGACGATGAGTACTCTTGTCTACATCTCAAATGGTGAGGGGGGTTGAGAGTGAGTGAGCAAGTTAGTCAGTGGATGAGTAATTGGTCGAGTGATTGATTGAGCTTCTATAGAAAGTGGATGACCAAGTGAATGGGAGTTTTAAGAGTAAGTGAGTAGACGGTGGATGAGTGAGTGATTGGGATATAACTTGAGTGATTGAGCAAGCAAGTGAGTAAGCAGATGAGTGAGTGTGCAGATAAAGGAGTAATTAAGTGAGTGAGTGAGTGAGCAAGTGAGTGAGCTAGTAAGTTAGTAAGTGAGCAAGTCAGTTAAAAAACTGATTGAGTGAGGAGGTAAGTTAATTGATGAAGAAGTGAGTTAGTGAGTGAGTTGGAGAGTGAGTGAAAGGGTTAGTTAGTAAGTGATTGAGATAGTGAATGAGTGAGAGAATAGAAGGTGTGTAAGTGTGGAACATTTGATCGGTGACAGGTAAATCTGTTATATTTTAAATATAGCTATGCCAAGAAATAAAACTTGTATCTGTCTCAAACTTTGTTTCTGTGCAAAGATCTATGAGTAAAACAGGAATGATAGTAATAAATATATATATATATATTTCTTTGGTTTTTCTTCTGCAGAGATCACAGATATCTTCATACATCCAGTGATGGTCAATAGAGTGGCAATGATGTTCAACAACTTTCTACACAAACTGGTAAGTTTGTATAATGATAATATGAAGCTCGAATCATTTACATGGCATCATGTTGTTCTTTATCAATATTTTTAGCAGAAGAACTTGTCGTGGTTAAAAGTAGTAGTTGATTGTAGTAGAAGCATATTAGGGTTGTAATAGTATTAGCAGTATTAGAAGTGATATTAGTTGTAGTATTAGGAGGAGCAGCAGTAGTAGTGTTACACATAGAAGAATCAGTATTGGGAATGTAGGAGAATGAGCGTAGACTTATAATGAATATCATTCACTTCACCTTATCATTAGCATCATCCTCACAATATGTTCTTTTACTTGTACATCGTAAACTTTAGTCTTTATTTGCCACACAAATAACCTTTGTGTGCCACATTATATTTAGCATGGGATAAATATACCAAAGGCTTCAAGTTCTTTAACTGTTTCCAGTGCAAGATTAATCTATAATGGTGTTTAAAAGTTTGTCATGGAGCTAATCAAGGCCAGACAAGGATGCTGTTGCAAAGCCATTGTGTTGCATAAAGCAATACTTCTGTCCATTGGTGCCTATTGTTCTGTGCAAAATTGCACTTGTGGCAAACGAGCACCCGTGCACAGAGGCGAACATAGCAACGTAAAGCTCAAGTTGAGTTCTGGTCATGCAATTGCATTGTGAAAGAAACGGTGTAGATTCAATCAGAAAATGTTGATCATCTAGCATATATACATGTAAGTATTGGCGTGTACTGCAAGGTTCAGGAATCATCATAATGATCAGAAATTTGGCCCAGTCTTGGTTAAGTTACAAGCACTGTACACAGAAAGATGTATATGGGACTAGACGAAACATGTGGCATAAAAATCTGTCCTGATTTTTACGCTTGTTACATGCCATATTTAGAATATAAAGGCATTTGAAGAGCCATGCTTTTTTGGGAACATATTTTATCTGATGTTCTTCCACACTTGTATAATAACAATGATAACTCTAACAATATATTTTTCACCTCTTCCCATAGCTCAACCTTCTCTTTAAGTGTCAAATATCAACATTTTTTATCATCATTTGATGTTAATCAGGATCATCATCCCTTTTCTCTCCTGTCTCAAGGTCGGTCCAAACAAGATAGCGCTCAAGGTGAATGACTTTGAGGAGATTGAGTTCAACCCCAAGCAGCTGGTTAGGGATATCTGTCGGCTCTACATCAATCTGGGCCACGAGCAGCGGTTCTGCAGGGCGACCGCCGAGGATGAGGTTAATTACTCAGCCATGCTTTTCATCAGAGCAGAGAAGGTGCTTGATAAGATCAGTGTGTCTAGGGATATGATTGAGAAGATGAGGGAGTTTGCTGACAAGGTCAAGGTGAGATTAGATCAATTATTTTAAGTCCCATCTGCTGCAAACCTCAATTTATTTTAATTTTCATCATTTCAAACCTCACAGTATACATAGACGCTTTTATACAACACCTACGTGGATCCTTGTCATTTGATTGGAGGATTGTTGGTCACATGATATTCAATAGATGTTATATTGCACGGGCGTGCATTTTTGGTTATATGCAGAGTGCATTTTTGGTTATATGCAAACTGCGTACCTCTCTGCCATGGGCGTATCCCTGTGTGTATCTGACGCGAAGGCAATCTGAATGTACAGTAAGTAATCGAGAAGGCTTGACTCCAACTTTAATAAATATAAGGAGTAAAGCATAATTTGTTGATTAACGTTCTATTAGATCTTCTTTGATGTTGTATAAAAAAAATAATGAATGTTTTTCATTCGTTCAATAGTGCAAATATTTTCATTCGTTGAAAGATTAACGCTAATTTTATTCAACTCCGCTGACGCCTCGTTGAATAGAATGTTAATCTTTCAACTCATGAAAATATTCGCACTATTGAACTCATAACCATTCATTATTTATATAATATACTACATAATCAACCAACTTCATTTTTAAGAGCTACGTGTTTGTATTTTTTAAACTACCTGTGTGGAATGCCCTTCATTGTGGATTTTCATACTATTTTTATAACAATCTTTCTGAATTATTACAAAATTATCCTGTCACCTCACACTATAATACAAGAAACTAAAATGCAATAGTAATCACAAAAATTAGCTAAGCTTCAGGCATGAATGGTGCTGTATGGAAATCTTCCGTTCAACAATTGTTTGAATAATAATTGAGATTTGAAACGATACCCATGTATCACCCAGGTGTTAAATGGGTACCCGGTAGGGTGCGAAAGCTAATGTGCTAATAGATTAGCAAGTGTGCGCTTGTAAAAATGATGCACTGGCTGGAATGCTCCCCAGGGAATGGAGAATGTGCATACATTGTGTGCGGGTAAGCCTGAATCCGATGACCGGGGTAATAATATGATTGCAGGGCCCTCGGGGAGAACAGTATGAATACTGATGAGGCTACCCTGGGTAAACAAGACATATTATTATTATTATTATTATTATCATGTCATTTTTATTTCCCCCCCCCCCCCCAGGCTCTGAGTGAGACAAATGAGATGGAACAAGAGATGTTTGCAGATGCTCCTGATGAGTTCATTGACCCCTTGACCTTCAACATTATGGAAGACCCTGTGTCGCTTCCCACTTCAGACATGAACATCGATAGGTCAACGATAGCAAGGCATTTATTGAGGTGAGCCCAAACTTTGAAGTTTGAAGTTTATTTGTCCCCATTAACACAAAAAACAAGTCAGATTCATATAACAGGGACGCCAGTTTTCAGGCAAAGGCCTGAATTCAGGCCCTGGCAATTTATTTTCAGGCCATAGTTTTTGTTTATTGTGTACAAATAGCTTGTTCTTTGTGAATTTCAGGCAATCTGATCATTTCTAAATGGCATCCCTGATACTAAAAAACCGTTTAGATAACTTGAAGTAAAATGTACAGTTAATGGCAAGGTGTTTCAAAGGGAGTGTAAATGAAACAGGCAGGCAATATAAAAACAATGTTAAATGTGAGGAGCCTAAATAAAAAATGTGATACTTACGTAAAGGAACCAGAAATCCCTCTATATTTGCCTTCCCTGAAGTGGTAGTGATGTCGGTAAAATGCTCTGCCTTTATAACTTTCTACAAAGTTTGGCTGAGTGGAAGCAAAACTAAAAGCTGAGAGGTACACGATTTCTAAAAAAGCTGATTTTTATTTTTATTTTTTTATTTAAAAAAAAAAAAAAATTGAGATCACTATTCATTTGGAGATATGAATTGTAATTGTAAAAAAAAAGAGACATAACAAGTTTTGCTTTTTACACTAATGAAATGTTTTCTTTCATGACAAGAGCTCACTGATAATAATTAAGAATTAACATACATATTTTCTTTATTATTTTTGCTGCTTTATATGTAGTGATCAAATCGACCCATTCAACAGGAAACCGCTGACCATGGAAGAAGTACGATCAAATCCAGATCTCAAACTTCAGATTGAAACATGGAAACAGGAACAGAAGAACAAGAGAAAATAACATCAGCAAACTCATCAACTTCATACATGTACTCTCTTTCTTTCTAATGGTTTAATAATTTGTTTAAATGGTAAACATCACTGACTTCTTTTTGTTTGAAATGTTTCTTTTATACCAACAACATTTCTTATCAAAGCTTGTCAAAATGAACTATTTGTTAAATGATGTCGATGCACAAACTAGTATTTAAAGGTGGGGTGAAATCCAAATATTAGTTGATTCCTGTTGATGTGCAGGGCTGCCTACAACTCATAATTTGTTATTCAATCAAACATCTAAATATTTTTCATAGATTTTTGACTGAGCTGGAGGAAGTTGCATACCACTGTCTGTTGTTAGCTCATTAATGACTGACAGTTGATGTCAAAAGATGAATGAGATCTGGAACATTTGTTTAGGGTGGAGCTAATAGCAGGTCTCAGAAAATTATTTTTAAAAATAATTAAAATCTATGAAATATATTTAGATGTTTGAATAACAAAATATGAGATGTATGAAGCCCTGCACATCAACAGGAATCAACTTTAATATATTTGGATTTCACCTGACCTTTAATATTGACCTTCTTCCTGCCATGTTGTGCAGCTGCATGTGATAGCCACCTTCATGCTTCTGTATGGCTTTGATTTTAGAAAGAGATTTCTCTGTAAACTTGAGTTCTGGGAAAGGTGACAAATAATCATTTGTGAGTTTTTTCTTTCTCTTTATGTGAGTTTGGAAGAGTATCATAGAGAAAATGTCCCTTGAAAAGGAGGGTTCTTCAAATGCCCTCATATTCAAAATATATCAAGTAACAGCTAAAGGTTGTGGACCACAACTTTTATGCCACATGTTTATGTATCGTAGTCCCATATACACATTTCTGTGTAGAATGCATGTGTCTCTGTAGCAAGACTGAGCCAATGTCTCCACAGTGCACACCAATACCAATGTGGTACATGATCAACCGTCCAATCACTTCTACACAGTTTCAACCACATTGCAATTGCATGACCAGGGACCCATTTCACAAAGCCTTTTTTCAATGACAAATAAAATTCCGCTTTGATATAGCGCTTAATACATGTTCAATGTCTCTAAGCGCTTTACAGAACTATTACCCCGGTCATTGGATTCAATGCTTGCCCGCACACATTGTATGCACAATCTCCACTCCCTGGGGAGTATTCCAGCCAGGCATTAATTGACGCTCAAAACTGTTTGACCAACAATGACGGTCGCATCCTACCGGGTTCTCATTTAACACCTGGGTGGAGAGTAGCAAGTGCAGGTTAATATGTTGCCAAAGGATATTAGTGCCGTGTCGGGATTCAAACCCTCGACCTTTGCATGTCCAGTCAAACGCCACATGACGAAAATCAGTGACAAATCTGCTGATAACCAATCAGAAGCAAGGATTTCACTAGCTTCTAACAAAAACTGTCATTTGTCACTGATGACAAGTTTTTTTAATGGGGCCGCCAAGAACCTAAATGTCTTTAAATTATACTTAGTGTTGTTCTATCTACCGGTAATGACCTATTCTGTCAAATTTCTACAATTCTGCAAACTGGTCTATATTACAGGGATGGTTTGATACAGATCAAAATGCTTAATTTACACTTGTATCCTGAAAGGTTAGCATGTTTTGCAATTACAATACCTTACATTATTCAATATTATGGTGATGGGAATATTTTTAAAGGCTAAGAGAGCATAGTTAAAAAGTACATTCTGCACTGTACAGTTGGTCATGTATGCATAATTCATGTCAAGGCAACATGTACACAATTTCTTTCTTTTTGTTTCATCATATTTCAGTAACTTGCTTTGCATCAGTTGTTTTAGAAGTTGAACATTTGAATAGGGATATGTTGTGTATGGCAGTACTAAATCTTGCAGATCTTTAAATAAAAACGTGTAACCTTTAGTGTGTGGAGTTATTTAGAATGTACCCCTGTATAGTAAGATTTTATCTATTACCCGGTAATTGATATTACAATACAGTATACCATATGTACCGGTATTTTCAATAGGTTTGAACTGGTTCCAGTTTTATCTGGTTTGAACCAGTCTGCACAGGTTTAAAAGTCGATATGATAGTTTTGAGTCACTGCTCTTTCTTTGTGCAATACTTGGGGGAGTTATGATAAGAGCCAGTGAAAGAAAAAAAACACCAAATGATTTGAATTACACATGTATTTCTGTTACCAGGATTGGGTGTAATGCTATGGTCACATTACCCAAAATTAGCCTGCTCGGCGGCCGAGCGGCAAGTTTTTAACCAATTCTGCCCGGGGGCTGGCCGGGCCCCGAGCGGCGGCCACCCAGGCACCGCTTGTTTTTAGGGCATTGCTCGGTCGCCGCTGAAGCTTTAGCGCGGAGTTAAAATTTGGGCGGCGTCTGCTCACTTTTCACTCGCCGCCCAAAATACGCTCCCTGGGCGATGCCTAATTCCAGCAGCGACCGAGCAGGCTACTGATCGGTCGGTCGCTGCTCTGATTTGTGACCATAGCTTTAGTATCAACAATTGTCATTCCTAAATATTATGATAAATGTGAATGCAAAGAAATTATTCTTGCTGATAGCAACTTTTTCATATTTCTCGTAACATTCTTTTCATGTTCAAGTTGTATCATGTTATCTGCTGCCCTAATGACTCTCTCTTTTTTTTGGGGGGGGGGGGGGGATTTATCTATGTATTTTATCTTTATTCCCATTCAATTTTTCTTTTACATTTAGAAATGTAGCAAATGTAAATGTTTTGTAAAGTTTAACAATTGACATATCCATGCTCTATATGTTTTCCATCATGAACATTCATGATTTTTAACCTCAGTATACTCAACTTCTTACTCTTGCTGTCAAAACACATTTGATAAAGTAATCTTTCCTATACTGAGATTACTTTTACTTTGTCAAGAAATGTCTATAATATAAGTTGTACTCTCCATAGAAGTATTGATTTGGTCATTTAATATTTACATATATTTTTGCTCATATTATTTTGATTTAAGAATTTTATCACAAATATTTATAGGCTTAGGCATATTTGGGACATGGTTTGCCTGTACGATTGTAAAATTAAGAATAAATCTGTGTATATTTTATTCAGAACCATGGTACTCAGATAATAAATCTAAATAATTGTAAGACAAAATGTGTGATCTTTTTGCGGTCCTTATTTGGAGAGAGAGAGGATATATTAACAATTTCACTCATAATGTTGCATTTACATGGCTATTTATGACTCACTCTTATGATATACTGGTGCACTTGATAATATGATGAGGAATGACTTATATTTAGATGATTTTGAAGATGTGATGCTGAGGAGGACTAGCGATTAGGAGGACTAGGAGGAGGAAGCAAGAGTGATGATGTATAAAGACGATGAATACACATGAGATTATTTTTATATCAAAAATGTATAAGTATGATGGTGATGATTAAAAAGTGAATGATGGATGATGATTGTCAAAGTAATGATGATGCTGCTGCTGCTGATGATGATGATAATGATGGTGAAGATAATTGGGATGCTGATGTAGCCTGTGGTGAAAGGGCCTTTTCAGCTGCAGGACCTTCTCTTTGGAATAATTGACCATTTAATTTTAGAATCACAACTTCCTTAGAGACCTTAAATCCAAGCTTAAATCTCATCTTATTAAACTATATCTGTACTTTGCACTATGACTCGTCCAAACTCTCTTATTTTAATTCTAATTTTCTTGTGCGCCTCGATAACAAACAAATTGTCTATAGAAGAAGCTCATGCAAAGAAGAATTTCAGAAGAAGAAGAAGATCGAAGAAGAATTTAAGAAGAAGAACAAGAAGAACATTGAAGAAGAACAAGAAGAAAAATTATAAAGCTAGGAAAAGAAGCTGGAAGAAGAAATTGACCAAACTCTCTTATTTTAATTCTAATTTTCTTGTGCGCCTCGATAACAAACAAATTGTCTATAGAAGAAGATCATGCAAAGAAGAATTTCAGAAGAAGAAGAAGATCGAAGAAGAATTTAAGAAGAAGAACAAGAAGAACATTGAAGAAGAACAAGAAGAAGAATTATAAAGCTAGGAAAAGAAGCTGGAAGAAGAAAGATCAAAATGAGGAAGAAGAAAATAGATTATTCATAATTTATTTGCCTGTTCAAAGACATCATAGGCATTGAATGGCACGAAATCTAAACCGAAGTGGTAGATCTAGTCAAAGTGATTTGAAGTTCTTGTAGAAAATGGAAGGACAACGTTACAAGATGTCAGGTAAAGTTATAGTCAAGGTATTTTATGAAATGGGTCGTAAGTCGAAGGTTTCTTTTGGAATTATATCCAATGATCAATTCAATACACAGGTGCAGCTCAGCATTAGTCTACAGCTAGCAGCACAGCAGTCTCGACCCTGGCGGGCAGGGCAGGGCCGCCAGGGCGGCCAGGCTAGCCAGCCAACGTATGAAGGGGTGACCAAAGAGTTCGCGGACATTTTAGAACATATTACAAAATGTGATATTCGATCTATGATTTCTCATATTCTACACAAATTTATTTATTTCAATTATTAACAAAATGGACGGCAAAGTTTTTTACTACAGATTGATGGAACTTTTATCGTCGAAGGATTTCGGAGATATCGCGATCTAAAAATTTGATGTTCGATCGTGCGTGCGCGCTGCATTTAAAAAAATCATAATAACAATGAGAGCTACATGTAACTTCACGCACGGGGGTTTACAGTTGATTTATCAAAAAATGTGATCAAAAATAAGGTAATATCATAATTTGCAAGGCAATATAGGGTAGCGCGCCCAGTATTCGGTCCATTCCCAGTATTCGGTCAGACAGCCGTTTCACTTTCAACAGCTGTAACAATTTAAAAAATAATTAATGAGCCGCGAAACTTGCACAAATCAGGCAGCTGAACAACTTTTCTTAACTCTCAAAATTAAATCAGATATAGGATCTAGGGCCCCGGAAAGATCTCTAACTTAGCTCGAAATTGGTCAGTGTCGCACCACTTTCTGCACTTCCGCGTTCTGTTAGCACATGCGCTAACATGCATAGCCATATGTAGAAGTCTATTGCAAAATAACTTTGTGTGCTGTCGCAATGAATTTAGTATGTGTGTGAAGAGGAGCTCTTCCGTGTTCGCTCCTCGCAGCGAATTTGCAAATGACGCACTTGCCGATGTGCAAGAGGTATTTATACGATACCCTTGCCATGCGGTATAGGTATCGCTCGTCCAGTATTCGGTCAACGCATTGACAATCAGTGCTTTATCGCGCAAATGTGTGAAAATAGCGCGCAAATACGCTTCGCTCCTTTGCAACGGAGATTCCACGCACAAATCGCGTGACCGAATTCTAATCGGCGCGACCGAATTCTGGGCAGAAAAATGCTCCGTCTTCTTTCGGAAATATTTTTCTTATCATCATTCTTTATTTTAAGTGACTATAAAATCCTGTTAGAGGAATATTTTTCCGTTCTTTTGATGGGTAGATTGCAAAATAAAAGAGGTAAGAATTCAAAATATTAGTGATTTCCCCTTAAGTGACCGAATACTGGGCACTCTACCCTATCATACAATCAGTTGGTACCACTTTTTACTTACAATTTTGAGGAAATCTGCTCTCAAATTGAAGATTTTCAGACCCTAATAATATCGGTAAGTTGACATTTTTTCGGAACGGACGCAAAAGATTGCAAAATTTGCTGATCTTTTGTCTATATCTTCACAATATCGTACCCAATTCCAAAGAAAATTTCATCTTTGTGTAATTTTGTGTTCCTCTTTCCATTGGCATTGCATTGGTGACTTCAGATTTTCGAAATCTTACTGATTTTTTGAGATAGCGAACTTAGGTCACGCAAACTTTGTTTGGTCACACCACCATACTAAAAATGTGAGGGGTAGAAGCGAAGTAAGATTAGAAACGCATGATGCGAGGCCGCTTTTAGTAGCGAGTACACTGGCAAAATTTTGCTTAACCCCGTACTATAGGTGGGGTTAATGGGGGGGGGTCTTGGCCCCACCTATAGTACGGGTTAAGCCTATTCCACTTTCTGTTCAGACTCGTATTTACCAACGTGGGCTAACCCCCGGCCCTCCTCAGTACGGGGTTAACTAACCCTGCAAAATATCAGGGCTATCTACGCAATTGTGGCGCTAACTCCTTCTAACCCCGCAATTGCGGTGCCAAGCAAATGAATGAGAACAGAAACGAAAAATAGTCCGGTACTACGCAATGGAGCGTATCGCAGCTGGCCAGATGCGAAGTAAGGAGCACACTGTCTAATCATATAGTCCGGGGCTAAGAATTGCAGTGAGAACAGCATGAATTTTCTTATTCCAGAATAGGCGCTAGTACATGCGGGCTGCCATTTTGGATTATAACGCATACCTACATTATAATCCAAGATGGCGACCCGCATGTTTTGCCTCTGCTCTTAGACCAATATCATTACTTTCAAAGTCTTGAAAAGGCACTAAATATCAACAAACATGGTCTACAACAACTCCAAATGACAAAATAATCCCAGCCATGAATTTTTTTTGAGCATTTGACAGCCAAAAACTTGAAAATTTTTGTCATTAAAAAAAAAAAAAAAAAAAGCTGATTTTTTTGGTCGATCTTCCGATCCGATACCGATCAAAGGTGCGTGGGTGTCGCTCCGATCTTCCGATCCGATCAGAGCCCCAACTTACAGGGTTATGTAAAAATACATTTTCTTCCAAGCATCAGTAAAAACTTTGGCTTCACATCAGAATGCACACAACTATATTTAGGTTACTGCCTTGAAATGGTTTTCCAAAAAAATAGTCATGAATATACATTAAGTCTTGGGGAGGCGATACATGTAGGTGCTCTACTAAAAAAAGGTCCAATGGGGATGTTTTTCATTAGTTGGACTAGGAACAGTTTTTAAAGTGGTCGGGTTCGGATATGGAGAGTATCATCATTCTGACCCATTTCCAAACGTTCCGTTTATGTATCTCCTAAAAGAATAATTGGTTACAATACAAGTGGCATTGTGTTTAAAAGGCTTTATTTCCCACGGAATCCCTATTCATGCAGAGTCAGTAACATTTTAATCCTTACCAATTTATATATTTTAGATGAACCAGTGAACAGCAGGGAGGAGCAGCCAAAGGTTCAAATTGAAAATTGGATTTGAGATTTACCTTATCAAAGAAGAAGAGATAGAAGAAACTTCACTTCAACAGAATGGTGAGAAAGTTATATTTTACAATTAGGCACAGGGAGGCCTGAATAGAAAACATGTGAAGAGAGAACCGCTTTGGAAATTTTAAAGTTAAGTGACAATCATGTAATATTAGATTGGAATAGAGGAGATGAAATGGCAACACCAATAAATAAAACAAATTGAAAAATACATTTATAGTTGGAGTGGAACTAGGAAGTTACAGGTTTTAAAATAAGCATGCCATTGCTCTGTTTTTGACTTGCATTAAAAAAAAAGGGGGCAATAAAGATGTTGTCTTTTTTAAATTTTGCAGTAATACCAATTAAAATGTAGAAGAAAAAAGAACAGTTATCATTCAGCCAGTTTGTAGTTACATTTTGTGCATGTGCAGTAAAGGTCATTTGTGCCAATTACAAATTGCCTGTATAGTGTATGAGCTATGGTGGACACACCAGTATGAATTACATTGTTAAACAGGTAGCATGTCCATCAAAACAGATGCACATACACAAACTGTTTCAGATCTTTTGTACCCCCCACTGATTAGAAACTACTTTTGATATCTATAATTTATCTGATTGCATATATGTACATATATGTCTTCCTTTTTCACCAGATGTTTGTTGCAGCTCTAAAAACGCTTCAGATGATTTGGACTGTCAGGAGAAGATATCAGAAGCCCAGTTATCAGAGGATGGATGTTTAGAGGTTGACAGCGAGGGAGCATCTGAAGGAGAACATTTAGAGAAGGAAGATCATGAGGATTCTGAATCAGGATGGCTTCCCGTTTTAGAAGGTATCTCTCCCGTCTCTCAAGACTCCAGCCAAGTTCTACCCAGCATGGAGAACAGTAGCCAGAGTGAAAGAGAGCTAGATGAATCCATGAATGATCCAACGAATTCTCCTCCTACCCGTGATGAAGATTCTACAGGGAAACAGGGATTTGACTGCACCAAGTGTAAAAAGAGATTTTCTGTTGAATCTGATCTTGGATCTCATGTGATGACGTGCTGTGGAAACCTATCTACTCAATGTCCAGTCTGCAAGAAGATTTTCGCGTCAAAGTCGAATCTAGGAAAGCACATGAGACTTCATACTGGGGAGAAACCATTTGAATGTGGTGAATGTGGAATGAGATTTACTTTGAAGCAACATCTAGTTTACCACCAGAGAACACACACGGGTGAAAAACCCTTTAAGTGCACAGAATGTGGTAAAGGTTTTATCGAAAAGTCTGTCCTAAAAGTTCATTTTAGAAGACATGGAGGTAACGAACCTTTTCAATGCTCTTATTGTGACAGGAAACTGAATTCCAAGAGAGATCTCATGAGACATGAGAGAACACATACTGGTGAGAAACCCTTTAAGTGCTCAGAATGTGGTAAAGGATTTTCCCAAAAAAGTAACCTAACATTGCACTTTAGAAAACATGGAGGTAATGAAGCTTTTCAATGCTCTTATTGTAGCAGGAAACTGAATTCCAAGAGTGATTTCATGAGACATGAGAGAACGCATACTGGTGAGAAACCTCATCCTTGCTCTTCATGCAGTAAACGATTTTCAAGAAAACATCAACTTTTGGTTCATGAAAGAACACACACGGGTGAAAAGCTCTTTCTATGCTCAGAATGTGGTAAACGATTTTCAAGAAAACAAGAACTTTTGAGACATGAAAGTAAAGTACACCTGAAAGCAAAGAGTCCCAAAACGTCCAAAGACTTTAACAATGACAGTGCTGTGTCTTTTCAAAAGGACCTCGATAAACGGAAGGCATGCAGTGATAAGAGTTCTTATCAATGTCGTGAGTGCAACAAGAAATTTAAAACAAAGATGAGTTTCACGAAACACATGAAAGAGCATACAGGAGATAAGATCTATCAATGCGGTGAATGCAAGAAGGGTTTCACTTCAGAGTCTGGTCTCAAAGGACATATGAGAATACACACAGGTGAGAAGGTTTGTCAGTGTACTGCATGTAAAAATACATTTTCTTCCAAGTACCAGTAAAAACTTTGGCTTCACATAAGAATGTACACAACTACATTTAGGCCACTGCCTTGAAATGTTTTTCCCCCAAAATAGCCATGAATATACATTAAGTCTTGGGAAGGCGATACATGTAGGTGTTCTACTTAAAAAAGTTAAGTGACAATCATTTATTTTTTGATTGGAATGGAGGAGGCAAAATGTCAACACCAAAATTACCCCCAAAAAGTACATTTATAGTTGGAGTGGAACTATGAAGTTACAGGTTTTAAAATCAGCATGCCATTGCTCTGTTTTTGATTTGCATTTAAAAATATCAATATGTATGTATGTATGTACTAGATTTAGGAAAATCAAGGTTGACGCATTCTCGATCGCCGACTGAGACGACGTAACGCATGCGCAGTGCCTTAAAATGATGTCACACGTTGCAGTCAAAGCTGTCGACGTGCAAATCTAAAAGTCCCTAATATCTTCTTCTACTTGTACAGTGTCAACTTTACTCTTCATATGCCACATTAATAATCTTTGTGTGCCACATTATATTTATCATGGGATAAATATACCAAAGGCTTCAAGTTCTTTAACTGTTTCCAGTGCAAGATTGATCTATAATGGTGTTTAAATTAAAGGTTTGTCATGGAGCTAATCATGACCAGATATGTATGACTTGCAAAGCCATTGTGTTGCGTAAAGCAATACTTCCGTCCATTGGTGCCTATTGTGCAAAATTGCACTTGTGACAAACGAGCGACCATGCACAGAGGCGAACATAGCAATGTAAGTGTCAACTATCATCATCATCATCATCATCATCACCATCATCATCATCATCATCATCGTTTGATGTTTATCAGGATCATTGGTGCCTATTTTTTTGTGACAAAAGAGCACCCATGCACAGAGGCGAACATACTGGAACATAGCAACTGAAGTATCAATTATCAACATCATCATCATTTAATGTTTATCAGTATCATCATCCCTTTTCTCTCCTGTCTCAAGGTCGGTCCAAACAAGATAGCGCTCAAGGTGAATGACTTTGAGGAGATTGAGTTCAACCCCAAGCAGCTGGTTAGGGATATCTGTCGACTCTACATCAATCTGGGCCACGAGCAGCGGTTCTGCAGGGCGACCGCCGAGGATGAGGTTAATTACTAAGCCATGCTTTTCATCAGAGCAGAGAAGGTGCTTGATAAGATCAGTGTGTCTAGGGATATGATTGAGAAGATGAGGGAGTTTGCTGAGAAGGTCAAGGTGAGATAAGATCAATTATTTTAAAGGTAAAGACCAGTTATGGTCATGCGATTGCATTGTGAAAGAAACGTTGTGGAATCGATCAGAAAAGGTTGATCATCTAGCATCTAGCATCTGCAAAGTTCTGGAATCATCAAAATGATAAGAAATGTGGCCCATTCTTCGTAAAGTTACAAGCACAATACACAGAAAGATGTATACGGGACTACCCTATATCTCTCACAGACCATGAGAGAAACAAATTTACCAAATATATGAATTAGTAGGCGGTTTCCCGGCAAATTTTTTATCATTATGTATTAGTCAAAACATATTCTTTCACATGATTGGTAATGAGAGCTTCCATTTCATTTTTTGAAATTGGGGCGTTTCCAATACTGGTCTTTACCTTTAAGTCCCATCTGCCGCAAACCTCAATTTATTTTAATTTTCATCATTTCAAACCTCACAGTATACATAGACGCTTTTATACAACACCTACGTGGATCCTTGTCATTTGATTGGAGGATTGTTGGTCACATGATATTCAATAGATGTTATATTGCACGGGCGTGCATTTTTGATTATATGCAGAGTGCATTTTTGGTTATATGCAGACTGCGTACCTCTCTGCCGTGCGCGTATCCCTGTGTGTATCTGACGCGAAGGCAATCTGAATGTATGAAATCAAGAAGGCTCGACTCCAACTTTAATAAATATAAGAAGTAAAGCATAATTTGTTGATTAACGTTCTATTAGATCTTCTTTGATGTTGTATAAAACAAATAATGAATGTTTTTCATTCGTTCAATAGTGCAAATATTTTCATTCGTTGAAAGATTAACGCTAATTCTATTCAACTCCGCTGACGCCTCGTTGAATAGAATGTTAATCTGTCAACTCGTGAAAATATTCGCACTATTGAACTCATAACCATTCATTATTTGTATAATGTACTACATAATCAACCAACTTCATGTTTAAGAGCTACATGTATGTGTTTTTATTTGTTTAACTACCTGTGTGGAATGCCCTTCATTGTAAATTTTCATAATAACAATCTTTCTGAATTATTTACAAAATTATCCTGTCACCTCACACTATAATACAAGAAACTAAAATGCAATAGTAATCTCAAAAATGAGCTAAGCTTCAGGCATGAATGGTGCTGTATGGAAGTCTTCAACAATTGTTTGAATAATAATTGAGATTTGAAACGATACCCATGTATCATGTCATTTTTATTTCCCCCCCCCCCCCTCCAGGCTCTGAGTGAGACCAATGAGATGGAACAAGAGATGTTTGCAGATGCTCCTGATGAGTTCATTGACCCCTTGACGTTCAACATTATGGAAGACCCTGTGTCGCTTCCCACTTCAGACATGAACATCGATAGGTCAACGATAGCAAGGCATTTATTGAGGTGAGTCCAAACTTTGAAGTTTGAAGTTTATTTGTCCCCATTAACACAAAAAACAAGTCAGATTCATATAACAGGGACGCCAGTTTTCAGGCAAAGGCCTGAATTCAGACCCTGGCAATTTATTTTCAGGCCATAGTTTTTGTTTATTGTGTACAAATAGCTTGTTCTTTGTGAATTTCAGGCAATCTGATCATTTCTAAATGGCATCCCTGATACTAAAAAAACGTTTAGATAACTTGAAGTAAAATGTACAGTTAATGGCAAGGTGTTTCAAAGGGAGTGTAAATGAAACAGGCAGGCAATATAAAAACAATGTTAAATGTGAGGAGCCTAAATAAAAAATGTGATACTTACGTAAAGGAACCAGAAATCCCTCTATATTTGCCTTCCCTGAAGTGGTAGTGATGTCGGTAAAATGCTCTGCCTTTATAACTTTCTACAAAGTTTGGCTGAGTGGAAGCAAAACTAAAAGCTGAGAGGTACACGATTTCTAAAAAAGCTGATTTTTATTTTTATTTTTTTATTAAAAAAAAATAATAATTTGAGATCACTATTCATTTGGAGATATGAATTGTAATTGTAAAAAAAAAGAGACATAACAAGTTTTGCTTTTTACACTAATGAAATGTTTTCTTTCATGACAAGAGCTCACTGATAATAATTAAGAATTAACATACATATTTTCTTTATTATTTTTGCTGCTTTATCTGTAGTGATCAAATCGACCCATTCAACAGGAAACCGCTGACCATGGAAGAAGTACGATCAAATCCAGATCTCAAACTTCAGATTGAAACATGGAAACAGGAACAGAAGAACAAGAGAAAATAACATCAGCAAAATCATCAACTTCATACATGTACTCTCTTTCTTCTAATGGTTTAATAATTTGTTTAAATGGTAAACATCACTGACTTCTTTTTGTTTGAAATGTTTCTTTTATACCAACAACATTTCTTATCAAATCTTGTAAAAATGAACTATTTGTTAAATGATGTCGATGCACAAACTAGTATTTAAAGGTGGGGTGAAATCCAAATATAAGTTGATTCCTGTTGATGTGCAGGGCTGCCTACAACTCATAATTTGTTATTCAATCAAACATCTTAATATTTTTCATAGATTTTTGACTTAGCTGGGGGAAGTTACATACCCATGTCTGTTGTTAGCTCATTAATGACTGACAGTTGATGTCAAAAGATGAATGAGATCTGGAACATTTGTTTAGGGTGGAGCTAATAGCAGGTCTCAGAAAATTATTTTTAAAAATAATTAAAATCTATGAAATATATTTAGATGTTTGAATAACAAAATATGAGATGTATGAAGCCCTGCACATCAACAGGAATCAACTTTAATATATTTGGATTTCACCTGACCTTTAATATTGACCTTCTTCCTGCCATGTTGTGCAGCTGCATGTGATAGCCACCTTCATGCTTCTGTATGGCTTTGATTTTAGAAAGAGATTTCTCTGTAAAGGAAATGTTGAGTTCTGGGAAAGGTGACAAATAATCATTTGTGAGTTTTTTCTTTCTTTTTATGTGAGTGTGGTAGAGTATCATAGAGAAAATGTCCCTTGAAAAGGAGGGTTCTTCAAATGCCCTCATATTCAAAATATATCAAGTAACAGCTACAGGTTGTGGACCACAACTTTTATGCCACATGTTTATGTACCGTAGTCCCATATACACATTTCTGTGTAGAATGCATGTGTCTCTGTAGCAAGACTGAGCCAATGTCTCAGTGCACACCAATACCAATGTGGTACATGATCAACCTTCCAATCACTTCTACACAGTTGCAATCACATTGCATGACCAGGGACACATTTCACAAAGCCTTTTTTCAATGACAAATAATAATATTTCGCTTAGCGCTTAATACATGTACGAAGTCTCTAAGCGCTTTACAGATATACTATTACCCCGGCCATTGGATTCAATGCTTACCCGCACACATTGAATGCACAATCTCCACTTCCTGGGGAGTATTCCAGCCAGGCATTAATTGACGCTCAAAACTGTTTGACCAACAATGACGATCGCATCCTACCGGGTTCTCATTTAACACCTGGGTGGAGAGTAGCAAGTGCAGGTTAATATGTTGCCAAAGGATATTAGTGCCATGTCGGGATTCAAACCCTCGACCTTTGCATGTCCAGTCAAACGCCACATGACGAAAATCAGTGACAAATCTGCTGATAACCAATCAGAAGCAAGGATTTCACTAGCTTCTAACAAAAACGGTCATTTGTCACTGTTGACAAGTTTTTTTAATGTGGCCAAGAACCTAAATGTCTTTAAATTATACTTAGTGTTGTTCTATCTAATGACCTATTCTGTCAAATTTCTACAATTCTGCAAACTGGGCCCCGTCTTACAAAGAGTTACGATTGATCCAAATCAATCGTAAGTCCTCCAATCAATCGCAAGTTTGCAGTCTCCTATCTCTTATGTACATAGTTACGATTGATATCAATCGCAAATAAGTTACGATTGATATCAACTCTTTGTAAGACGGGGCCCAGGTCTATATTACGGGGATGGTTTGATACAGATCAAAATGCTTAATTTACACTTGTATCCTGAAAGGTTAGCATGTTTTGCAATTACAATATCTTACATTATTACCTGTATCAGACATCTGAGCTGGTCATTTACAAAACCGTATTGCCCTAGTTTTCACTAGCAGTGGGAACGGAGGGGTATATTCTTTGTATTTTCCTTGGTCTCCCTGCGCGTATTGACTTTGCGTGTAGAGAAGAGTGAAAATATACCTTGGTATTTTCCACGGTCTCGCATTTTCATTGCGCATCTATTAATATTATGCGTACGAGAACCTGCGCACTTTGCGCGCACTCTATTGTGACGTAATAATCACACCAAATACACACTGTTTGTAGTGTATCGAAAATTTTGTCAAGCACTGGATGCACAGTGTTGGTTTGACAAAGTTTGTTCAGTTCTTGAGATTGTCATGGTGGATGTCTGTATTTGCTCTAGACGTCTGATTTGGATAACAATAAAAATATTGACTGGCTTTACTTTCGGGGGATATCAGAAATATTGACCGCGCTAAGACCATATTGCCCTCGTCTTTCGACTCGGGGCAATATGATCTGAGCTTGGTCAATATTTCTGATATACCCCTCAAGGCCAGTCAATATTATATAATTATTCAATATGTATGGTGATGGGAATATTTTTAAAGGCTAAGAGAGCATAGTTAAAAAGTACATTCTGCACTGTACAGTTGGTCAGGTATGCATAATTCATTTTAAGCAACATGTACACATTTCTTCTTTTTTTGTTTCATTATATTTCAGTAACTTGCTTTACATCAGTTCATTTAGAAGTTGAACATTCAAAGAAATAGGGATATGTTGTGTATGGCAGTACTAAATCATTGCAGATCTTGAAAAACGTGTAACCTTTAGTGTGTTTAGAATGTACCCCTGTATAGTAAGATTTGATCTATTAATTGATATTACAATATAGTATACCATATGTACCAGTATTTTCATTAGGTTTGAACTGGTTCCAGTTTGATCTGGTTTGAACCAGTCTGCACAGGTTTAAAAGTTGATATGATAGTTTTGAGTCGCTGCTCTTTCTTTGTGCAATACTTGGGGGAGTTATGATAAGAGCCAGTGAAAGAAAAAAACACCAAATGATTTGAATTAAACATGTATTTCTGTCACCAGGATTGGGTATAAATATAAACAATTGTAATTCCTAGAAATTATGATTATGTGAATGTAAAGAAACTATTCTTGCTGATACTGATAGCAGGGAGGTGTTGCTGATAGCAACTTTTTCATATTTCTCGTAACAACTTTTCCATATAAAATGAAAATAAGACTATGTTCATGTTGTGTCATGTTATCTGCTGCCATATTGACTCTCTTTTCTTTTCTTTCTTTTTTGGGGGGGATATTTACCTATGTATTTTATTTTTATTCCCATTCAATTTTTCTTTTACATTTAGAAATGTAGCAAATTGTAAATGTTTTATAAAGGTTAACAATTGATATATCAGTGCTCTAAATGTTTTCCATCATGAACATTCATGATTTTTAACCTCAGTATACCCGACAAACTTCTTACTCTTACTGTCAAACACACATTTGATAAAGTACTCTTTCGTATACTGAGATTACTTTTACTTTTACTTTGTCAAAAATTGTCTATATTATAACTTGTACTCTCCATAAAAGTATTGATTTGGTCATTTAATATTTACATATATTTTTGCTGATATTATTTTGATTTAAGAATTTTATCACAAATATTTATAGGCTTAGGCATATTTGGGACATGGTTTGCCTGTAAGATTGTAAAATTAAGAATAAATCTGTGTATATTTTATTCAAAACCATGTTACTCAGAATAGATAATAAATGAATCTAGACAATTGTAAGACAAAATATGTGATCTTTTCACGGTCCTTATTTGGAGAGAGAGAGATGATGATATTAACATTTTCATTCGTAATGTTGCATTTACATGGCCATTTATGATTCACTTGTATGATGAGGAATGACTTATATTTAGATGATTTTGAAGATGTGATGCTGAGGAGGACTAGCGATTATTAGGAGGAGGAGGAGGAAGAAGAGAGAGTGATGATGTATAATGATGATGAACAAAAATGTTGAAGTATGATGGTGATGATTAAAAAGTTAATGATTAATGATGGAAGATGATTGTAAAAGTAATGATGCTGCTGCTGCTGCTGATAATGATGATGATGATGATGATGATAATGATGGTGATAGTGAAGATAATTGGGATGATGATGATGTTGGAGAAGGAGAGGACTGAGGATTGTACCAGTTAAGGTCAATTAGGCTACAGCAAGCACTCTACCTAACAAATAGCGTTTTTCAAATGCAAAGTCTATAGCTATTTTGAAGCTTTTAGCAATAGAAAATTCATAATTTATTTGCCTGTTCAAAGACATCATAGGCATCATAGAATGACACCCACGAAATCTAAGTTGAAGTGGTACTAAAACTGTGAATTTGAAGTTCTTGTTGAAAATGGAGGGACAACGTTGCAAGATGTCAGGTAAAGCTATAGTCAAGGTGTTTAATGAAATGGGTCGTAAGTTAAAGGTTTCTCTTAGAATTATATTGAATGATCAATTCAATACACAGGTACAGCTCAGCATGAGACGTCATCGCGTCAGTAGCAGCGCAACAGTCTCGACCCGGGCGGCCAGGGCGGCCAGGCTAGCCAGCTCCAGCGATCTCACTAAAATGCGAGGGGTCGAAGTAAGATTAGAAACGCGTGATGCGAGGCCGTTTTTAGTAGCGAGTTCGCGTTCGCCGAGTCTAGATTCTTATTACTCTATTCTTAGCCCCATGTAGACAGAAATAACCATCTGATTTGGGTCATTTCTTTAATAAAACTGACATTTGTTTACATTCCCCATCTATAGATCTACAGATGCCATGCCCATGGTCTAGATCTAGACTAGATCTCTAGATCTAGATCTAGACTAGGTAGATTTCTTAGACCTATGTGAATAAAAAAATAAAAATTGTGGGATTACATTGTATCTTATATCATTGGAAAGGGCTTGAAAAACCATTTAAAATGGTATATAAACCATAGCTCTAGGACAAATATTTAGCGAGTTATGATTTTTTTTAAAGATTAAAAATCTGATTTAATTATCGCCATTGTTTTACCATTGAGACCTCTCAAAATCTGTGACCGACCATGACCAATATAAAGGATGGTCTTATCAAAAATGTAAAAATTATTCATTTATCTAGATAAAACCTTAAGGAAAGAACATGTGATAGGGGAAGAAAACCAATATTGTATTATTTGATGTACTATAGAAGTCTAGACCCTTCTATAATTAATTAGTAATTAGCAATTAGCAAATTAATTAGCTAATTAGTCGTTAATGAACTCACTGCCACAAAAAGACAGACAAATTTCCGTAATTTCCTGACAATCAATTTTGAGGAAGTAAAAAAACAATGATTGTATGTTCCGATTTGATTTATATTCATCAAGTAACGAGAAAAATGTATAAATAAACGAATTAAATTAGTTTTAGAACTATTAAAACTTATCTTCAGGGAAGATTACGATGGTAAAGATGACATTGAACTTTGACTTGAACAAAAATGCACTTTCACATGTCCGTTTCTGAAAATTCGAAGTCGAGGCGAAAGGAAGTTTTTCCAATGACGTCATCAGACAAGCAAGCCAAATCTGGCGAGAAACCGCCGTTTCCACACGCAATCAAAGAGGAACCCTGCAGAGTAACTCGTATTGGGCGTGAAACCGCTGCCGGGCACGCTGAAACCAAGCCAATGTGCGCGATAGTCACATACCTACAGATGGTAACCTAACTCCGGGAAGCTCCAACACCGGCGCGCAGCGTCGAAGCTTCGGTAAAACTGTGAGTAAGGGGTTCTAAAAAATCCGTTTCGGTGACATTATTGTTAAATCTGTAAAGGGAGTACTTACAATTTTTACATCATAGGGTGCACGAATCCTCAGGGCATAACAATGATCACTTGAATTCATAATTCGAAGAAGTCTTTGATGGGAAAAAAAGGCTTATTCAGAGCCCTACTCAAACGATTCTTCGATGTAGCAGCGTCGATTCAAAATGGCGAAGAGACGGTACGCATGCGCGGCAGAGCCGCAGAAAGTATGAATATTCATGCTATCGAGCGCCGATCGCTCGAAATGCTGAATATGCACAACTCGAACAAACAGAGTCCTTCTCAACCTCGTGCATATTTGAATCGACGCTGCTACATCGAAGAATCGTTTGAGTAGGGCTCTGAATAAGCCTTTTTTTCCCATCGAAGACTTCTTCAAATTATGAATTCAAGTGATAATTGTTATGCCCTGAGGATTTGTGCACCCTATGATGTAAAAATTGTAAGTACTCCCTTTGCAGATTTAACAATAATGTCACCGAAACGGATTTTTTAGAACCCCTTACTCACAGTTTTACCGAAGCTCCGACGCTGCGCGCCAGTGTTGGAGCTTCCCGGAGTTAATGGTAACCCAGAGGTCTCGCACCGAGGAGGTAATCTGGCCAATCCAGCTGCCACTTATGGTCATTGAGCTTTCTCCCCCGATTTTCACTATTTAGATATAATTTTCTGATTTATAAATCAGATGTAAATTAGGTCTATGTATTGTACTCCTATTTACACTAAATAATAATGATTGACCTATTATACAAATGCGAAATTTGTTGACTTACTTATATGATTTATCCAATTTTTTTCTCCGAACCGTGAAATGTACCGTTCATCCATATCTATGAATGACATCACCCGGCCGATATATTTCCGGGTCAACCTACCAAAACATAGCGAATGGCCAATCAGAGCACTCGTTTCGTATTGGGTTTATGAATATACATATATCACTTGGTTAACTCGTACGTAGCTATAGGACGTTCGAAAAGAAAAAATGAATATTCATTAATTAAAACCAAGATGGATGACAACGAATCATGTCGACTACGAAACTTTCTCGGATTAATCATTAATTTAGGATCTAAATGAGCAAGCTATCGTAAGTCAAAGCCATATTTGTTTGTTAATTTTTATATTTTTATAAGCCTATTGTAATATTGCAGCAAAAGTGCATTTATGAGGATGTAAAGAGTGAAAATCTTGTTGCATATCTCATTCATCCCGGTCCTGCCGAACCGAACCATTTGGTCCACTAGTACGGCATAGGCCGTACTTCAGTCTATGTATAGAGGCGGTCAGTGGAGCCAGATGCAATCTCAGCGGAACCACCGGCGATATCAGAGACTGAAGCTTTCGGTCTAAGCCCTATGGGGCATTGCAAAAAAGTTGTGATTCCCCCTGTGTCTCAGCAGTAGGGCGCTGGTCCAAGAATAAGTAGACTAGGGGGCCGTTTCTCGAAACCGTCATAACTACAAGATCAACGACATCTCGCCACTGTCGCGCAACTTGTCAGCTAAGACCTAAGTGTTTCACGAAGCCGTCTTTGCCAAGATGAGCGACAGCTTCCGCGACAAGCGAGTTGTCACTGCTCCGAACCCGTCATATCTTTTTAATTGCTGTAAAGCGCCATCACAAGTCAGTTTGTTGCCATTCCATGGGCCGCGAAATGGACGATTAGTTTTACTATCATTTTGAGAAAAATATAGACGAGTTCGGTACGTAATTCTCTGGGATGCGAAATGCAAATGTACAAAAGTGAAAATACAAATTATACAGAAACTTTAAAAAGCTGAATATAAACATTAAATCACAAATCATTAAACTATAACATATAAATAAGAGATATAAGAATGTTACACACTGTTTTCCATAGTCGATCCATAGTCTTTTCTTAGGATACCGTCATACCTTTGGGGCCTATGTGCATTATTATTCCCTCTCTAATTACTTCTTCCAAATTATATTTTCAATATCAAATCAATTATATAACGAGTATTTATGAGACTCTAGAATAAAAACTGGCTGAGAAAAGGCATTTTGCCTAAAATTCCTCGTCATAGTAAACAAAAAAGTACGTATTGATAAACTATCACATTACGGTATCCTTCAACCAACGCTCAAAATACACGGGGGCGGTGGGCGATTCGCTCCCGTGAGCTCCATAATCGCCCCCGTCAGGTTGCTCACGGGGGCGATTGCAAAATTAAAAATCGCCCCCGTGGAATTATAAAATAAAGATTATCTTTTCTGATATAACTTTAACACAATATTGAGTATCAATTTTCAAACCTTAAACCAATGAAATGGAACTTAGATGGCGTTATCTCTCCCATCTCTATGAGTATTACCGATATAAAAAAACGGAAGCTCGCACTATATTGTGCGGTCGTCAGCAGTGGCTATACTGCGCCGGTAGTACAGGTTTGCACGCTGACGCCCAATATCTGCTGGAGCTGGAGACGATCACGCAAAGACTGAAATATGCAGAATTTTTTTCGTTGTGAAAAATGTGAATCCTCGGAAATCTGGTGATTCTAAAAGACCAGCAAATTATGTACCTCGACCAGTAAATTAATATCGAGAAGAAGAACAAGACCAAAGATGTTGCAGGGGCGGATCTAGGCGGTTTAGGTGGTTTAACCCTCCTACCCCCCCCCTCCCCCTTGGGCTGCCAAGTGAAAATGTGCATAGAAAAATGCCATCTTGTGTCCAGACCTACACAGTATAGATGTCAGTAGATGCCAGGAAAGCATCACCTACGGGGTTCAAAAGAGCACCCAAAAAATGCTCCGCACGTTAGTAGATGCCAGGAAAATATCACTTACGGGGGTTCAAAATAGCACCAAAAAAATCGCCTCGCCGCTTCGCGGCTCGTGGACGATGCTCCGCATGTTAGTAGATGTCAGGTAAACATCACTGTCTTACGGGGTTCAAAATAGCAACAACAAAAATCGCCTCCCCGCCACACGGCTCGTGGACGATAAATGATAATGATAAAAAACAAGGAGTTTCATGGGTACAAATTCAATGGAAATTTGTATTAAAAGAAGAGCCCCCGTCAGCACTAAAAGAGCCCCCGTGAGAAGGCTCACGGGGGCTCTTTTTTTTTGGGAAGAGCCCCCGTGGACAAAAAATTAATTTGAGCCCTGCCTTCAACTAACTTTTGATTCGACTGTCAAAAAAAAAAACACTCACCGGTTTTTCTTCAATTTAAGAATCTTTACAGAAATATGCAAATCGTTTGATGATGTAAATATGATGACACTATTTATTATTTATTTTAGGAGAATTTACATGTATATATTTCTTTTTGAACAATTTTAGACCCAAAACTTGTTTTGGGTTATTCTTCATAAATCAAATGGATCGTGACAAAGACTATCTTCTTGAGCTGCTAGTATCGCGATATATCGATATCATGTCTGTCATGGCTTTGTGACAAGCGCGTAGCCAGGATATCATTTTAGGGGGTGCGGTAGTGAGCACGCAAAGCGTGCGAATCACTTAAAGAGCGCGCGTAGCGCGCTCCCTAGGGGGGTGGGTGCAGGGAGGGGGGGGTTTCCCCCCTCCCGCGAAAGAAGACGATTCGTTGTACCTTTCTCGACTCATAATCCTTGTCTGAATTCAGTCCGCCCCTCCTGCGCATAGCGCGGAAGCTTTGACGTATTATTAAACAGAGAAGACGATTCGTTGTACCTTTCTCGACCCTTAATCCTTAATTTGAACTCAATTTCCCCCTTTTCCCCCTCCCGCGCGAAGCGCAGAAGTTTTGACGTTTCATTAATTTATTAGAGAAAGAAGACGATTGGATGTACCGTTCTCGACTCTTAATCCTTATCTGTATTCAGTCCCCCTCTTTCGAAGCGCGGAAGCTGTGCATTTCATTAAATTATTAGAGAAAGAAGACGATTCGTTGTTCCGTTTTCGACTCTTTATCCTTAATTTGAACTTTTCGCGCGAAGCGCGGAAGCTTTGAAGTTTCATTAAATTATTAGAGAAAGAAGACGATTTGTTGTACCGTTCTCGACTCCTTTTCCCTTTTTCTTCCTACGTCCTCTTACTTTTTTTCTTCTCTTTCCTCTTTTTTTTTTTTGGCCGGCGTTTTTTTTTTTGGGGGGGGGGGGCGACCGACCGCCCCACCGCCCCCCCCCCCCTGGCTACGCGCCTGCTTTGTGAAACGGTTTATCCACTTCATGACATCTCCGTAGGTCGCCGACAAAGATATGACTGTCATGGAGTTGGTTTCGAGAAACGGCCCCCTGGTCTAGAGTAAAGGAGCCCGTTTTGGGCCACTTAAAGAGAAGGTTGAGTTCTGGGAAGAGGTGAACAATAATTTGTGAGCATTACTCATTCTTAATATGCAAGTGTGGAAGACATTAATTAAGACATGTTCCCTGAAAAGCATGGCTCTTCAAATGCCTTCATATTCTAAATATATGCATGTAAATTCGTAAAAATCGGGGGGCTGGCTTTTTGCGCCACGTGTTCGTGTAGTCCCATATACATCTTTCTGTGCAGGTGTTTGTAACTTTACCAAGACTGGGCCAAATTTCTTATCATTTTGATGATTCCAGAACCTTGCCATACACACAAATTCTTATATGCTAGATGATCAACCTTTTCTTGTCGGTTCCACCAGTGGCGGATCCAGGGGGGGGGGGCCCGGGCCCCCCCCCCTTGAGAAAAAAATCATGTAAAATCACGTGATTTTTACCTTTTGGGGGGTTGGGCCCCCCCCCCTGGCGCTCAAGGGGGGGGTGCAAATTGAAATTTTTTTGAGGACAAAAAAAAAAAAGTGCTCACCCCCCCCCCCCCCCCCCCCCCCCCACTGAGCGACTTTTCGGCCGGCGCGATTTTCAAATTTTCGGGAGCAAAAAAAAAAAAAAAGTTGGGCCCCCTCCCCTAAGAAATCCTGGATCCGCGCCTGGGTTCCACACCGTTTCTTTCACAATGCAATCGCATGACCAGAACTCAACTTCATCTTTAAGACAAAATCCTATTTTTTGGACCCTTTACTTCCTATTTATTATCATTTCTTGTTCAAATCATGAAGCAAATATTATTATTATTTAAACAAAAAATGAATCCCAGAAAAAAATCACAAATTGCCATGACAATATTCATTTCAATTTTCACTGCTTCGGAGTCAGTTATCGGCATAGCGAACCAGTTTTCGGCCGCATGTACAAAGTCAATAGGAAGCGCGTGCGCGCGCCGTGCGTTTCCGCGCTGATCTATAGCACTAGCGGGCGGAGCAGGTATCCTACGCCGGAGCTCCCCGGAGCTCGCCAGGCCGAAAACTAGTACTGCCGTGATCGGCAATTGGAATCTGAATTAGACGGACATATCGTGTGTGCGTCGCGGTGTGCGGCTGCGTTGATTTAATACATGCGATGAGATACTTTTGAGCTTGCGACTAGCACAAAATCGGGCTCTAAATCTGAAAAATACTTGAAATAAAGCTCATTTTATGGTAGAAATAGAGCAAAACAAATTTGAGTAAAATCGAATAACTAATAAGGAAGTTATGATCAAATTTTTAAACAAGTGTGAAACCTGAGGATCTTTAAACATCACTACACAAATTGCCAATTATCCGTTTGTGATGTCATTGCCTCACTATTTGTCAATTACTTTATATATTTTCATCCCATTAATTACCCTTTTAATCCCCCAAAACTTGATTTCCCAATGCCTTTGTCCATGTGATTTGTTTCATATTGCGTGCATGATTTCCTAAAATCTTTTGTGAATTAAATAGAAGATTTGATACTATTTTCTGAACATTTGTTCATGATTTAACAGAATAAAAAGATATCTCTTTATTAAGTGCATCCACGCGAAAACATAGCTAGGGCCTATTAAGTATACTCTTGATATAAATCGGATGCTGGTGTGTGGAAATAAGATATGTAGGTGGAATTATTGGAAATTTATATTATCAATATAAAGAAAACAATTAGATGAAAGGGAGTTAGCAGAGCTACCAAGTATCACGCATTATGCGTGACATCACGCATTTCGAGGGTCTGAAAATGCTCTTACGCACGACGCGCACGCTAGATTTTGAAAAAACGCTATACCTTATACGTGTGTTATACCCTCGCACGCGTGCTCGCGCTCCGAATCATGAAAATGTCACGCATAACGCATTGCCGATCTTTGAACTTGGCGTCTCTGAGTTAGGGAGGCAATGACGCCGCAGACTCGTGAGGGAGCTGCCAATTTGTCTATTGAGTGACTTTCAATTTTTTTATGCCATTACAAATTCATAACTCTCTTATTTTGCTCAAACTTTTTTTGATTGGTTTTCTGCTTCTATTGAAAGTAAGTTATTTTTGGAGTGGACTTTGGAGTGGACTTTGGAGTGATCTTTAAGTATCCTAAGCGCACGTAAGGAGTTTGCTGAAGTTAGGGAACTCTCTGCACCGCATGCGCCTTTATATACTAATCGCTGTTATCGTAAAGTTATCTTAAACTGCACAATACAGGTACATTCAAAACGTGATGTCCACTAGTTCATGCTTCTGGGATGGAGAACCGATGATAAGATGGTGCAATTCGAAAACCTAAATACTGCACAGCACTCATAGATTTACATATATAATAAATGTATGCAGAATATTTGTGTATGACTCCGTTAAAGGGGGAGTAGCATGACGAGACTATGTGTCTTTCCCTTGGCCTGACTCGAGGGCCAATCGAAACCGAAGTGTTAGGAGAAATTCAGTCTGTTTCACAAATGCTAGCGTGAGCTGATCGATCGACCGTTAATCAAGTCCATTCGTTAACTGGCAGTTGTCCAAAAGAAGTCTTAGATGGTGTTAACCAGTATTTACCATGCTACACCCCCTTTAACAAGATAACATGATTTCTTGATTTCAGATAACATCTTTGAAGAATTAGGTAATGGATACCGGTACACGGATCGAGACTTCATATTGACAGAGTGCACAGCAGCAGAGAAAGGTACAGTATGAGGATGGGGTGGAAAAAAGAAATAGATCATACAATCATAAGTGAGAAATTATCAGTTGAATGTAACTTATTACATATCTTTGAAACTTGTCCTTTGAATATGAAATCACTTCTTTCATATTCACCTATCTCTACCCCCTGGGCGTGTATTCATCAACGATACCACAACCCTGAAGTAGACAAATGTCCCCCATCCCCTTCTCGGACAATATCTACCGACAGGGTTATTGCGTAAGAAGAGTAGTTTTTCTGAGAAGTACTTGCGTAGGGAGGGGGGGGGGGAGCTTAAAGTTTGGGGGAAAGTTTGATAATGAGTAATTGTCGAAATTGAATGATTTTTCAGGGTCAGTGCCCTGGCGTTGTCTTCCAAAAGACTGTTTGGGTTAGGAAATTGTTCTTGGATGGAGGTTTGCCTTAAGAAGGGGATATGCTGTCTCGCTAGTGTAGTGGTACGCTCATTTGGGCATCTCATTTGACCTAAAGGGGGCGCTAGAGCCATAGAAGAGCCGGGCTGGGTTGATTTATTGTACGATTATTAGTTTGACTTAGTATACACCTAAAAGTTAAAAAGCATTAATTATGTTTCCAATAGTATGCCGGGAACGGGTAAACAACCAATGGTTTTGAATTCTTGCATTAGATTAAAGTGTTCATTTCGATAAGCACGTTGGAAATGAATTTCTGCATCAAGATGTACAGGTGTTCATTTCCAGTAACACGTCAGACAATAGATTGTTTTGACGGGGATGCGACATTCTCCCGAAGAGATAGACTCCTCCCATTTTTGTCGGTGACCAGTTCAAATCACTCTTATCTATGATGCTTTGTCATTGGTTATAATTAATTAAAGGTATAACTCCTCTCTTAATTGGTCGGATGACCTAAGGGTAATTTTATATATCCCGTCTTGTAATTGGTTGGCTGCGTAAGGGTCCTCCTGGTTGGCTGGGTATATCATGTGATATCTAAGCCTCTTCGGGTGCCGGAGTATTTAAATGCCATGTGCAGGATTTTGTGGTCAGTTTATTTCGTTCCGTTACTACATGTAGTTTTAGTTGAGGTTATTTGAGTTTATTTCATTCCGTTGACATGTTTAGGATGTGCTGCTAGTTTACTGTCGATAGGGCCGCCCAGCCTCTGAGAGAAGCAGCTTATATTTAAAATGTTCTAAAATAATTACTCTTCGTTTGTAAGGATTGGAGCTTCGGCTGACTTACATGTATATAATTACATGTAATAAAGTGGACTTCAACTGTACATGTATATCCGAGCTTCTTTTGTTTTCATTTATGTTTTAACTTGTCGTCTCCAACCCATTAACTGGACCACCACACTAGGATGGTAGTTTTCTATGAAATAGGGGGGGGGGGGGTGTTATCAACCTGATGTGTAGTTTTTACAACTCTCAGATCTTTGTCATGATTAGGAGTTGATTTGTCAGTAATGTTACTTTGTATTTCTTGTTTTAAATTCTTAGATGATCGGCTACATGTAAGCATTATGGAGGAGCATGGATTTGGAATTGCCTATATCAAAGAAGAAGAGGAGGAAAAAGGAATCTTAGAGGAGGCAGATCCTTCTGATTTTAACGTAGGACGGCTTCCCGTTTTAGAAGGCAGTTCTGCCATCTCCTATGACTCCAGCCAAGTTCTACCCAGCGTGGAGAACAGTAGCCAGAGTGAAAGAGAGCTAGATGAATCCATAAATGATCCAACAAATTCTCCTCCAACCCATGATGAAGATTCTACAGGGAAACAGGGATTTGATTGCACCAAGTGTAAGAAGAGATTTTCTGTTGAATCTGATCTTGGATCTCATGTGATGATGTGCTGTGGAAACCTATCTACTCAATGTCCAGTCTGCAAGAAGATTTTCGCGTCAAAGTCGTATATAGAAAAGCACATGAGACTTCATACTGGGGAGAAACCATTTCAATGTGGTGAATGTGGAATGAGATTTACTAGGAAGCACCATCTAGTTCACCACCAGAGAACACACACGGGTGAAAAACCCTTTAAGTGTACAGAATGTGGTAAAGGTTTTATCAAAAAGTCTGACCTAAAAGTTCATTTTAGAAGACATGGAGGTAACGAACCTTTTCAATGCTCTTATTGTGACAGGAAACTGAATTCCAAGAGAGATCTCATTAGACATGAGAGAACGCATACTGGTGAGAAACCTTATCCCTGCTCTTCATGCAGTAAACGATTTCCAAGAAAACAAGAACTTTTGGTTCATGAAAGAATACACTCTGGTGAAAACCCTTTTCAATGCTCTTATTGTAACAGGAAACTGAATTCCAAGAGTGATTTCATGAGACATGAGAGAACGCATACTGGTGAGAAACCTTATCCCTGCTCTTCATGCAGTAAACGATTTCCAAGAAAACATCAACTTTTGAGACATGAAAGAAAAGTACACCTGAAAGCAAAGAGTCCCGAAACGTCCAAAGACTCTAACGATAACAGTGCTGTGTCTTTTCAAAAGGACCTTGATAAACGGAAGACATGCAGTGATAAGAGCTCTTACCAATGTCCTGAGTGCAACAAGAAATTTAAAACAAAGCTGAGTTTCACACAACACATGAAAGAGCATACAGGAGACAAGATCTATCAATGCGGTGAATGCAAGAAGGGTTTCACTTCAGAGTCTGGTCTCAAACGTCATATGAGAATACACACAGGTGAGACGGTTTGTCAGTGTACGTACATTATGTAAAAAGATATTTTCTTCCAAGTAACAGCTTCGGCTTCACATAAGAATGCACACAACTACATTTAGGTCACTGAGCATTTTGAAATGTTTTTTCCAAAAGATATTCATAATATCATGTAGAGGTGTTGTGGCGAAGTGGATAAGTCGTCAGACTTTGAATCACAGGGTCCGCGGTTTGAGTCCCGCCGCGGCACTAATGTCCTTTGGCAAGACATTAACCCTTACTGTACTGGACTGGGGACATTTTCGAACTGCGCCGCAACCGCTTGGAATTTTGAATTGTTGTTTCATGACTTTTTTCCCTCAAGTCTTACGCACATTTTCGAAATCGGATATACCTGTAAGGTGTTACATAACAATTAATATGCGCATGTCATCAAAAATGTGCTATAATTGCATATATTCATGTACAAGCAGAAATGTGAATACAGGTTTAGATGTACAGTATTTCTTCCTATGAATTGATATCAAATTGCTTTTATATATTTCTCAAAGTAACTTGATGTATTCCAGAACAAAAGAATACATTAGAAATAAAACAATAGATATAATAAGAAATAAAAAATAAAAAAATACTAAAGAAAATAAATATTTGAAAATCGCATAAAATTTGCATAAATTATCATTATTAATTACATCAAAATAACTATTTTGTGTTAGAAAAGAAGTTTCATATGAATAATAAGTTTCATTAACATTCAAAAAGTGGAGTCTGACAATTTCTGTAATGATACTAGTTCCCTGTATATTTCCAGATTTGATATTCATAAATGCGTAATTTGCGTATTCATAATTTATGCAAATTAACCTATGCATTCTCAAATATCATAAAGATAATGTAACCTCATGAATTTGAGATGAAGGAAACATATACATGTACATGTATTTAATACATTTTCAACATTCTTCACAAGTCTACAGACAAATACATGTATGTAGAGTTTTCTGTAAAATGCATAACATTAGCATTTTGCATAATTAATTAGGCTATAACGACAAAAATTTGCATACTAGGAAAAAACTAATTATACCATCTTGTTCCTTACGTAAATATCTACAAACATGCACATTTTCGTATTCATCGGACTTTCGACGGCCGAGATCATGGGGGGGGGGCCTCCCAGGGCCCCCTCCCCCTAGTCACGAGGTGCTCAAAATAGCCCAGTACAGTAAGGGTTAATCTACATGTACACTTGCCACTCTCCACCCAGGTGTTAAACAGTTATCATTCAGCCAGTCTGTAGTTCACTATTTGTGCATGTCGAGTAAAGGTCATTTGTGGCAATTACAAATGACCTGTATAGGCTCTCATAGTGTATGGGCTACGGTGGACACACCAGTATGAATTATATTGTTGAACAGGTAGCATGTCTATCAAACTACAGATGCACATGCACACACTGTTTAGGGTCTTTTGTACCACCCACTAATTAGAAACTACTTTTGATATCTATAATTTGTTTTCTTGCATATAATATGTCTTCCTTTTTCCACCAGACATTTTTTGCAGCTCAAAAAATGCTTCAGATGATTTAGCATATCAGGAGAAGATATCAGAATCCCAGTTATCAGAGGATGGATGTTCAGAGGATGACAGCGAGGGAGCGTCTGAAGGAGAACATTTAGAGAAGGAAGATCATGAGGATTCTGAATCAGGATGGCTTCCAGCTTCAGAAGGTATCTCTGCCGTCTCTCAAGACTCCAGCCAAGTTCTACCCAGGTTGGAGAACAGTAGCCAGAGTGAAAGAGAGCTAGATGAATCCATGAATGATCCAACAAATTCTCCTCCAACCCGTGAAGAAGATTCTACAGGGAAACAGGGATTTGACTGCACCAAGTGTAAGAAGAGATTTCCTGTCGAATCTGATCTTGGATCTCATGTGATGACGTGCTGTGGAGACCTATCTACTCAATGTCCAGTCTGCAAGAAGATTTTCAGGTCAAAGTCGAATCTAGGAAAGCACATGAGACTTCATACTGGGGAGAAACCATTTGAATGTGGTGAATGTGGAATGAGATTTACTAGGAAGCACCATCTAGTTCACCACCAGAGAACACACACAGGTGAAAAACCCTTTAAGTGCACAGAATGTGGTAAAGGTTTTATCAAAAAGTCTGACCTAAAAGTTCATTTTAGAAGACATGGAGGTAACGAACCTTTTCAATGCTCTTATTGTAACAGGAAACTGAATTCCAAGAGAGATCTCATTAGACATGAGAGAACGCATACTGGTGAGAAACCTTATCCCTGCTCTTCATGCAGTAAACGATTTCCAAGAAAACAAGAACTTTTGGTTCATGAAAGAATACACTCTGGTGAAAACCCCTTTCAATGCTCAGAATGTGGTAAAGGATTTCCAAGAAAACAAGAACTTTTGAGACATGAAAGAAAAGTACACCTGAAAGCAAAGAGTCCCGAAACGTCCAAAGACTTTAACAATGACAGTGCTGTGTCTTTTCAAAAGGACCTCGATAAACAGAAGACATGCAGTGATAAGAGTTCTTACCAATGTCCTGAGTGCAACAAGAAATTTGAAACAAAGATGAGTTTCACGCAACACATGAAAGAGCATACAGGAGACAAGATCTATCAATGCTGTGAACGCAAGAAGGGTTTCACTTCAGAGTCTGGTCTCAAAGGACATATGAGAATACACACAGGTGAGCTAGGAGGTACTGCATGTAAAAATACATTTTCTTCCAAGCACCAGTAAAAACTTTGGCGTAACATAAGAATGTACACAACTACATTTAGGCCACTGCCTTGAAATGTTCTTCCCCCAAAATAGTCATGAATTTACATTAAGTCTTGGGGAGGTGATACATGTACTAAAAAAAAGTATAATGGGGATGGTTTTCATTAGTTGGACTAGAAACAGTTTTTAAAGTGGTCGGGTTAGGATATGCAGAGTATCATCATTCTGACTCATTTCCAAACGTTCCGTTTATGTATCTCCTAAAAGAATAATTGGTTACAATACAAGTGGCATTGTGTTTAAAGGGCTTTATTTCCCAGGGAATCCCTATTCATGCAGAGTCAGTAATATTTTAATCCTTACTAATAATACATTTTAGATGAACCAGTGAACAGCAGGGAGGAGCAGCTAAAGGTTCAAATTGAAAGTGGATTTGAGATTTACCTTATCAAAGAAGAAGAGATAGAAGAAACTTCACTTCAACAGAATGGTGAGAAAGTTATATTTTACAATTAGGCACAGGGAGGCCTGAATAGAAAACATGTGAAGAGAGAACCGCTTTGGAAATTTTAAAGTTAAGTGACAATCATGTAATATTAGATTGGGATAGAGGAGATGAAATGGCAACACCAATAAATAAAACAAATTGAAAAATACATTTATAGTTACATGTAGAGTAGAACTAGGAAGTTACAGGTTTTTGCTCTGTTTTTGACTTGCATTTACAAAAAAGGGGCAATAAAGATGTTGTCTTTTTTAAATTTTGCAGTAATACCAATTAAAATGTAGAAGAAAAAAGAACAGTTATCATTCAGCCAGTTTGTAGTTACAATTTGTGCATGTGCAGTAAAGGTCATTTGTGCCAATTACAAATTGCCTGTATAGTGTATGGGCTATGGTGGACACACCAGTATGAATTACATTGTTAAACAGGTAGCATGTCCATCAAAACAGATGCACATACACACACTGTTTCAGATCTTTTGTACCCCCCACTGATTAGAAACTACTTTTGATATCTATAATTTATCTGATTGCATATATGTACATATATGTCTTCCTTTTTCACCAGATGTTTGTTGCAGCTCTAAAAACGCTTCAGATGATTTGGACTGTCAGGAGAAGATATCAGAAGCCCAGTTATCAGAGGATGGATGTTTAGAGGTTGACAGCGAGGGAGCATCTGAAGGAGTACATTTAGAGAAGGAAGATCATGAGGATTCTGAATCAGGATGGCTTCCCGTTTTAGAAGGTATCTCTCCCGTCTCTCAAGACTCCAGCCAAGTTTTACCCAGCATGGAGAACAGTAGCCAGAGTGAAAGAGAGCTAGATGAATCCATGAATGATCCAACGAATTCTCCTCCTACCTGTGATGAAGATTATACAGGGAAACAGGGATTTGACTGCACCAAGTGTAAAAAGAGATTTTCTGTTGAATCTGATCTTGGATCTCATGTGATGACGTGCTGTGGAAACCTATTTACTCAATGTCCAGTCTGCAAGAAGATTTTCACGTCAAAGTCGAATCTAGGAAAGCACATGAGACTTCATACTGGGGAGAAACCATTTGAATGTGGTGAATGTGGAATGAGATTTACTTTGAAGCAACATCTAGTTTACCACCAGAGAACACACACGGGTGAAAAACCCTTTAAGTGCACAGAATGTGGTAAAGGTTTTGTCGAAAAGTCTGTCCTAAAAGTTCATTTTAGAAGACATGGAGGTAACGAACCTTTTCAATGCTCTTATTGTAACAGGAAACTGAATTCCAAGAGAGATCTCATGAGACATGAGAGAACACATACTGGTGAGAAACCCTTTAAGTGCTCAGAATGTGGTAAAGGATTTTCCCAAAAAAGTAACCTAACATTGCACTTTAGAAAACATGGAGGTAATGAAGCTTTTCAATGCTCTTATTGTAGCAGGAAACTGAATTCCAAGAGTGATTTCATGAGACATGAGAGAACGCATACTGGTGAGAAACCTCATCCTTGCTCTTCATGCAGTAAACGATTTTCAAGAAAACATCAACTTTTGGTTCATGAAAGAACACACACGGGTGAAAAGCTCTTTCTATGCTCAGAATGTGGTAAACGATTTTCAAGAAAACAAGAACTTTTGAGACATGAAAGTAAAGTACACCTGAAAGCAAAGAGTCCCGAAACGTCCAAAGACTTTAACAATGACAGTGCTGTGTCTTTTCAAAAGGACCTCGATAAACGGAAGGCATGCAGTGATAAGAGTTCTTATCAATGTCGTGAGTGCAACAAGAAATTTAAAACAAAGATGAGTTTCACGAAACACATGAAAGAGCATACAGGAGACAAGATCTATCAATGCGGTGAATGCAAGAAGGGTTTCACTTCAGAGTCTGGTCTCAAAGGACATATGAGAATACACACAGGTGAGATGGTTTGTCAGTGTACTGCATGTAAAAATACATTTTCTTCCAAGTACCAGTTAAAACTTTGGCTTAATTCACATAAGAATGTACACAACTACATTTAGGCCACTGCCTTGAAATGTTTTTTCCCCAAAATAGTCATGAATATACATTAAGTCTTGGGAAGGCGATACATGTAGGTGTTCTACTTAAAAAAGTTAAGTGACAATCAATTATTTTTTGATTGGAATGGAGGAGGCAAAATGTCAACACCAAAATTACCCCCAAAAAGTACATTTATAGTTGGAGTGGAACTATGAAGTTACAGGTTTTAAAATCAGCATGCCATTGCTCTGTTTTTGATTTGCATTTAAAAATATCAATATGTATGTATGTATGTACTAGATTTAGGAAAATCAAGGTTGACGCATTCTCGATCGCCGACTGAGACGACGTAACGCATGCGCAGTGCCTTAAAATGACGTCTACATGTTGCAGTCAAAGCTGTCGACTGCAAATCTAAAAGTCCCTAATATCTTCTTCTACTTGTACATTGTCAACTTTACTCTTTATATGCCACATAAATAATCTTTGTGTGCCACATTATGTTTAGCATGGGATAAATATACCAAAGGCTTCTAGTTCTTAAACTGTTTCCAGTCCATGATTAATCAATAATGGTGTTTAAAAGTTTGTCATGGAGCTAATCATGACCAGACAAGGATGATTTGCAAAGCCTTTGTGTTGCGTAAAGCAATACTTCCGTCCATTGGTGCCTATTGTGCAAAATTGCACTTGTGACAAACGAGCGACCATGCACAGAGGCGAACATAGCAATGTAAGTGTCAACTATCATCATCATCATCATCATCATCACCATCATCATCATCATCATCATCATCATCATCATCATCATCATCATCGTTTGATGTTTATCAGGATCATTGGTGCCTATTGTTTTGTGACAAAAGAGCACCCATGCACAGAGGCGAACATACTGGAACATAGCAACTGAAGTATCAATTATCAACATCATCATCATTTAATGTTTATCAGTATCATCATCCCTTTTCTCTCCTGTCTCAAGGTCGGTCCAAACAAGATAGCGCTCAAGGTAAATGACTTTGAGGAGATTGAGTTCAACCCCAAGCAGCTTGTGAGGGATATCTGTCGACTCTACATCAATCTGGGCCACGAGCAGGGCGACCGCCGAGGATGAGGTTAATTACTCAGCCATGCTTTTCATCGGAGCAGAGAAGGTGCTTGATAAGATCAGTGTGTCTAGGGATATGATTGAGAAGATGAGGGAGTTTGCTGAAAAGGTCAAGGTGAGATTAGATCAATTATTTTAAAGGTAAAGACCAGTTATGGTCATGCGATTGCATTGTGAAAGAAACGTTGTGGAATCGATCAGAAAAGGTTGATCATCTAGCATCTAGCATCTGCAAAGTTCTGGAATCATCAAAATGATAAGAAATGTGGCCCATTCTTCGTAAAGTTACAAGCACTATACACAGAAAGATGTATACGGGACTACCCTATATCTCTCACAGACCATGAGAGAAACAAATTTACCAAATATATGAATTAGTAGGCGGTTTCCCGGCAAATTTTTTATCATCATGTATTAGTCAAAACATATTCTTTCACATGATTGGTAATGAGAGCTTCCATTTCATTTTTTGAAATTGGGGCGTTTCCAATACTGGTCTTTACCTTTAAGTCCCATCTGCCGCAAACCTCAATTTATTTTAATTTTCATAATTTCAAACCTCACAGTATACATAGGCGCTTTTATACAACACCTACGTGGATCCTTGTCATTTGATTGGAGGATTGTTGGTCACATGATATTCAATAGATGTTATATTGCACGGGCGTGCATTTTTGATTATATGGGCCATTCCATGAGAAGAAGGACATGACATCAAAAAAAGAAATGTACCTCTTATGTTAATTCTTTGATTTATCACTAACCTTATGCCATGGATGTTCATAAAACATTAGGGCCTTTCAAATTCAATACAATTTTTTTTTCATTTTTGTTGATTTCCTAAGATCTCAAACTATCATCAAAAACGTACATGTGGGACTGTAGCTGAAAAAAAACAATTTATTGCAGATTACACAGGATTCTTGTAATATTTTTTCCCGAAAATTTCGCTAAATGGAAAAAGATGAATATATTTCCATATTCTAAGGGGTCCTGTGATATTTAATCTATTACATAGGGGTGAAAATGGCCTCCGGACAAAATGTAACGCGAGTTACCGTAACGTGAGTTACCGACATATTTGCTTCCTGCATTTTACAAGTCCATTGTTTCTTATCTTTAATATTGTGATCTTATACTAGTAAGTCACAACCTACTATCAAATTAAAGTAGGAAAGATTTTGTCAAGATTGTGTAGTATGAGGAGAAAAGAGGGTCTCGTAGAATTGACCATGTCCTTTTTTTGTAACGCGAGTTACCGAAATTCAATAATCCAAGAATCTAAAAATGTTTGTTCTTCAATTTTCTTTTTTGTTTCATTCAGTTGTTCTATATCTACCCTGTCCATGTTTGAAAAAAGTATCTTGTAGATCCTAGCAGTTCTAAAGATATAGGCACATTATCGTGTCAATGTACCCATTAAGTGTAACGCGAGTTACCATGGAATGGCCCATATGCAGAGTGCATTTTTGTTGCCTCTCTGCCGTGCGCGTATCCCTGTGTGTATCTGACGCGAGGGCAATCTGAATGTAATCAAGAAGGCTTGACTCCAACTTTAATAAATATAAGAAGTAAAGCATAATTTGTTGATTAACGTTCTATTAGATCTTCTTTGATGTTGTATAAAACAAATAATGAATGTTTTTCATTCGTTCAATAGCGCAAATATTTTCATTCGTTGAAAGATTAACGCTAATTCTATTCAACTCCGCTGACGCCTCGTTGAATAGAATGTTAATCTTTCAACTCGTGAAAATATTCGCACTATTGAACTCATAACCATTCATTATTTATATAATATACTACATAATCCACCAACTTCATGTTTAAGAGCTACGTGTTTGTATTTGTTTAACTACCTGTGTGGAATGCCCTTCATTGTGGATTTTCATAATAACAATCTTTCTGAATTATTACAAAATTATCCTGTCACCTCACACTATAATACAAGAAACTAAAATGCAATAGTAATCACAAAAATGAGCTAAGCTTCAGGCATGAATGGTGCTGTATGGAAGTCTTCAACAATTGTTTGAATAATAATTGAGATTTGAAACGATACCCATGTATCATGTCATTTTTATTTCCCCCCCCCCCCCCCTCCAGGCTCTGAGTGAGACCAATGAGATGGAACAAGAGATGTTTGCAGATGCTCCTGATGAGTTCATTGACCCCTTGACCTTCAACATTATGGAAGACCCTGTGTCGCTTCCCACTTCAGACATGAACATCGATAGGTCAACGATAGCAAGGCATTTATTGAGGTTAGTCCAAACTTTGAAGTTTGAAGTTTATGTGTTCCCATTAACACAAAAAACAATTCAGATTCATATAACAGGGACGCCAGTTTTCAGGCAAAGGCCTGAATTCAGGCCCTGGCAATTTATTTTCAGGCCATAGTTTTTGTTTATAGCTCGTTCTTGGTGATTTTCAGGCAATTTGATCATTTCTAAATGGCATCCCTGATACTAAAAAACCGTTTAGATAACTTACATGAAGTTAAATGTACAGTTAATGGCAAGGTGTTTCGAAGGGAGTGTAGATAAAACAGGCAATATAAAAACGTTAAATGTGAGGAGCCTAAATAAAAAATGTGATACTTACGTAATGGAACCGGAAATCCCTCTATATTTGCCTTCCCTGAAGTGGTAGCGATGTCGGTAAAATACTCTGCCTTTTATAACTTTCTACAAAGTTTGGCTGGGTGGAAGCAAAACTGAAAACTGAGAGATACATGATTTTAAAAAAAGCTGATTTTGATTTTTGATTTTTTGATTAGATTTTTTTTAAATAAGTTGAGATCACTATTCATTTGGAGATATGAAGTTTTCTTTCATAACAAGAGCTCACTGATAATAATTAAAAATTAACATATATTTTCTTTGTTATTTTTGCTGCTTTATCTGTAGTGATCAAATCGACCCATTCAACAGGAAACCGCTAACCATGGAAAAAGTACGATCAAATCCAGATCTCAAACTTCAGATTGAAACGTGGAAACAGGAACAGAAGAACAAGAGAAAATAACATCAGCAAAAACATCAACTTCATACATGTACTCTCTTTCTTCTAATGGTTTAATAATTTGTTTAAATGGTAAACATCACTGACTTCTTTTTGTTTGAAATGTTTCTTTTATACCAACAACATTTCTTATCAAAGCTTGTCAAAATGAACTATTTTTTAAATGATGTCGTTGCACAAACTAGTATTTAAAGGTGGGGTGAAATCCAAATATTAGTTGATTCCTGTTGATGTGCAGGGCTGCCTACAACTCATAATTTGTTATTCAATCAAACATCTAAATATTTGTCATAGATTTTTGACTGAGCTGGAGGAAGTTGCATACCACTGTCTGTTGTTAGCTCATTAATGACTGACAGATGATGTCAAAAGATGAATGAGATCTGGAACATTTGTTTAGGGTGGAGCTAATAGCAGGTCTCAGAAAATTATTTTTAAAAATAATTAAAATCTATGAAATATATTTAGATGTTTGAATAACAAAATATGAGATGTATGAAGCCCTGCACATCAACAGGAATCAACTTTAATATATTTGGATTTCACCTGACCTTTAATATTGACCTTCTTCCTGCCATGTTGTGCAGCTGCATGTGATAGCCACCTTCATGCTTCTGTATGGATTTGATTTTAGAAAGAGATTTCTATGTAAAGAAAATGTTGAGTTCTGGGAAAGGTGACAAATAATCATTTGTGAGTTTTTTCTTTCTTTTTATGTGATTTTGGAAGAGTATCATAGAGAAAATGTCCCTTGAAAAGGAGGGTTCTTCAAATGCCCTCATATTCAAAATATGTCAAGTAACAGCTAAAGGTTGTGGACCACAACTTGACATGTTTATGTACCGTAGTCCCATATACACATTTCTGTGTAGAATGCATGTGTCTCTGTAGCAAGACTGAGCCAATGTCTCCACAGTGCACACCAATACCAATGTGGTACATGATCAACCTTCCAATCACTTCCACACAGTTTCAATCACATTGCAATTGCATGACCAGGGACCCATTTCACAAAGCCTTTTTTCAATGACAAATAAAGTTCCGCTTTGATATAGCGCTTAATACATGTTCAATGTCTCTAAGCGCTTTACAGAACTATTACCCCGGTCATTGGATTCAATGCTTGCCCGCACACATTGTATGCACAATCTCCACTCCCTGGGGAGTATTCCAGCCAGGCATTAATTGACGCTCAAAACTGTTTGACCAACACTGATGGTTGCATCCTACTAGGTTCTCATTTAACACCTGGGTGGAGAGTAGCAAGTGCAGGTTAATATGTTGCCAAAGGATATTAGTGCCGTGTCAGGATTCAAACCCTCGACCTTTGCATGTCCAGTCAAACGCCACATGACGAAAATCAGTGACAAATCTGCTGATAACCAATCAGAAGCAAGGATTTCACTAGCTTCTAACAAAAACTGTCATTTGTCACTGATGAAAAGTTTTTTTAATGGGGCCGCCAAGAACCTAAATGTCTTTAAATTATACCTAGTGTTGTTCTATCTACCGGTAATGACCTATTCTGTCAAATTTCTACAATTCTGCAAACTGGTCTATATTACAGGGATGGTTTGATACAGATCAAAATGCTTAATTTACACTTGTATCCTGAAAGGTTATTGTTTTGCAATTACAATATCTTACATTATTCACTATATATGGTAATGGGAATACTTTTAAAGGCTAAGAGAGCATAGTTACAAAGTACATTCTGCACTGTACAGTTGGTCATGTATGCATAATTCATATCAAGGCAACATGTACACAATTTCTTTCTTTTTGTTTCATCATATTTCAGTAACTTGCTTTGCATCAGTTGTTTTAGAAGTTGAATAGGGATATGTTGTGTATGGCAGTACTAAATCTTGCAGATCTTTATATAAAACGTGTAACCTTTAGTGTGTGGAGTTATTTAGAATGTACCCCTGTATAGTAAGATTTTATCTATTAATTGATATTACAATACAGTATACCATATGTACCGGTATTTTCAATAGGTTTGAACTGGTTCCAGTTTTATCTGGTTTGAACCAGTCTGCACAGGTTTAAAAGTCGATATGATAGTTTTGAGTCACTGCTCTTTCTTTGTGCAATACTTGGGGGAGTTATGATAAGAGCCAGTGAAAGAAAAAAACACCAAATGATTTGAATTACACATGTATTTCTGTCACCAGGATTGGGTGTAAGTCCCGGCCCCCCCCACTCAGGTTTCGAAATGACCACATGCGTGTTGCCAAAATGTCCGGTAAAGGGGTACTTTTCGTGCGACAAAGTCCGGCCCGAGAATTGTAAAAAAAGGGGTGTATTTGACTTTTCACCCGGAGATTTCTTTAAAAAGGGGGTGTTTTTTCTTTTTTTCTCTCATCTCTTTGGACTCCTGAGAAATTATTCCGAATTTAGGGGGGTACATTGAGCATTTTTCCTGATTTAGGGGGGTCTCCAAGGCAGGAAAAGCCCGCGAAAGGGGGGTTCGGAAATGTTGGCAGTCCTCAGATAGGGGGTGCTTTCAAAAAGAGGGAACGAGCATATGCGTACCCTAAATAACACTGAGTGGGGGGGCCGGGGTGTAAGTAACTTTTTCATATTTCTCGTAACAACCTTTCCATGTTCAAGTTGTATCATGTTATCTGCTGCCCTAATGACTCTCTCTTCTTTTTTTTAGGGGGGGGGGGGATTTATCTATGTATTTTATCTTTATTCCCATTCAATTTTTCTTGTACATTTAGAAATGTAGCAAATGTAAATGTTTTATGAAGTTTAACAATTGACATATCCATGCTCTATATGTTTTCCATCATGAACATTCATGATTCTTCACCTCAGTATACTCAACAAACTTCTTACTCTTGCTGTCAAAACACATTTGAAAAAGTAATCTTTCGTATACTGAGATTACTTTTACTTTGTCAAGAAATGTCTATAATATAGGTTGTACTCTCCATAGAAGTATTGATTTGGTCATTTAATATTTACATATATTTTTGCTCATATTATTTTGATTTAAGAATTTTATCACAAATATTTATAGGCCTAGGCATATTTGGGACATGGTTTGCCTGTACGATTGTAAAATTAAGAATAAATCTGTGTATATTTTATTCAAAACCATGTTACTCAGAATAGATAATAAATGAATCTAGACAATTGTAAGACAAAATATGTGATCTTTTCGCGGTCCTTATTTGGAGAGAGAGAGATGACATATTAACAATTTCACTCATAATGTTGCATTTACATGGCTATTTATGACTCACTCTTATGATATACTGGTGCACTTGATAATATGATGAGGAATGACTTATATTAAGATGATTTTGAAGATGTGATGCTGAGGAGGACTAGCGATTAGGAGGAGGAGGAGGAAGCAAGAGTGATGAAGTATAAAGACAATGAATACACATTAGATTATTTTTATATCAAAAATGTATAAGTATGATGGTGATGATTAAAAAGTGAATGATGGATGATGATTGTCAAAGTAATGATGGTGATGATGGTGATGATGATGATGATGATAATGATGGTGAAGATAATTGGGATGCTGATGTAGCCTGTGGTGAAAGGGCCTTTTCAGCTGCAGGACCTTCTCTTTGGAATAATTGACCATTTAATTTTAGAATCACAACTTCCTTAGAGACCTTAAATCCAAGCTTAAATCTCATCTTATTAAACTATATCTGTACTTTGCACTATGACTCGTCCAAACTCTCTTATTTTAATTCTAATTTTCTTGTGCGCCTCGATAACAAACAAATTGTCTATAAAAGAAGATCATGCAAAGAAGAATTTCAGAAGAAGAAGAAGATCGAAGAAGAATTTTAAGAAGAAGAACAAGAAGAACATTGAAGAAGAACAAGAAGAAGAATTATAAAGCTAGGAAAAGAAGCTGGAAGAAGAAATTGACCAAACTCTCTTATTTTAATTCTAATTTTCTTGTGCGCCTCGATAACAAACAAATTGTCTATAGAAGAAGATCATGCAAAGAAGAATTTCAGAAGAAGAACAAGAAGAACATTGAAGAAGAACAAGAAGAAGAATTATAAAGCTAGGAAAAGAAGCTGGAAGAAGAAAGATCAAAATGAGAGATAGCCTATTCAAGAAGGCACACAGCCAGTCTTGCTCCACAGCTTGGACAGCCTACCGACAATTCAGGAACCAAGTTGCCAAGAATGTGCACAGAGCACGTTGTGAGTACGTCAACAACATCATCGGGGCAAGCCTTAAGGACAACCCAAAGTCTTTCTGGTCTTACATCAAGACATGTCGTTCTGAAAACATTGGTATTCCTACCTTGCGTACTCCATCTAAACTATGCGCCTCAGCATTAGACAAGGCAGAGACACTGAACGACTACTTCCAGTCTGTCTTCACTCCTCACCAGCTCCAACCTCTTGTACAGAAAGGACCTTCTCCTTTTCCAACTATTGGTCACCTGCATGTTCACAGGACTGGTGTCGAGAAACGCCTCCAACAACTGGACCCTTCAAAGGCCAGCGGACCTGATGAACTTCCACCCAAGCTCCTAAAGGTAGTAGCTCACGAGATTGCTTCTCCACTGTACGTCCTTCCTGTTTCAACAAAGCTACAACAGTGGCATCGTTCCAGCCCAATGGAAACAAGCACTGGTTACCCCTATTCACAAGTCAGGAGAAAAGTGTGACCCCTCCAACTACAGACCGATCTCACTTACCTGCGTTTGCTGCAAAGTCATGGAACACATCATCCTGAGCCATGTGTCGAAGCATGTTGCAGTGAATAATATCCTCACTGATGCACAGCATGGCTTCCGACGAGGGTTGTCAACAACCACTCAATTGACAACAGCCGTCCACGACTGGTCCTCCATCCTACAGCAGCGTAGCCAAGCTGATATAATCCCTTACCGAAAATGCAGGCTTATTTAGCCTGCTTTGAACCTGCGTCTGGCCTGCATTCTTAAATACATGCTAATTATTCTTTTGCATGTTAAATTTTAGCCTGTATTTTGCAAAATCAGTCTTACATGTTTTAGCAGGTTAAATTTTAGCCTGCATTTTGCAAAATCAGTCTTACATATTTTAGCAGGTTAAATTTTAGCCTGTTATTAGCATGCATTTTGCAAAACACAGTCTTACAGTTTAAGCAGGCTAAATCTCAGCCTGCAGGTTAAATCTTTAGCATGCCAGATGAGATGCAGTTTAATCTTTAGCATGTAAATTTCTATCATAATTTGTTAAACCTGCAATCTGAAGAAATGTCCTCTGAGCAGGTTTAGAACACAAATTTAACCTGTTATTGCTTTTTACATGTAGCCTGCAGGTTATTTTTCACATGCACGTTTAATGTTGATCAGGGGTGATTTGAGAGTTTAAACAAAAATAGGTTCATAGAAAGCCGAGCAAGCGAGGTTTCGAGCGCTTGGGGAGGCATCCCAAGACAAAAATCCAATTGAAACCAATTGAACACCAATTTAATTTTCATTTTTTCAATTGGTCTTTAATAGGACTTCAGTTGGTTTCAATTGGTCAAGTTTGGCCCTATTGGACCAACTGGCCTAGCTAGGCCCCATTAGACTTTAATGGGAACTCAATTGGCCCTATTTTGGACTTCAATTGGTCCAATTCAGTTTCAATTTCAGTTTATTTTCATATTTCACATGTTTATTTCATTACATTTGGCATATGTTACATTTTTTGGAATCATTTTTTGGGGGGATGCATTTATACAAACGAACAGAATAATACATAAGACTAAGTTAAATAAAAGAAGAAATATGATGGAGCCTAAAGAGAGAGCAATGCTTTTAGGTCGTAGTTATAACATTGATATAGTCTTGTGTTTATTAGATATCATAATTGGATTAAATTGCAACTTATATGAAGAAAAGATATATTTGAAACCAATTGAAAACCTTACAGTCTATGGGGCTGATTGGTACAATTGAAGTCCCATTTAAGTCTTATTGGGGCCAATTGGTCCAATTGAAACCATTTGAAATATCTAATGGGGCCAATTGGTCCAATTGAAACCAATTGAAATCCCGATTAGAGTCAAATGGGGCCAATTGGTCCAATTGAAACCAATAAGACCAATAGATCTACCAATAGGAACAATAGGACCAATATAAACCAATAAGACTAATTGAACCCAATGGGACCAATAGAAACCAATAGAAACCTTCATTTATGTTAGCCTGCCTTTTCGATTAGCATGCTAAAATTAACCTGCAATACGTATCTCATGAATATTCATTATTACTTTACACGTCTCACAGAAAAATACATTTATCATGATTAATTGTCAAGCAACTTATGACAATTAATGCACATATCAATTTTGTGATTGTATTTTTCTTTGGCAATTATTGACCAATAGATTATTTGTCTGATCACACTTACATTCATGTTTTAGCAATAGATATATTGATTATACGATTACTAACCAATTTAAATAGCATGTATATTTTCTATATATACGTGTATGAGCCTGTACTGTTACAAAAGTCAATCTTGTATTAACTTCAAATGATCTTTGTGATGGAGTTAGTCTAATGCAATTGAGATTAGAATATTCCTATTGGTGGACACTTGCAAATATCGATTATGATATATCCATTTATCCCCCGTTCCTCTATCCGAGTCGATATACCAATAGAAGTCTTGTACAGATAATGATGGCAATCAAATATCTTCATTTTTGTTAGCCTGCATTTTAGATTAGCATGCTAAAATTAACCTGCATAACTTACATATTTCAGCGTTTTTGCAGGCTAACAAAGCAGGTTAATTTTGCATACTAAAAAAGCAGGGCAATTTTGCAGGCTAATTGAGCAGGTTAAAATGATTTTGCAGGCTAAAATAAGCCTGCTTTTAAAATGTACAGGCTAAATTAAGCCTGCCTAATTTGCATATTTCGGCGTTTTTGCAGGTCAGTGCTTGCTAAGGAATTAGCCTGCTTTTTAGCAGCTATGCAGGCTTGATGCAGGCTATAAGCAGGCCTGCCTTTTCGGTAAGGGATCTTCTTGGACTTCAAGAAGGCATTTGATCGAGTACCACACCTTCTCCTGTCAACCAAACTTCAGTACTATGGAATAAGTGGTGACTCACTCCAGTGGATAATGTCTCTCCTCACTGATAGACAGCAGGCAGTCGTAGTTGATGGATCCAAATCAACATGGAGGGATGTAACATCTGGAGTCCCCCAGGGATCCGTCATCGGCCCTACCCTCTTCCTGTTGTATATCAACGATATCCAAGACAACATCCAGTCCACAATGCGTCTCTTCGCAGATGACAGCACCCTCTATCGTGAGATTCGATGCCCTGAGGACCATCAAATCCTAAAGGACGATCTCCAACAGCTGTCCAGGTGGTCTTCAAACTGGATGATGGACTTCAACGTGAAAAAGTGCGCTATCCTCACCATCACACGGAAGCGTACTCCCAGCATCCGAGAATACCACCTGTCAAATGGACTGATTCCGAGAGTGAAAGAGTACAAGTACCTTGGAGTAACGGTTGCTGCTGATCTCCGTTGGAACAAGCACTGCCAAACCATCCGGCATAAAGCAAGCCATACTCTAGGTCTCCTTCGCAGGACTCTCTCACCCTGTACCAGGGATGTAAAGTCCAGGGCCTACACAGCCTTAGTGCGCCCCCAATTGGAGTATGCCTCGGAGGCTTGGAACCCACACAGCGTCACGGTCACAAAAATGCTAGAGCAAGTACAAAGAACAGCGGCTCGCTTTGTGTACCGTGACTACAGATACACCACATCACCATCAGCTCTTGTGGCAGCTCTAGGGTGGGACACGCTTCACACACGTCGAATCCTCGACCAATGCACCCTTCTCTACAAGATCCATCACCGACTTGTCTCCATACCTGCACCAACTATTGTTATCCCCGCTACATACTTCGGAAGACATGACCACAACCTGAAGTATGTAATTCCTGTTGCAACTATCGACTCCTTCAAGTTCTCATACTACCCAAGAGCAATAAGGATCTGGAACCATCTGCCAGGCTCTGCAGTCAATGCAACAGGAATAACCAACTTCAAGGAGGCTGCTCTACCCTCCATCAGAACGATGCAGCCCCCCGTTGGTTCTCACATCATATAAGCTTACTAGCTTGGTTTTTACTTGCACTGGACTTAGCATATTTTACTGTAAATTGACAAGTGCTTTGTCCACACACCATTCCAGCAATTCATGACACTCCTTGTAGTCACTTGCCTCACCTACCATCCCAGTATAGCTTCCTGAGTGAGCTGCCAAAGGGATTACCCAACCAAGTACCAAGTACCAAGGAAGAAGAAAATAGATTATTCATAATTTATTTGCCTGTTCAAAGACATCATAGGCATTGAATGACACGAAATCTAAACCGAAGTGGTAGATCTAGTCAAAGTGATTTGAAGTTCTTGTAGAAAATGGAAGGACAACGTTACAAGGTGTCAGGTAAAGTTATAGTCAAGGTATTTTATGAAATGGGTCGTAAGTCGAAGGTTTCTTTTGGAATTATATCCAATGATCAATTCAATACACAGGTGCAGCTCAGCATTAGTCTACAGCTAGCAGCACAGCAGTCTCGACCCTGGCGGGCAGGGCAGGGCCGCCAGGGTGGCCAGGCTAGCCAGCCAACGTATGATTCTATGAAGGGGTGACCAAAGAGTTCGCGGACATTTTACATATTACAAAATGTGATATTCGATCTATGATTTCTCATATTCTACACAAATTTATTTATTTCAATTATTAACAAAATGGACGGCAAAGTTTTTTACTACAGATTGATGGAACTTTTATCGTCGAAGGATTTCGGAGATATCGCGATCTAAAAATTTGATGTTCGATCGTGCGTGCGCGCTGCATTTAAAAAAATCATAAAAACAATGAGAGCTACATGTAAGTTCACGCACGTGGGTTTACAGTTGATTTATCAAAAAATGTGATCAAAAATAAGGTAATATCATAATTTGCAAGGCAATATACACGATGTAGGGTAGCGCGCCCAGTATTCGGTCCATTCCCAGTATTCGGTCAGACAGCCGTTTCAACAGCTGTAACAATTTAAAAAATAATTAATGAGCCGCGAAACTTGCACAAATCAGGCAGCTGAACAACTTTTCTTAACTCTCAAAATTAAATCAGATATAGGGCCCCGGAAAGATCTCTAACTTAGCTCGAAATTGGTCAGTGTCGCACCACTTTCTGCACTTCCGCGTTCTGTTAGCACATGCGCTAACATGCATAGCCATATGTAGAAGTCTATTGCAAAACAACTTTGTGTGCTGTTGCAATGAATTTAGTATGTGTGTGAAGAGGAGCTCTTCCGTGTTCGCTCCATCGCAGCGAATTTGCAAATGACGCACTTGCCGATGTGCAAGAGGTATTTATACGATACCCTTGCCATGCGGTATCGCTCGTCCAGTATTCGGTCAACGCATCGACAATCAGTGCTTTATCGCGCAAATGTGTGAAAATAGCGCGCAAATACGCTTCGCTCCTTTGCAACGGAGATTCCACGCACAAATCGCGTGACTGAATTCTAATCGGCGCGACCGAATTCTGGGCAGAAAAATGCTCCGTCTTCTTTCGGAAATATTTTTCTTATCATCATTCTTTATTTTAAGTGACTATAAAATCCTGTTAGAGGAATATTTTTCCGTTCTTTTGATGGGTAGATTGCAAAATAAAAGAGGTAAGAATTCAAAATATTAGTGATTTCCCCTTAAGTGACCGAATACTGGGCACTCTACCCTAACATACAATCAGTTGGTACCACTTTTTACTTACAATTTTGAGGAAATCTGCTCTCAAATTGAAGATTTTCAGACCCTAATAATATCGGTAAGTTGACATTTTTTCGGAACGGACGCAAAAGATTGCAAAATTTGCTGATCTTTTGTCTATATCTTCACAATTTCGTACCCAATTCCAAAGAAAATTTCATCATTGTGTAATTTTGTGTTCCTCTTTCCATTGGCATTGCATTGGTGATTTCAGATTTTCAAAATCTTACTGATTTTTTGAGATAGCGAACTTAGGTCACGCAAACTTTGTTTGGTCACACCACCATACTAAAAATGTGAGGGGTAGAAGCGAAGTAAGATTAGAAACGCATGATGCGAGGCCGCTTTTAGTAGCGAGTACACTGGCAAAATTTTGCTTAACCCCGTACTATAGGTGGGGTTAAGGGGGGGGGGGGGTCTTGGCCCCACCTATAGTACGGGGTTAAGCCTATTCCACTTTCTGTTCAGACTCGTATTTACCAACGTGGGCTAACCCCCGGCCCTCCTCAGTACGGGGTGAACTAACCCTGCAAAATATCAGGGCTATCTACGCAATTGTGGCGCTAACTCCTTCTAACCCCGCAATTGCGGTGCCAAGCAAAAGAATGAGAACAGAAACGAAAAATAGTCCAGTACTACGCAATGGAGCATATCGCAGCTGGCCAGATGCGAAGTAAGGAGCACACTGTCTAATCATATAGTCCGGGGCTAAGAATTGCAGTGAGAACAGCATGAATTTTCTTATTCCAGAATAGGCGCTAGTACATGCGGGCTGCCATTTTGGATTATAACGCATACCTACATTATAATCCAAGATGGCGACCCGCATGTTTTGCCTCTGCTCTTAGACCAATATCATTACTTTCAAAGTCTTGAAAAGGCACTAAATATCAACAAACATGGTCTACAACAACTCCAAATGACAAAATAATCCCAGCCATGAATTTTTTTTGAGCATTTGACAGCCAAAAACTTGAAAATTTTTGTCATTAAAAAAAAAAAAGCTGATTTTTTTGGTCGATCTTCCGATCCGATACCAATCAAAGGTGCGTGGGTGTCGCTCCGATCTTCCGATCCGATCAGAGCCCCAACTTACAGGGTTATGTAAAAATACATTTTCTTCCAAGCACCAGTAAAAACTTTGGCTTCACATCAGAATGCACACAACTATATTTAGGTCACTGCCTTGAAATGGTTTTCCAAAAAAATAGTCATGAATAATTGAATATACATTAAGTCTTGGGGAGGCGATACATGTAGGTGCTCTACTAAAAAAAGGTCCAATGGGGATGGTTTTCATTAGTTGGACTAGGAACAGTTTTTAAAGTGGTCGGGTTCGGATATGGAGAGTATCATCATTCTGACCCATTTCCAAACGTTCCGTTTATGTATCTCCTAAAAGAATAATTGGTTACAATACAAGTGGCATTGTGTTTAAAAGGCTTTATTTCCCACGGAATCCCTATTCATGCAGAGTCAGTAACATTTTAATCCTTACCAATTTATATATTTTAGATGAACCAGTGAACAGCAGGGAGGAGCAGCCAAAGGTTCAAATTGAAAGTGGATTTGAGATTTACCTTATCAAAGAAGAAGAGATAGAAGAAACTTCACTTCAACAGAATGGTGAGAAAGTTATATTTTACAATTAGGCACAGGGAGGCCTGAATAGAAAACATGTGAAGAGAGAACCGCTTTGGAAATTTTAAAGTTAAGTGACAATCATGTAATATTAGATTGGAATAGAGGAGATGAAATGGCAACACCAATAAATAAAACAAATTGAAAAATACATTTATAGTTGGAGTGGAACTAGGAAGTTACAGGTTTTTGCTCTGTTTTTGACTTGCATTTACAAAAAAGGGGCAATAAAGATGTTGTCTTTTTTAAATTTTGCAGTAATACCAATTAAAATGTAGAAGAAAAAAGAACAGTTATCATTCAGCCAGTTTGTAGTTACAATTTGTGCATGTGCAGTAAAGGTCATTTGTGCCAATTGCAAATTGCCTGTATAGTGTATGGGCTATGGTGGACACATCAGTATGAATTACATTGTTAAACAGGTAGCATGTCCATCAAAACAGATGCACATACACACACTGTTTCAGATCTTTTGTACCCCCCACTAATTAGAAACTACTTTTGATATCTATAATTTATCTGATTGCATATATGTACATATATGTCTTCCTTTTTCACCAGATGTTTGTTGCAGCTCTAAAAACGCTTCAGATGATTTGGACTGTCAGGAGAAGATATCAGAAGCCCAGTTATCAGAGGATGGATGTTTAGAGGTTGACAGCGAGGGAGCATCTGAAGGAGAACATTTAGAGAAGGAAGATCATGAGGATTCTGAATCGGGATGGCTTCCCGTTTTAGAAGGTATCTCTCCCGTCTCTCAAGACTCCAGCCAAGTTCTACCCAGCATGGAGAACAGTAGCCAGAGTGAAAGAGAGCTAGATGAATCCATGAATGATCCAACAAATTCTCCTCCTACCCGTGATGAAGATTCTACAGGGAAACAGGGATTTGACTGCACCAAGTGTAAAAAGAGATTTTCTGTTGAATCTGATCTTGGATCTCATGTGATGACGTGCTGTGGAAACCTATCTACTCAATGTCCAGTCTGCAAGAAGATTTTCACGTCAAAGCCGAATCTAGGAAAGCACATGAGACTTCATACTGGGGAGAAACCATTTGAATGTGGTGAATGTGGAATGAGATTTACTCAGAAGCCACATCTAGTTTACCACCACAGAACACATACGGGTGAAAAACCCTTTAAGTGCACAGAATGTGGTAAAGGTTTTATCACAAAGTCTGTCCTAAAAGATCATTTTAGAAGACATGGAGGTAACGAACCTTTTCAATGCTCTTATTGTGACAGGAAACTGAATTCCAAGAATCATCTCATGGGACATGAGAGAACGCATACTGGTGAGAGACCTCATCCTTGCTCTTCATGCAGTAAACGATTTTCAAGAAAATATCAACTTATGGTTCATGAAAGAATACACTCTGGTGAAAAACCCTTTCAGTGCACAGAATGTGGTAAAGGTTTTATCACAAAGACTGTCCTAAAAGATCATTTTAGAAGACATGGAGGTAACGAACCTTTTCAATGCTCTTATTGTAACAGGAAACTGAATTCCAAGACTCATCTCATGAGACATATGAGAACACATACTGGTGAGAAACCCTTTAAGTGCTCAGAATGTGGTAAAGGATTTTCCCAAAGAAGTCACCTAACAATGCACTTGAGAAAACATGGAGGTAATGAACCTTTTCAATGCTCTTATTGTAACAGGAAACTGAATTTCAAGAGTGAATTCATTAACCATGAGAGAACGCATACTGGTGAGAAACCTTATCCTTGCTCTTCATGCAGTAAACGATATTCAAGAAAAGATCACCTTTTGATTCATGAAAGAAAAGTACACCTGAAAGCAAAGAGTCCCGAAACGTCCAAAGACTCTAACGATAACAGTGCTGTGTCTTTTCAAAAGGACCTTGATAAACAGAAGACATGCAGTGATAAGAGTTCTTATCAATGTCCTGAGTGCAATGAGAAATTTAAAACAAAGATGAGTTTCACGAAACACATGAAAGAGCATACAGGAGATAAGATCTATCAATGCGGTGAATGCAAGAAGGGTTTCACTTCAGAGTCTGGTCTCAAACGTCATATGAGAATACACACAGGTGAACGGCCCTTTCAATGCTCTCAATGTTATAAGCAGTTTGTTTCAAAGAAGCAATTCAAGTTGCATACGCTAAGACACAAAAGGGCAACACTCTCATGTAGCTATTGTGATGTGAAGTTTTTGGCACGAGGCGATCTTAATCGACACATCCGCACACATACAGGGGAGAAGCCCTTCCAGTGTGATATATGTAAGAAAAGATTCAACAGAAATTCTGATGTTAATAAGCATCTGCAGAAGGCAAAGGCATCCGGTCAGGGTCCATACCCATGTGCAGATTGTGATGAGATATTTTGTTTGAAGGTTGGTTTAACAAACCATATGATAACGCACATCCAACCAATGCCTTATCAATGTTCTGAATGCTTGCAAAAGTTCAAAAGCTCGTCAGAATTAGAGTCACATGATATGAATAAACACAAAGGAAAAAGGATCCAATTCTTGTCTAATTTGTAAAGAGACATTTTTGTCCCAAGATTACCTTAGTGTACATATGCAAATTCACTCTGATGAGAAACCATACAAATGTTCTGAATGTAGAAAGAGGTTTAGTTTGAAGGAATACCTTGACACACATAAGATAATACATTCAGCCATAAAGCCTTTTGAGTGCAATGAATGTGACGAGAGGTTCCATCGCAATCAAGCTCTGAAAAAGCATATGATGAGACACGCAGGAAACGAGCCATATCCTTGTTCTGAATGTAATGTAAGATGTCTATCCAAGCCTGGTCTTGTGCGGCATATGGCTACACATAGTGGTACAAAAGACCACCAGTGTTGCAAATGTGGGAAAATGTTTGCTAGACCACATGATCTCCGCAAGCATGAACAATCACATGAGGAAGAACCTGAGACTTATTTGTGTTTTATATGTGGCCAGACGTTCGATCATAAGAAAAATTACCATGCTCATATTGGTACGCATACGAGAAGACAGCATGGTGGACGTCCAACATGCAAAGCAAAAGACTCTTCCGAAACCTCTCATTTGTTGAACACATCCGATGGGCGTATTAGCTCACCTACAAGATTCCTTGAATGTTCTGAATGTCAGAAGTGTTTTTCTAGGCGAAGTAGTCTTACAAGGCATATGAAAAGCCATATGAGCGCAAGGCCTTCTACTGTAACTCATTGAAGACTTGCTCTAGGCATATGAAAAGCCATATGAGCGTAAGGCCTTCTACTTTAACTCACTGAAGACTTGCTCTAGGCATATGAAAACTCATATGAGCGTAAGGCCTTCTACTGTAACTCACTGAAGACTTGCTCTAGGCATATGAAAACTCATATGAGCGTAAGGCCTTCTACTGTAACTCACTGAAGACTTGCTCTAGGCATATGAAAACTCATATGAGCATAAGGCCTTCTACTGTAACTCACTGAAGACTTGCTCTAGGCATATGAAAACTCATATGAGCGTAAGGCCTTCTACTGTAACTCACTGAAGACTTGCTCTAGGCATATATGGAAACTCATATGAGCGTAAGGCCTTCTACTGTAACTCACTGAAGACTTGCTCTAGGCATATGAAAACTCATATGAGCGTAAGGCCTTCTACTGTAACTCACTGAAGACTTGCTCTAGGCATATATGAAAACTCATATGAGCGTAAGACCTTCTACTGTAACTCACTGAAGACTTGCTCTAGGCATATGAAAACTCATATGAGCGTAAGGCCTTCTACTGTAACTCTCTGAAGACTTGCTCTAGGCATATGAAAACTCATATGAGCGTAAGGCCTTCTACTGTAACTCTCTGAAGACTTGCTCTAGGCATATGAAAACCCAAATGAGCCGCTCAAATATGATTGAAAATACTCCCTTGTCGTCCAAAGAATATAAATTACACACCATTCCAGTTAACATCTGTTATACTAGATAGCCTTAATTACACTTTCCTATATATAAGGGTTCTTAATAGTGCCTTGTTTGTTTCTTGAACTGGCCAGCCTTCCATCATTTGACCATCTATTGTAGTTGATATAACCAGCAGAAAATGACCAGGAGTAAAATATGCTAATTACACTCTTTGCAATTGATATTGCGTGGCAAGCTGTAGACCTATCGCACCTTTGTATCTTTAAGACTTGTCTAATATATACATGTATGTTTATTGTATAGTAATGCAAATGTTGTTTGATATCAATAATCTAATGGTGCTAGCAAAGTAATAATCATGGTAATAATAATGAAATTAATCATTGCAGATATGTATCTTAAGAATTTCAGTCATGTTAGTTGATTAATTACCAATCAATTGCTTTTCCGTCAATGAAGCGATCAACTGTGTCTTGATGTACAGTCTATCTATGTAACCTATAGATACGGTAGCTTATAGCAAAATTTAGTGGCACAAAAAGATGAATGCAGAAGGCACAATAGTTTAATAGTGGGTGTTTGTGAATTGAAAATTCTTATTTGATGTATGTGAATGAAGTCTAATTATAATAATTATAATAATATGTCTTGTTTACCCAGGGTAGCCTCATCAGTATTCATACTGTTCTCCCTGAGGGCCCTGCAAGCACCATAGTAGTACATTTACAAGATCCCTATCCTGTAGATGTGGTTATATATAATATTTTTGTGATATAGTAGGGATTTCCAGCAATTATGCATTTGAGATTTTTGAGTTCTGGATGTGTCTCTTCATGCCACTACATGTACCTAATGATATAGCAGATATCTGTATGAACAATTTCAATCATTTTTAATAAAATTAAATGACCAAAATTTAAAGGTGTCTTGCAAATTTTGTTGAAAATTTAAGGAGATGTAAGTCGATTCTCTGTTTTTGTTTCAGTTCGTTTTTCACTTTATTTTATTTTACTTTGTTCTAATTTATTTTGTATTTTTCTTTAATAGAGAAAAAAAAAGAGAAGACAACAAAAGTAGAGGAGCAAAAAGAAGAAGTCTGTGAAGAAGAAAAGTGGGAGAAGGAGAAAGAGAAGAAAATTAACGGGAGATATAGAGAAGAGAAGGGGGAGAAGGAGAAAGAGAAGAAAAGGGGGAGAAGGAGAAAGAGAAGAAAAGTGGGAGAAGGAGAAAGAGAAGAAAACGGGGAGAAGGAGAAAGAGAAGAAAACGGGGAGAAGGAGAAAGAGAAGAAAACGGGGAGAAGGAGAAAGAGAAGAACACGGGGAGAAGGAGAAAGAGAAGAAAACAGGGAGAAGGAAAAAGAGAAGAAAACGGGGAGAAGGAGAAAGAGAAGAAAACGGGGAGAAGGAGGAAGAGAAGAAAACGGGGAGAAGGAGAAAGAGAAGAAAACGGAGAGAAGGAAAAGAGAAGAAAACAGGGAGAAGGAGAAAGAGAAGAACACGGGGAGAAGGAGAAAGAGAAGAAAACAGGGAGAAGGAAAAGAGAAGAAAACGGGGAGAAGGAGAAAGAGAAGAAAACGGGGAGAAGGAGAAAGAGAAGAAAACGGGGAGAAGGAGAAAGAGAAGAAAACGGGGAGAAGGAGAAAGAAGAAAACAGGGAGAAGGAGAAAGAGAAGAAAACGGGGAGAAGGAGAAAGAGAAGAAAACGGGGAGAAGGAAAAAGAAAAGAAAACGGGGAGAAGGAGAAAGAGAAGAAAACGGGGAGAAGGAGAAAGAGAGGGGGGGAAACCCCCACATTGAAGCATTTGAGCCCACTTTTATTTATTCCGTTGTCCAATGTGGCCTTTGTGCAGTACATTTACGATAAATTGGCACAAATCGCGGCTGATTGCAATCACATTTGATGAAGTTGACTGAAACAACAATAATTGATGTGAATCTTGTCTTTAAAATGGTCCTTTTTTTTAATAAAGAAATAAAGGGCAAGGATTGTGCTCTATTTTATCAATATCTGTTGTAATACTGGCTTTAGTCTTTCAAATGTCATGTAGATTGTCTTCTTATTAACGTACATGTATGTATTAACAAAGAGTTTCATATTACACATATTCCTGTTACATACAGAGTGTGCAGTATATCACATGAAATATGAATTGGTTTGGTGTGCAGTGGGAACTGGATGACATATTTTGGTAGTCCTATAAACATACATGTCATGTGAGGTTAATCCTTTCTCTCTGAAATCTCTCTGGTAGCCTGATTTCTTAACCACTCCTTAATATTTTTAACAAAAAATAGTTTGCATGTCTCTATATTTCCATCACACACAAAATGTAAAAAAAACTCTCTTGATGCTGAAAAGTAGACTATTACAATTTCTGTACATGTGCATAGGTTATATTCTATCGCAGATGTTGTATATTTATTCTACTTGCCATCTTCCTCATAAATCATTCTATGACAAAGAGTGTTGATGCACAGTACAGTTATACCTCAGTCTCCTATCCTCTTACAAATTGTACTCATGACTGTGTAGTACGTTGCATTGAGTTTCTATTTGGTCCCAGGATACTCTAAAGCAGTAGCTCTCAAACCTTTTCTGGACAATCCAGGGCCCGGCAAATTATGTTGTGGCTTTTTTTAAAACTTGCATTAACGACTGATGAAATGATGCCTACCAACTGAGATTTATTCTAGTAATAAAGGTCTTGTACCATAATCTTTCTTCTTTCTTTTTACTCTTCAATAATCCCTCCCCCCCCCCCCCCCCTCTCTCTCTCTCTCTCTCTCTCTCTCTTTTATCTTTATCTTTCTCTCTCTCTTTCTTCCTCTCTCTTTCTTCATTCCTCTTTCACTCCCCCCCCCCCTCCCTCTTTCCAACTAATTAACTCACTAAATTTTATCTTAATCTTTTCCTTTTTTTAAACATTTACAGTATTCTCTCCAGTCATTTTCATTGGCATCTTCTCAACAACCATATAATAAAGCAATATTCTAGATACACAAATACATTTGCCCTTTCAATAAATTTAATGGATGTCACAAACTTTTACGTAACAATGCATATTTAAAAAATCAATTCAAATTTCAGTTTCACATAATTGTCACAATAGCTTGCAATTCAGCATTCAGTTCCGATTGAATATAATTGAATACAGAATATCAAAATCTTTGTATTCTCACAATGAACATTGCATAAAATGACTAAAAATTTCAAAAACTTTGATTGGTTTAGTACCTGATTATAATCCACCTTAGCCACATAGTACAAATTACTGACTCTTGTCAATCTATATCACATAATACAAACCATTAAAAATTATGGACAACCTATTTTTCAGTACCATGGTTTAGTCTTATCAAAGTTGTTGGGAAATTTTTTGATTGACATTTACTTTATAGAAGTATGTACAGGTGTCTATTATATACTATCGTAAATATGGGATGGGTGTTTAAAGATAATATGTCCCTTTTGCAGCCAACATGTATTATGGACATGTATTATGAACGTGTATTGAACGAACCTGTACATAAAGACCACCTGTCTATAAAGGTAACTTTAGGTCTCCCTTGAGTGGTCTTTATGCAGAGGTTTCAGTGTATAAAAAATAACAGAACAGTTGTAGAAAAATGTGGCTATAACGGCTTGGTCAAAGCAGAGACATATCCATATAGTCAAAGCTTATTTCTTCATGCCATTTTCTCAAATATGGCAGTATTTGAAGAGAAACCTTTATACATTATCTGTGTGGAGCCAGGAGAGCATTAACTCATACCATTTTATAGAATGATCACCCTTTTGACTGCACACAGACATGTTACATTGATACATGTTCTTCTAATTTAAAAGGGTAATAAAAAGGTGGGATAGCTCACGCATAACTACTTTACAAATACGATAAACTTGCTTCAGCGTCTACGCACAATCATTATAATGGTTAAATGCTATATACGGACAAGGCAAGCTAACTGAAAGTCTTTTAAAGATATCACATGTTGTCTTCACATTTATGATTTTGCTTTAAATACCTACTAGCTCCCTTTAAAGATAAACTCCAGTTCTGGTAATGCGATTGCATTGTGAAAGAAAAGGTGTGGAATAGATCAGAAACAGTTGATCATGTAGCATGTATGTATTGGTGTGCACTGCAAGGTTCTGGAGTCATCAAAATCATCATAAATTTGGCCGAGTCTTGGTAAAGTAACAAGCACTGTACACAGAAAGCTATATATGGGACAACACACACGGTGTCAGGGCTAGTACTACCTTGATTTCCTTGTCTTTCTATGCTCATTACTCAGCCAGTATACATTTTCTTCCAAAATTGTTTGGCACATGTCATTTATTTGTAATCTTGAACATTCAGTGTAAGTTCCGTTTGATTCTGTGAGAATTAATTTTCTTCTTTTTACCAGAACTGGAGTTTATCTTTAATAATTACAGGAACGTATGAATACAAACTATGAAAGAAATTTTGAATTTCAATGTCGGGTCTATTTCAGTGTTCAAATTTGTCATAAATGCTACATCATACAATAGTTTAATACAATATAAAACCGTTGTAATTAAATTCAGAGTACTATCAAAAAGTGCTAGGAGATTACAATACCGGTATCAAGATATCTTTTATACTAATTTCCATCATAAATTTGGTCAATTTTAATTTTTCGTCCCATAAAGGCATAATTCTTTGAAAGGCAAAACAAGCTGTAATGGCATAGTAAAAAGGTTAAACACATGAAACACCCTAGTGACATCACTGATTGTTTGTTTTTGAAATATAATGGGCAATAACAACGTGAGCAAAAACATGTAAATTCTTTCCTTTTCCAATCAATTTACAGCAAGATCAAATAGCTACATTATAAACAACTATATACCTGAAAACAAAATAACAAAAAAGAAAATAAAAATGATTTGCACACTATCACTTTTATAATATATGCAAACAAAGTCCAGCTAGTAATGTTTGTATATGTACAGGCATGATGAATTTTGCACATTTATAGTTTATACAATTAACACTTTGGACATCGCGATGTGAATATGGTACATGTACATGAAAATAGGTATAAAACAATGCCACAATAATAGAGTGAGAAAAATGAAGACTGCATTGATGGACTACCATGGCAAATACAATATTATGACGTAAGGAAAATGTTTACACAGCTTGAAAACAATGCCTATATTACAAGTATAACCCTAGCAATATAAAAATAATAGGCATGGTTATTTTAGGTAATAAAGATGAATGACTGGTTTATTGTAATAAATAAATAAATAAACCATGACTAGTCTAGTTCTTGCTCTTTGTTGGCTCCATTCACTAAATGTATTTTATTGTCATGATGTGAATGTAATCTATAATTATTTGGTAATGAGTAAAGGAAACGAAAAAGCAATCTCAAACCTGAAGGTCTAAAGTTGAATCAAGTCAAAAGCTGAAGACTGGAGATGGTGCACATGGTTGTAGTCTACCAAAATATACAATCCCTGTTCAAGGTTCAAGCACCACAATTTGAATTTTCAATAACGACTATATCTCCACCCGTCCGCCCCCCCCCCCCCCAAACGTGTGCAAACATCTTTTCTTACATAGATAGACACAATTATACAACAATTGACAAGACGCAGAAAACAAAATCTTCTTTTTCCAATTTTACATACATATTGTAGAAGTTGAAAAGACCACTTAAACACCAATATGTTATAACACATCAAGATTCAAAATGTTCACAAAAATAGGACAACGTTTGCACCATTTCTCTTTTTCTAAACATGAATACAAAATATGACAAGATGATCTGAGACGGAGGGAGGGAGGGCGTAACGAATACACAGTATGGCACAATAGAGTACTATCGGTATAATAGTCAAGATAAGATTCAGTACTTTACACATGAAAACAGTGGTACAATAAATTATGCAGTTACTAGTAGATTACAGGTATGCTTTCCACAACTAAGTGCTTTAATGTAGAAACATAATTTTCAAATATTCTTCATCAATGTTCCTTCAGTTTTGTTATGGATTACAACACACTGACATGTGTACATTATAAACTACAGACCATACATGTAGGGCTGTAAAAACTCTAGCAATGTCAAACATGACATAAATATAAGCAGATGATGACGGAAAGTTATTTTTGTGCACACAGACCAATCAGCATGGAGAATAAACATGTCATGAACTATATACAGCTGAAGATGACTAGGCACGTCTTCATCATCTCGAGATTGCCAAATAGCCCGCTATTTCTGATTTGGGAAATAATCCCGAAGTAACAAATCGCGTCTTAACTATCTCGAGATTCGACCTCGAAACTTGAAACTTGACCTTGAGAAATTAGCTCGAGATATTTTGCTCAGCGTTAGCGCGTATTGCGAATCTTTGGTCTAGTGAAGACGCATGGGACAAATAGCTGGATATTTTGCCAAATAGTGGGATATTTTGCAAACTATCCTAAGATATCTTGGGATGACAATCCTGACCAAATATCCTTCTAATTGCTACTTCGGTCCGATGAAGATGCAAATTAACTGGATAGTTTGCGATCGGGATAGTTCAAATAGCTGGATATTTGGCAATCTCGAGATAGTGAAGACAGGCCTACTGAGGCCTCTCAATCTCATCCATATGACTGAATGATATGATGAAGGTCATTACATGTACAATAAAACATTGTGTTCAAACCTGAAGGGCATTAGCATGGGAATTCTTTATAAAAACTTGATGTTTTTAGGAATTCCGTTGCTAACAAAGGATGCAACAAGAATGCTAGACCGCATGTATCTAGCTTTTTACAATACAAATTACTTGCTACTTGTTCATGTAAGATTGCCTGACTAAATGTGGACTTGCATACACAAGTGTCCTTCTAGGACTAGTTCTACATGAAACACTAATGTATGCTACATATTGGAACTAAAGTTCCATGAAAGTTTAAATGAAATCTATTACTGACATACGTTTAGTTTTCATATTTGACACAATATTGTGACAAATTTTCTATTCAACAACAGTGTGGCTCTGATACATGTCATTGGAATACTAAGCAATACTTGCAGAATAATAAGTTATACATGTGATGTAGGTAATGCAGCAACAGCAAGATGAAACAATACATGTTGAATGGATGTTCAGTGGCTAGACTCGCCCTTTAGGCCACAACATTGTATGATATTTCCATGAAATCATCCCAAAGATTTATTTTTTCTTCACACTTTACCATAGTTTGTGACTCGTACTAAATTTTCAATTTGAATTACCAAGCAAGGTGTCAATAAACATGACTTTAGTCATGCCTTCCAAGATACGGAAATATGAAGCATATTAACCTTTGCGCCATCAGTTTGTCTGCGTCACATCTGAATGAGGCTTATTGGTGGTTTTGACCCAGATATACAACGTACATTATCAGATACATGTAATATCTGACATGACTACCGTAATAAGGTGTTCTAAGAACTCAAATAAATATGGCCATGCTGCATCAAATGTTTTGGATGGAAGGCAACATGACATTGTAGAGAAAAACCCTGAACTTCCTTCATGCATCTAGAAGTACATATACATTATTTTAAATCGTTTTATGGAAGTGAAATTCACAGGCAACCCCAATGACTAACAATAACAGCATGATCTTCCTTCCACAGAAGCAGACAAGTAACTTTCAACTATGACATGTGTACATGTACTGTATGTCCAGAATCTTCTACAAAACATAAGCGCTCCAACATGCACCAGTGTATCTGAGTCATTCAGTTCTTTTTCCATAAATATTCTCTAGGGTAGCACTTATAGACACACTGAAGACAAGGAGTGGCCAAGGTGTAGCCATCTCTTCTGAGGACATAATGTAACTTGTAACTTGTACATGCAGATGAAACATTCTGAAGACATCAATGACTGTTACTGCAACAACAGCTTCCACTAAACAGCAAAGTGATTCTGTAACTTGTCTGAGTTTGTAAAGCAGCATCTTGAAGGATCTAGATCAGACTGACGTCTCTGACTGAAGGCGCAACGCAAAGCGGTTCTTCTTGTAGTCAAAGACCTCTTCCCTGATCTTGTACTGTGGTATCTTCATGACAAAGACCTGGAGCAGGACCTCACCCTGCCTGAGTTGAAAGGTTGTGCCCTCCTTGAGAGGGCGGTTTACTAAGGTGTCTGAGACCAGCTCCCAACCCTGGATAGGGTTATGGTGGTGCTCCGACAGCAGGATGTTGGGACCAGGCTGAAAGAAGGTCTCCAGGAAGGATCGTGGAGCCAGGTTGTAACTGATACAGACAGCCAGATGATCCATCACAGCTTCCATAGGCCATCTGGGTTGCTGCCGAGTGATGCGTAGGTACTTCTGCAGAGGGCGGGCTAACGATGGAAAGATGGACTGTGCCGCTTCCGTTGGATCCATCGCATGGTTGCCTGGATGCGTGTCTTCATGGACACGCTTGATGTGCGTGAAAGCTTCCTCAGCTGCAACAAGCAACCTTGCCCTGCGCTTTTTGACACGCCTGTCGTATTCCTGCTCTTCGTAAAACCTCTCGTTTCGGCTCTGGTCACGCCGATGTGCAGCAGTGGTCATTATGGCTCGCGAATGACCAGTAACATTATCATTACCAACGCCACCATCTACATCATAAAACTTAAAGTTACTTAGCTTCTGAGCCACGCGCGATGTCGTCGGCACGCGGAGAAGGTGAGAATTGTAAATTTGAAAGTCACGAGAATAGTGTTCCAGGACATGAGCGGCTGAGCGCTGGATGCTTAGCTGACCTATCGAGTAGTACTGGCTCATCCCATCTGGAGAGCGAACAACTTTCAGCATATATTTAGGCTGGAGGTGTCGCAACTCAAACATAATTACAGCTACATAATGCATGAAGAGGAGGGCATCGGCCAATGACCCAGCGTACGAGACAATCCCTGCATAGTTTGTCTCTTTGCGCATCAAGACGCGCATGACGAAGAAGAGCCAGTATGCCAGAAGCAAAATAAAGATGAGCGCCATCATAATGAGGCGAAAGAGGTAGACTCGCGGCATGGTTGCTCTGGGTTTGCGGAAGAAGAGTGCCCAGCTACCGATCGCAAGGATGAGTAACTTGAACGCCATGCTGATGAAGAGTCCGTCACAGTGGATGCCGCATTCGGCTGGTTCCCAAAGAAGACTTGGTAGCACCACAAACGCTACTGGAGACACAAAACCGACTATTGATAAGACGGCAAAAAGGAGGATGGAAAAGTAACGTGTGCAGTCGAAGCCAACCCTTGAATCCATTCTCTTGGCCAGACGAGATAGATCTTCATCAGACGATCGGTCCGATGTCCCGGTAATGGCCGTGGTGTTGTCTCCCCAGTTGTCATCTTGAGGTAGTATCTGGACCTCAATAACCTAAGAAAAACACAAAAAATAGAAATACATTTATAGGTAAAATGAACCATTCTCATTCTAAAACCTTTGTAATAATTTTTCAGAGTGGAATAGTTCTACCAAGACAAATGACTATTCAGTTAAAGAGAAGGTTGAGTTCTGGGAAGAGGTAAAAAATAATTTGTGAGCGTTATCATTGTTATTATGCAAGGGTGGAAGAACATCAGATTAAACATGTTCCCTGAAAAGCATGGCTCTTCAAATGCCTTCATATTCTAAATATGACATAAAATACGTAAAAATCGGGGGGTAGGTTTTTTTTCGCCATGTGCTCATGTAGTCCCATATACATCATTCTGTGTACAGTGCTTGTAACTTTGCCAAGCTTTGGCCAAATGTCTCATCATTTTGATGATTCCAGAACCTTGCAATACACACGAATACTGATATACTAGATGATCAACCTTTTCTGATAGATTCCACACCGTTTCTTTCACAATGCAATCACATGACCAGAACTCAACTTTATCTTTAAACAGTGTAGAGTCATGTAATTTCAATGTTATTTCTTATTGTGCTTGGAAGCGGTCACAATGCCTTGCATGATGGGATACTAATGAATTGATTCTTCGACATGGCTATGAAAGTAATTGATTTGCTATTCAATTTGTCCTAGAACAAAAAATCTCTGAAAGTGTATAGGAAATACGCTTAAAGGTAAAGACCAGTATTGGAAACGCCCCAATTTCAAAAAATGAAATGGAAGCTCTTATTACCAATCATGTGAAAGAATATGTTTTGAATAGTACATGACGATAAAAATTTTGACAGGAAACCGCCTACTAATTGATATATTTGGTAAATTAATATATCTATATACTGTTGAGAGATACAAATGCACATGTCGCGCATGTGTGTGTAGTCCCATATACATCTTTCTGTGTACAGTGCTTCTAACTTTATGAAGACTTGGCCAAATTTCTTATAATTTTGATGATTCCAGAACCTTGCAGTACATCTATGCTAGATGATCAACCTTTTCTGATCGATTTCACGTTTCTTTCACTATGCAATTGCATGACCATAACTGGTCGTTAGCTTTAACGTCAGTAAACACACACAGAATGTATACTTTCAATTTTGAAAATGTGTCATCTATTCACAATGTAACTAGTACAAATAACCCCAAGTTATATCAGGCCATTCTTTCCTACTGCAGCAATCACTTGGTTAAAACCTGGCTTACTGGTGAAAATCTGGGTCATGGAGACCCCCCCCCCCCCCCCCCCCCCCCCCCCCCCTCTCCTCCTCCTGCCCCTAAGAAGGAAGGTTTTGGTTTTCCCTTTCAGATAATGATATAATATTCAAAGTGAATGCGCAGCACATAAATGAAACCATAGGAATATTAGGTCCATAACATGTACATGTAAGCCTACATGTATGCAAATAACAAAGAGTAAAATGGACTAGAAAGAAAAAGACTGACAGTAACTTGATATGAGAGGATGAAAGCTATGTAAATTTAGACATAAACATTCCCAATGCAATTAGGAGAAGAGGACTTCAATCTATGCTAAGACTTTCACTAACTCTCTAAGGGAAGGCAACTTTATTATCACTCGCGTTCGTCCGGGTTCGGGACGCCTACTTATCTCTTAATCCCCCGTTCCCGGACGCGTATTGTACGCTGGCGGTCCCTTGGCGTCCCTTGCTCGCGTCTATTGTTGTCTGTTGGACAATAGAGCAGGCAGCCAGAAAAGAAGCCATCCCGTCCGCTAGGACCGCTGTCAATGAACCTCACCGCTATCCAGCCCCTCTCTAATCCTTACTAATCTGGCGTCCCCTGACAATAGCTGACCCGTCTAGAACGCGTTAATCTGGTGTTCCCTGACAATAAAGTTGCACCCGTCTAGCTCGTGTTTAAAATACAAGATAGTAAATTTTCATAGATGAATTTTCAGTCTTGAAAGCAGAGCTAGAGCTGCAATCCTCCCGTGTTGATTGATAATAATTTGTCTACAAAATGTGTCGCGCGCTAAAATAATAAACCTAACCAGCAACGCCTCAAGTCTTTCTACATACAGCCGCATATGAATAAAAGCTTCTTGTGCGACACTGCAAATATATAAATCATATTTAGTAGTGTCTGTATTCCCCCAACCTATTAATCAGTACTGCATTGCGTGTATCAGCAGTTCGCGCAAATCAAAACATGTGGATAGCGGTCACGTGACCTAAAATGCGGTCACGTGATCTAAACCCTACAGCGCTATGGAACGCCATCGCCGCCATATATCGCAAGCGAGCTTGCGTTACTGGTTAGTAGCTTACGGTAGTTAGTTGTAGTGCTTGCGTTACTGAGTAGTAGCTTGCGGTAGTTAGTTGTAGTGCTTGCGTTAGTTGATCGGCCAATTACTGTGCAGGATTATCGTTTACGTACACAAAACGGGAAATACAGTACCGCATGTTAAACATGTGTACGTATATTTAACTCTGGCGAACCAGAGCACTTGTTATAGCGGGCCGTCGGGTAGCCTTTTCGGCCGTGTCGCGAATTTTGTTATGCAAAGGTACACGATCGAGGCGAGTATGTGTCAGTGTTACAGTATAGTTCGTACTATTTAGTCCTTATAAGACTGGTCTGTATCTTTTAATCATACTTTATCACTTCTCAAATGGGAAAATTCTGGCATTTTACTCTCTGAAAAGTTTACAGTTTGAACACCAAAAAGGGAAACAGATGTGGCGCGGGACGGAGCTAGAATTGTATGGGGCATCTTAGATAGCCCGACTTGGCCTGTCAATTCATTATATATATTTTTTAATACGTCTTGTCGCAAGCATTGAGGGGGTGGGGGAGGGGCTCAGGCTGTTTTGCAATTTAGGGCGTGGGCTGAAAGGGAACTAAAAGGAATTGATTGGGAGTAGGTCTATTTTTAATATTTTTTGTTTTATTTAGGCCTTTTTGTTAAATATTTTATTCCTAGGCAAGATATAAAACAGACATTGAGAAATGATTGATTGAAGATATTACGTAGAATCAAAGTACAATATGAAGGAAAAATGAAGAGTAAACCAGCCAATGCATGAGGATGGCCAAATAATTCTTGAATTCTGTCAAGATGTTATCTGTGTCGGCTGGTGCACGCAAATTGAACAAATCTAGTACATAAGGGAATAACAATAATAATGATTATTTACATCCAGAAGCCTTATACTTTTATACTGAAAAAGAAGAAAAGAAAAGATAATTTTCATTTATATAACAGTTCTTATCAAGTATATAAAGCTACATAAGGAGATCGAATTTCAGTGTGTGAGTATAATCTTGTGTGTGAGAAAATGAGCTAAAAATGGGGTTTTTAAATGGATACTTGGGTTTTAGTATAAAAGGCGCTACAGATTTTATTTTTTTTGTGAGATAATAAAACATACTTGATACTAGCTTTAGAATTCAAACATTTTAATCCTTTATTTTGTAACGTTGCTAGTACAGTCAAGATATGAAAAAAAAGGGGTCAACCTAAAACTAATTGCAACAGAAACGATTCCACTTGAATATTATCTGGAAAAGACATAAAAATAACATACTAAAAGTTGACAAAAATTGTAGTGGTGGATCAGTGCCTAATTTGCATAAATTCAAAATGGCCGCCATGTCGGACCCTGGTAGACACACAAAACCTATTTTAGCCTATATCTCTAGATCTGATACACATAGAAAGCTAAACGTAGTGTCTTTACCAATGTTTTTGGGGTCAAGGAACATGATTATAGCATTATAAGCAGCTTACAACTACTCTTTCACTCTTAATTTGCATAAATTTGCATATAATTAACCCTTTTAAAAGTCAAAATGGCTGCCATGTTGCATGTTTAAAACTATTTCTCATCTGATACTTATAGAAAGTTGATTTTAGTGCCCTTATCCATGTTTAGGGGGTCAAGGAACATAATTATAGCATTATCAGCAGCTTAGAACTACTCCTTGACTCCTAATTTGCATAAATTTGCATATAGTTAACCCCTTTTAAATTCTAAATGGCTGCCATTTTTTCATTTTTAAAACTATATCTCTAGATCTGAGACACATAGAAAGCTAAACAAAGTGTCTTTACCGAAGTTTTGGGGGTCAAGGAACAAGATAATAGCATTATAAGCAGCTTACAACTACTCCTTGACTCCTAATTTGCATAAATTTGCATATAATTAACCCTTTTTAAAGTCAAAATGGCTGCCATGTTGCATGTTTAAAACTTTTTCTCATCTCATACTTATAGAAAGTTGATTTTAGTGCCCTTTTCCATATTTAGGGGGTCAAGGAACATAATTATAGCATTATCAGCAGCTTAGAACTACTCCTTGACTCCTAATTTGCATAAATTTGCATATAGTTAACCCCTTTTAAATTCTAAATGGCTGCCATTTTTTCATTTTTAAAACTATATCTCTAGATCTGAGACACATAGAAAGCTAAACGAAGTGTCTTTACCGAAGTTTTGGGGGTCAAGGAACAAGATAATAGCATTATAAGCAGCTTAGAACTACTCCTTGACTCCTTATTTGCATAAATTTGCATATAATCAACCCCTTTTAAATTCTAAATGGCTGCCATTTGTTCATGTTTAAAACTATATCTCTAGATCTGAGACACATAGAAAGCTTAACGAAGTGTCTTTACCGATGTTTTGGGGGTCAAGGAACAAGATAATAGCATTATCAGCAGCTTACAACTACTCCTTGACTCCTAATTTGCATAAATTTGCATACAATTAACCCTTTTTAAAAGTCAAATTGGCTGCCATAATGTTGCATGTTTAAAACTATTTCTCATCTGATACTTATAGAAAGTGATTTTAGTGCCCTTATTCATGTTTAGGGGTCAAGGAACATATGAGCAATGATTATATAATTAAGGTGCATGTATGATTAAATATTTTCTTTAGAGTAGCTCACAATATACGTCACGGTGTTGCCAATTTATGTTTGCTTGATTACAACTTCAAAAATTCATAATTTTCTTTAATATTTCTTCTTGTATTTTGCTCGAACCTTCACTGATCTGTTTCTTTAATTTTTCTGCTTCTGTTAAAACCAACTTCTAATCAGGGTGGACTTCTCCTTAAACTTTGGTGTTTTAACCATTTTCTTTGGTTAACAAACTTGACTGTACCATTTACTTCAATTCAATTTGTTTATTCGTCCATGTAAAAATATAAAAATAAGCTTCGGTCATATAGCGTGATGGATTTAAAGCAAAAACATACACAATGATATGAGAATCACTGTGTCAATTCAAGTTGCAAATTCCATATTCCGCAGCTTACTAATAGGGTGTATTGCACAAATGAATACATGAATTTCCGAATATCATTACTAATTAAAAAAATGCAGTTATACTGATTTCATAGTAACAATATTACAATAGGCTTACTTAGAATTATTGGATAAATTAAAATTCTATAGTGTAAATGCGAATATTAAAAATAAAAATAGAATTAAAGCTATATATCTTATTTTGCCTAAATGATGAGATTTCAGAATAAACTTTGGAATACCGTTGTTAAGTACAAACTGCAGCTACACTGAATAGACTATTACAATTTGAATAATATTCAATTAATTAGATCAATAATGCTAACAATAACTGTATTTATAGATTAATTAACAATTATTACATTATTGCATTGAACACAGAAAAAATTGCATTTATTAAGATATTTAAATAACATAAAACATTGAAAATTTAACATTTAGGCAAGAGAATGGCAAAGAAACACCAGAACTCTGAATAATCTGACTCATAGCTAAAAATGCCTATTATTGAGAACATTTACTTGGTGTCTTACCCGAGTCCTTATGGTAATATAACTTGATGATAGAATTATTAGCAAATTAAACTATCACAGAGTCTACATTATATTTACAAATGGTTTGCATATAATTTATAAATAGTTACATATTTACATATATTTGCATAATTGCATAAAATTTAATATTATTAGGTTCATTAAATTGAAATAGGCTTCCACAAAGCGTAATTAATTCTTTATTTTTTTGTTCTGAGAATGATTTTTTTTTTAATGGAACTGAGCAGATTCCCTGTTTCCATGGTTAAGGAACCGTTGTATTGGGACCTCCATAGCCAGTCGCCATAAACTAGGATAAGATCACATAAATTACTATAAGATTAAACATCTGAGAAAAAATAGTTATCATTCTACTTTTCCTGCTGTTTTACCGGGGATGCTTTTTCAAATATCATCAACATTCCAAAACTTTGTTTTAAACTTAAGCAAAATGACAAGGCTCACCTAGTGTTCAGAAAATTAGAGTGGTTCTTAACAGTTTGCTAGGAATGCTTTCGGATTAAAATAAGGACCTATGCATTTATACCAAATACATCTTGATGACACTAATTTGCAAAGTAGAAAGAAAATCATGAAAACAAATGAGCATCCATATTAGAATATGATGCATTTATCAATCATTGGATGTAAGGTGCAAATGTTTATGGTTGATTATCTGGCAACCTGTGGATAAAAATAAGAATTAGAAGTTGTGCTTCTTAATGTCTCAACCATTTTGCAAAAGTATCTACCATTTACATTTATATTTCTTCCAAGAAAAGTACTGCTTCAAGGCCTTGAAGATTGCGCACTGTGTGTGTATGTGAGGAGCCTGTGTGAGCCTGCTGGCCAGGATCCTTGTGCATATACAGTATACCGGTATACAGGGTACAAGTAAAAACTTTTAATCCCGCGGGGGCAGTTAGGGGTGCTTCTTTCCCAGTGAGGACTTAAATGCCTCCAGGGAGAGTAAGCAGGCTGGATCTACTGGAAGGTTGTTCCAGTCCTTGGTAGTTCTGGGGAAGAAGGAGCTGATGTATGCTTGTCTAGTACACAGTGTCGCTCTGAAGCGGAATCCGTGACCTCTTGTTACAGATGTTGCTGCCTTAAGGTATTGTTGCCATTCAACGTCAACAAGACCAAAGCGGATGCGAAACAGCATTGCAAGACGGCTTTGCAGACGTCCACTAACTAGCGAGGGCCATTTTAGTTTGTTCGTCATAGATGTAACACTGCTGGTACGATCGTAGTCGCCACAGACGTACCGCGCACTCCTGCGTTGAACAATTTCGACCTTGTTGATGTTTCTTTGGGTGTGTGGATCCCATGCTGTTGCAGCATACTCCACTATGGGCCTAGTGTATGTGACATACGTAGCCTCCTTGATCTTTTGGTTGCAATGTCGAAAGTTACGGCGCAGGAAGGCACAGACAGAGTTTGCCTTCTTGACTGTGGCATCTACATGGGCATTGAAGTTCAGCTTCTGATCAATGTGGACCCCGAGGTACTTGGCTGAGTTGACCTGCTCCAGCTGATGACCATGGATGGTGTATTGGCCTAGGAGTGGCTTCTTCGTGTTGGTCACTCGCAAGACCTGGCATTTGGAGGGATGGAATTCCATCTTCCACGTCTTCTCCAAGTCCTGGAGCCTGTCTAGATCTTCTTGCAGTTTGTCACAGTCCTGGGTCGGTCTGATTGGTTTGTAGAGCAGACAGTCGTCAGCATAAAGGCATGTGGTTGAATGCCTAATGCAATCTTGTAGGTCATTGATGTAGATCAAAAATAACAATGGACCTAAGACGCTACCCTGGGGTACGACAGATGTGACCTTGGCTTCAGAGCTGAGTTGGCCCTCCAGTATGACTTGTTGGGTACGGCCAGTCAGGAAGTTCTCGATCCACTGAAGAGTAAGGCCGTGTATACCACAATGTTTGGCTTTGAGAAGGAGTCGTTTGTGAAAGACCTTGTCAAAGGCCTTAGCAAAGTCTAGTAGGATTACATCATACTGACCCTTGTCTTCCAGTCCTCTAGCAAGGTCTTGGATGGTGAGGATCAGTTGTGTCTCACAAGAACGGCGCTTCCGAAAGCCATGCTGATTTTCAGATAGAATGTCATGATGGATGAGGTGGTGGATAACTGCACAGTGAACAACATGCTCACACAGCTTGCATATGATCGCAGTCAGTGAAATCGGCCTGTAGTTAACCGGGGATGACTTGCAGCCCTTCTTGTAGATGGGAACTACAAGTGCCTTCTTCCACATCGATGGTACGCATCCTTGATGAAGGGAGGCTTGGAAAAGCAGGGTGATCGCAGGGGAAATCCGATCGGCGGTTTCCTTCAACATTCTGGCAGAGATTCCGTCTGGCCCTGTTGCTGTTACTCGACAAAATCAAAATTGTTTTTGCAACCACTGGATTATTTATTTGGAATGGACCAGTCATCTGCCAGAGCACAACAATTGTGTTGGATTCAAAGAATAAAAGAAGCCGATAAACAAGGATGGTTTCAAATTCTTCAATTTTATCTTTAAAAGAACAGTGATTGTTCCTGTTTAACTGTAACTACTACTAGGTCGAGCGTACTCGCACTGATTTGACAAGCTTTTTCCATTCAGTTCTATTCTCCATGATCTTTGGAGCTCCTGTCTTGGTAGACAGGTGTCTTTTGCTAACTGGTCAATGTAAGTCATTGCTGGGCGCCCTCTGGTGCGTTTGCCCTTGAGGGCTCCCAGAAGAGCATTTGTGAAATGATTTCACTCTTGCTCCTCCAGCAGTGCCCACTGAAACGAAGGCGACGGTCTCTCAGTCTGGCTTTTGCTTTTCGGATAATCAGGTCTTGTTTTGACTGATCAACCCACGAGCCAAGGTACTGAAAGTCTTGGACCTGCTTCAGCTTTGTCCTGTCAGCAGTACAGATATCGCCTTCACGAAGGTTGTACATCATGAATTCTGTTGTTCTAGGAGCTTCTGTGCCTTTTCCAGATTGTCTGAGATTAGTGCAATATCATCAGCAAAGTCGGATAACTATGGTTATAAAATGTTAGACAAAAACATTCCTAAGTTCTACCGAGCTATTTTCTTTGACCCCCTAAACATGAATAAGGGCACTAAAATTAACGTTCTATGAGTATCAGATGAGAAATAGTTTTGAACATGCAACATGGCAGCCATTTTGACTTTTAAAAGGGTCAATTATATGCAAATTTATGCAAATTAAGAGTCAAGGAGTAGTTGTAAGCTGCTTATAATGCTATAATCAAGTTCCTTGACCCCCTAAACGTGGATAATGGCACTAAAATCAACTTTCTATAACTATTAGATGAGAAATAGTTATAAACATGCAACTTGGCAGCCATTTTGACTTTTAAAAGGGTTAATTATATGCAAATTTATGCAAATTAAGAGTCAAGGAGTAGTTGTAAGCTGCTAATAATGCTATTATCATGTTCCTTGACCCCCTAAACATGGTGAAGGGCACTATAATCAACTTTCTATTAATATTAGATGAGAAATAGTTATAAGCATGCAACATGGCAGCCATTTTGACTTTTAAAAGGGTTAATTATATGCAAATTTATGCAAATTAAGAGTGAAGGAGTATTTGTAAGCTGCTTATAATGCTATAATCATGTTCCTTGACCCCTTAAACATGGATAATGGCACTAAAATCAACTTTCTATAAGTATGAAATGAGAAATAGTTTTAAACATGCAACATGGCAGCCATTTTGACTTTTAAAAGGGTCAATTATATGCAAATTTATGCAAATTAAGAGTCAAGGAGTAGTTGTAAGCTGCTTATAATGCTATAATCAAGTTCCTTGACCCCCTAAACGTGGATAATGGCACTAAAATCAACTTTCTATAACTATTAGATGAGAAATAGTTATAAACATGCAACTTGGCAGCCATTTTGACTTTTAAAAGGGTTAATTATATGCAAATTTATGCAAATTAAGAGTGAAGGAGTAGTTGTAAGCTGCTTATAATGCTATAATCATGTTCCTTGACCCCTTAAACATGGATAAGGGCACTAAAATCAACTTTCTATAAGTATGAAATGAGAAATAGTTTTAAACATGCAACATGGCAGCCATTTTGACTTTTAAAAGGGTCAATTATATGCAAATTTATGCAAATTAAGAGTGAAGGAGTAGTTGTAAGCTGCTTATAATGCTATTATCATGTTTCTTGACCCCCCAAACATTGGTAAAGACACTTCGTTTAGCGTTCTATGTGTCTTAGATCTAGAGATATAGGCTAAAATAGGTTTTGTGTGTCTACCAGGGTCTGACATGGCGGCCATTTTGAATTTATGCAAATTAGGCACTGATCCACCACTTCAATTTTTGTCAACTTTGAGTATGTTGTTTTTATGGCTATTCGAGATTATATGCAAGTGGAATCATTTCTGTTGCAATTAGTTCTTGGTTTTTTCCTATTTTGACTCTACTATGACAAGAACAGATTATCGTTTACCAACTAATTGCAAATGAGCCCTTGACATTTGAATCCTTTATTGAGATGCTTGGAAACTTTATCATTATATCGCATCACATCCAATGGGAAATTGTTTATAAAATGTCTTTTCTTAATCTTTAATTCAACTGATATTCTATTTCATATAATTAATTGTAAAATAGGAGAAATTATACTTAGAATGTTTTTGCCCTAAATTATGTTGAGCCGCAGATCTCTGCAGATGAGCACATGGAATGCACACGAACCAAGCGTAGGCCAGGCGCGGATCCAGGGGAAAGATGGGGCCCAGGGGGCCTTCCCCCAAAAAAAATATATTTAAAAAAATAATTTAAATTAAAAAAAAAAAAAGGAGAGAGGGGGAGAAGGAAAAGAAGTGAAAGGGAAAGAAGAGAGAAAGGGAAAGAAAGAAGAGGAAGAAGAAAAGAAAAGGGGAAAAGAAGGAGATCGGGGGGGGGGGCGAAAGGACCTTGCCCATGCTGTTGCCTCCCACCCCCCCCCCCCCCTCCGCAGCAAAAACAGAGAGCAGGAAAGAAAGAGAAAGAACAAAAAAAGGAAAAGAGGAGATAAAGGGAAGGAAAAAAGAGGAAGAAGAAAAAAAGAAGGGGGATATCGCCGACCGGTCGTGGATCGGGGGGGGGGGGGCAAAATGCCCTTGCCTCCCACCCCCCCCCCCCCCACCTCAGCAAAAGGAAGAAAGAGAGAGAGAGAGAGAGAAAGAATGGATAGGAAGGGAAGGGGAAGGAGGAAAGAGAGTGAAAGAAAATAAAAAGGAAGAAGACAAGAAAAGGGGGAAAAGAAGGGAAAATAAGTTACGATTTGTATCGCTTCTTCTTTCGTCATTGAGACCAAGCGCCAAATACGCACCTGATCAACCCTGGCGTACTGCGGGGAGGGGGGGGGGGGGGGGGCTTGGGGCATTTGACCCCAACAAAATTCCCCAACGTGGTTTATTTCTAAATCAATACCAGGGGTTTACAACTTTTGCTCAAATGACATAATTTTTCGGGATTTTTCCTCGCTTTTTAGTTCACTAAATTTTTGTATGCATTTGTTGGAAAATGACAAATTCAAAAATTTACAGTCAGGCAAGAAATATGCTTATTAAGAGGCCAATATGCCAGGGTCCGCAGAACGGTGGGGCTCAGGGGGCTTGACCTCTCTCCCCCACTTTGTTTAAAAAGTATATTAAAGAGAAATAGAAAGAAAGATAGAAAGAAAGAAAAAAGAGTGACCTGCATGTGTCACAAATAAAGTATCAAAATATTATGGTCAGCTGACCGTAATAAAATGCCTAAAAACCCCTGGTCCCCACCCAGGGCTCTAAGGCGGGCCTCTGGATGCTCATCAGACGGTAATTCAATCCCTTAAACTCCTGAGCTTCTGGGGGCTGCGTCCCCTGGACCTCACGCCAATTAGTGACCTGTCAGTGTCATGAATAAGGCGAAATATGCTCATCTGACCGTAATTAAATGCCCATACCCCTAAGCTTCCGGGGGTTCCACCCCTTATTCCCCACCCCCCAGTTTTTGAAGTACCCCAAAATTGCCCCTTCCTACAGGAAAAGTGTCCCTTACCGTTGTAAGAAGTGCCCCTTTTTACATAGGAAAAGTACCCCTTTTAATTTGATAAGTGCCACTATTACTTTAAAAAGTGCACCTTCCCCTTTCCGACTCTGATAAGTACCCCTTTTATTTTGACACGTACCAATTTTCCTTCGACAAGTTCCCATGTTCCTTTGCAATAAGTTTCCATTTTTCATTCTCACAAGTGCCCTTTTTAATCTCTAGTAAGTGCCCCTTTTTTACTTTTGATAAGCGCCTCTTCACCTCTGATAATTACCCTATTCAAATCTGAGAGGTGCCCCTTTTTCTTTGACAAGTGCCCCTTTTGCCTTGTAAGAAGTGCCCCTTCCCAGTTTAATAACTAACCATTTTTAACTCGGATAACGCACCTTATATTTTCCCATGCGCCCCCTTTCCTTTCTAATAAGTGCCCCTTTTCCTTATGATAAGTGCCCCCATTAAAAATATCCCCTTCCACTTCTCATAAATGCCCTTTTTCATCTCTTGTAAATGACCCTATATAATTCTGAGAGAAAATCGTTTTACTTTGACAAGTGCCCCTTCCTCTCCTGATAAATGCTCTTTTCATCTCTAATAAATTCCCCTTTTATTTGACACGTCCCCCTTTCCTCCCCAATAAATGCTCATTTTCCTTCTTATAAGTGCCCCTTCCTCTTCTCATAATTACCCCCTTTTCATCTCTGACAAGTGCCCCGTTTATTTTAAGATGTGCCTCTTTTTCTTTTTAATGGGAGCCACTTCCCCCTTCTCACTTGTTATAAATGCCCCGTTAAAATCTGATGAGTGCCTTTTTTCCGTCGACAAATGCCCCTTTCCCATTGTCATAAGTGCCCTTTTCATGCCTGGTTAGTGCCTCTTTTTTTAGGTGTAAGAAGTGCCCCATGTTCACCTCTGTTAATTAGCCTTTGCACTTTGACACGTGCTCCTTTTCTTTTCTAATAAGTGTCTTATCCCTTTCGATAAGTGTTCCCTTTTCCTCTCATCATTAAACGTGCCTCAAGTGACTAAGAGAAATTTCACCCAAAGCACGCTCGCTCGCATGTAGTGTTACTAATCAAAGGTCTTTTCAGTCTTCCGTTATGAGAATGTGCTTATAACCCCATCAGGATATTTTGGGTTTTTCCTCTTTATAAGATGTAATTTTTCGCACTGCGACCTCACAAATCTTAAAATTTTTCCTCGCTCGCAAATGAATTTTCAGACCATCACACCCAACTGCAAAGTGTGATGCTTAAGCTACATCTTATATGATGTATAATGAGAAACAAATATTGAAATCATCCCTGATAATGTAATCATATATGGGTATATACCAATATCTAAAAACTTGTCTATTTTTGCTTTAAAATTCTTTTTGAAAGTGCCCTTTTTTCTCCCGAAAGTGACCTTTTTTGTTGGTGCCCCCCCCCCCCCCACTTTGGAAGTCGCTCCGCCGCCTCTGTGACTGTGTACATGTCACACGTGTTAATGCTCCAACACTCAAGAGCGGTCGAAGATTCCATAAATTAATACATTTAGTAGTTGCATATTTTCATAGGCTGTTAAGTAGAACATTGAACACGGTGACGATAGTCAAGACTCAAGACGAGGTCAGAGACAAGCGCAAGGACACGGATAAAGACACGGAGAAATTAGCTCCCGCCCTTCTCTCTCTCTTTCTCTCCCTCTCTCTCTCTCTCTCTGTACAATTTATAATATTAAACATTCCTTTCTTTTTTTACGAAATTTACATACGGGTGTCAACTTGGAGGGGGAGGGGGGGGTTATCAGGGAATAAGGTTGGGGGCACACCCCTTTGCATGCTAAACGATGATGTCGAAATTAAAAATAAATAACAAGTGGGAGAGGAGGGGGTGAAATATATTTCCTAGCAACGGCGCACTAAATATTGTAATGGGAAGGGGTAAATGCATCAATTTTTAGGACAGCTTAAAATTATTAAAATAGAATATGAACATGTATATACATATTTTTTTTCCAATTAAAATGTATAGACCAGTTTGAGAAACACCCCTCTCAAATAATGAAATTGAAGCTCTTTACCAATCATGACTGTGAACGAATATGTTTTTGACTAAATACGTGACGATACAAATTTTGCGGGGAAACCGCCTACTAATTGATATATATAATTATTTGGAAAATTATCACACCGATCCGGTCTGGAAAAATATCGTGAATGTACTTCAACATTGAACATTTGGGCAGATATTTCTGCTTTTTTTGCAAATTTAGTTTAAAGTATTGCCATATAAACCTCTGAAGGCAAAATTGATCCTTATCTGTAATCAGTTCCCCCCCCCCCCCCCCGCCGCGCGAATCGCGGAAGCTTTGACGTTTCATTAATTTATTAGAGAAAGAAGACGATTCGATGTACCGTTCTCGAATCTTAATCCTTATCTGATGTCAGTTTCCTCCACCTCCAGCACGAAGCGCGAAAACTTTGAAGTTTCATTAAATTATTAGCGAAAGAAGACGATTCGTTGTACCTTTCTCGACTCTTAATCCTTGTCTGAATTCATTCCTCTCCTCCTGCGCGAAGCGCGGAAGCTTTGACGTATTACTAGCGAAAGAAAACGATTCGTTGTACCTTTCTCGACTCCTTTTCAGTTGAAGAAATTAATAAAAGTAGGCCTACTTGAAGAAATCGTTGAATTGTAAGATATTCAGATTTTTTATATTAAGTTAAACAAAGTAATAGGTGTTAAAATAACACACATTTAACACCTTTGGAAAAAATAATACGCTAGGAACGTGAAAAACAAAACTTTTATTATCACACATGCCTATAATCGGACATATTTAAAAAACTGAAATGTGGCACCGCCCAAAAAATAAAATTCTGAGATCCTCCTTCGTCTTTAATTTGCACCTGGAATAAATTGTTTGTTCCTCGTCTATGTCATCGCAGCGAAAAAATTTCAGACTTTTCTTCTTTTGAGGAGCTTTCACATGCAGCCTCAGACAAATGTGCCAAAGAAGTTTTCTCTTCTTGTGTTCCTGGAAACAAAGTTTTGTTGGCAATAGTAACGTTAGACAGTCATAACCCACATCCAATGAATGAATCGCGGTTAATGGAATGATATTTTTTTCTGACCACTATAAAGAACAAATCATACGATATCATTCCGCCTACATCAGATCTGATTAAAAAAGGGCAATGAATTATTTTTTTAAAAATTACTTGATGAAGTCCGGGGAGATGAAGATGTGCCTGTGATGATCTTACTCCAATGCAATGCAAGGCTATAAGCCCCCCTCAATCAATCTCCCAATATTTATAAACTGTCAGTTTTAATAATAATTTGAATACTAAGTCGATCTGTAGATTATAGAAACGCATAAAGCTTCTAGCCCAGAACATAAGTGTGCAAATATATTTGGGGAGGGCGGGATCAATGATAGCCTATCCGAGCCCGAACAAAATATTGGGAGGGGGGGTGGGGGGGGGGGCTCGATGATATCCGAGCCCCTCAAAAATATCAGGGGGCTCCGTGATGTTATCCGAGCCCCACAAAAATATCGGGGGCTCCGTGATATTATCCGAGCCCCACCAACAATAATTGGGGGGGGGGGGGCTGATGGTATCTGAGTCCCTCCAAAATATGGGGGGGGGGGGGCTCAAAGATATCTTAGCCCCACCAAAATATGGGGAGGGGTGCTTAATGATATCAGAGTCCCGCCAAGAAAATATTTGGGGGTCTCAATTATATCCGAGATATATATATTTTTTTGGGGTCAATGTTATGCGAGATCCGATGTCTGAGCCCCCCCCCCCCCCCTCCCCAAATAAATATTTATAAAATGTTTATATTTGAATGGTAAGTCTGTAGATTATAGGTATACATGAGTTTCATGCCTAGAATATAATGATAGGGGAGGTGGGGTTAATGATATCCGAGCCCCGCAATAAGTATTGGGTGCGGCTCAATGATATGTGAGCCCCACTTAAAATAGTGGGGGCTCAATGGTATCTGCGCCCCTAAGGGCTCAATGATATCTAAGCCCACCACACAATTGGGGGCTCAATGATATCTATAAGCCCCGCCAAAAATATTGGGCGGGGTTCAATGATATCTGAGCCCCCCCCCCCCCCAAGATTTTTCATTGGGGGGGGGGGCTGTGCCCCCGCAAGCCCCCCTCCCCGGTTCTTAAGCCTATGTCTACGATCACGACTGAATCACCATGGTATCACCGATCTCTAGCTAGCTCTAGCTCTAGCTATAGAAATAAAGATCGGTTTGTGTTTCTATGGCATGCAACGATGGGTATGATTGGTCAACATTAAACTAACGGTAGTGTGTTTTACTTACGCTACTGAATTACTTAGACAGTTGCGTTAATGAAAACTAAAGAGCTTACGTAGGTAAAATAATCCCTAGAATGAGTATACGTAAGCTTTTCATCATTTGACTAACGTAACTGTTTAGTAACGCAAGCGCTACTCTGTAAAATCATTGGATACTAAGTGTACGTTAGTGTTTCCTTATTGGTTACGTTACTAGTTAAGTTTATGGCGGGGATGGCCTTCCATACAGCGCTGGTAAAGATACCACCACCACCACACTCGAAGCCCTCGAAGCAGGCCTGCCTCGAAGGGCGCTTGCGATAAGCGAAAAAACTCGTTACAAAACCTCTGATTTTTTTATTTTAAGCGCTTTTTTTGGCGAAGCCGTTTTTTAAAACTTGGCTAAGCCACCGCGTGCTTTGGAAATATGGCTCCGATTCCGCACTTGTGACAGCAAAATTTGGCTTTTGGGGTGGATTTTTGGAAGTGACATCGGGATTTCCTTGTACTAGTGAGTGACGCTGTGTGTAGTGCAGTGCACTGATATGTAATTTGCGTGTGTTGTGGATGCTGGTTTGATATCACGATCGGATGCATGTGTGTATGTAATGCGCACGTCTTTGAGTGGTGTACATCCCCTGTGTTGTGTGTATGCATACTATGCATACGCTCGTTCTCACAGCCAACCTGTAGCCACGTTCGCATAGCCATACTCAGAACTTACAATTTTAGCACAGCAAAACAAATACGTATTTTCCCTTAAAAAAACACGTATAAATACGTTAAAAACGTTCTGCTTGGCAGCTCTGTGAAGTCTGAGTTTTATCTAAAGTCACAGCAGAAAATTCAGAGTTTTTACAAAATAAATATAGAAATAAAAATAAGGATTTACATTGCATGCATGTAGTCTACCTTACAAGTGAAGATGTAGATATGTAACTTTGCCCCCCTGTTTTACTTTTCCCTTTTGTTGATTTTTGTTATTCTATGCATAATCAGGCCTCTCGCCAAGAAATTAAAAAGGCGTGGCGCGACACGAGGGAAAATTTGACCCCGCCCCCCTGAAGAAAAAAAAATTATAAAAAATAATTTAAAAAAACGTTTACAAGTATTAAGAGTAATTTGATTAATTGTTATCCCTGTATTATGTTCCGAGTCATTGTCATATTTACCCTTGCACTAAATAATCAATATATTTATAGTATGATGGAATTTGTGAAATTTGTTATCCAATGTTACGAAGAAAAAAAATGTATATGATCATAGTTGTTTGGATTTTTATCGAGCTAGACCAAGTCATGTATTTAAAGCTGTAATTATTTTCCTTATATTAAAAACAATATTGCATTTTCTTATTTTCACAAAAATTGCAGTACTCAAATTTCTTCGTCTTTTACTTTATATTGGAGTAAAATAAATTCTCTGTCTCAAAATGACATATACACCCGTCGACTTCGAGACACCAAAGCAATTGATAGAAAGTCTGAAGAGCTGTCGACGTGTTTGTACGCCCGCGTCATTAACATGGCCAGTTCATATTTGTAATTTGCTGGAAATTGTTCTTTAAAAATGAGAAATTCACGAGTTTGAGTAGGATCTCACTATTTCATACTTATGTTAAAAATGATTTTTAAATATCATAATTTTGAGTTTTTTTTATTGCCCGATATGAAAATGCAGCCACAAATGAATTTGAAAATTTTGATTGACTGCATAGTTGCTTAGTAACCAGACATACTAGTCAGTTCATTCATGACTTATGAAGCCGCCTCTGAGCTAATGTAAACAAAAACAAAGCCATTTATGGGCCGATTGAATGACCTCAAGTGAATGTGACAGAGAAGAGAGCGAGAGAGAGGTTTTCCCACGCTTATCTTTTCAGGGGGGGGGGGATAACTTCACGAAACAGACAGCGCAATAGAGAGAGAGAGAGAAAGAGAGGGGAATGTCTGGGGAGCGCGCAAACATGAAAGGGCTTGGCCGCCAAGAAGGGATCGGAGCTGAACAATGGGGAGACATTAGCATTTTGATAAGATTGGATTATGTCCGCATTATGTATCATCGACCAAGACCACGTGATGAGTGATGGCTCACTCGTAGTTGGTAGTTGTAGTTGGTTTCTCAAATAAATAACAGATAGTAATGAAATGTCCAGAATGAGTGAAGTGAAGTTGTGGATCTATCTTTGCCTTCACGTTGGTTTTACTTTTCCCTTTTCAATGCATTTTCGTATTTATTTAGTCGCCCTTTTTACCTGCGGCTGCCATCTTTCCGTCTCCCGATCCTTTCTTTCTTCTTGAACTCTAATATTTCTTTATTTATATCTTCATCACCAGGCGCGTACGCAGTGAGGGGAGGGGGAACCCCCCCCCCCCCTCATTTGTTTTTTGTGTGTGCTTATGGGTGACAAAAAAAACATCAAATCCTGGACACACAAAAAAATGTGCTCTTACCCCCCCCCCCCCCCCGCCTGTCATTGCTAACTTTTCGGCGCAATTTACCCCCCCCCCCCCCTGCGAAAAAATCCTGCGTACGCCCCTGTTCATCACTTACTTCATCTAATTTTGCAATTCCATCTCTTAGATTTTTTTTTCAATGATTAATATGATAACGTTATTATATCGTTTTTTCAGACTTTCATTGAAATTAGAAATTTGAATTGTGTTCAAAACTGCGAATTCATTCTTCAATACATCTCCCGATTTCTTTATCTTGAAACTTAATTTTTTTTTTCTTCACCTACTTTATCTGCCCCCTCTAATTTTGTAATTCCACCTCTTTAAAATATTTTTTTTTCTTTTTTTTTCTTCAATTATTAAAATACAAACTTAATTTTGTCATATATTTTTTTTCTCGGAATTGCATTTAAATTGGGGAGGGTGTGCATTACGAAGGCGCGGAACGATGTTTAATATACGCGATGTTTTGGAACTTTGGTGTTGATTGACATGACTCGCCTCATTTCAGATAAGCAATCGACCTATACAGTGCGCCATTGTCCAGTCGCAACAACGACATACAAATAATGACAGATTTATTATGACATTCCCGCCACAAGTCGGCGCTCTCAGAACAAAGGCGTAGGCTGACAATCGTAAATATCGCGGTCTGTCTGAACTTGGGTGTTGATTACAACATTTCCAAGATACGGTTATCAATCCAACTTTCTAGTACTTCATTTGTGCCTATTCATTGTACCCACGAAAAGATCGATAGAAATGTCAGAATGTCTATTACCCTTCCCAGGGTTCAATGGGCGGCACAGGGTATGCAAATTATAAATTGTTCTAGCGCTGCTGGTCGCTACAACTACAAGGCGGCCACGGCCTACGCATCACTCATTCAAAATCAGTTTTCATAAGACCAAACCTCCAAAATAGATGACATATAAAAAATACATAACAGTCTCGTAGAGTTTTTCAAAGAACAAAACATGCATGTCTACGTCCCTCTACCTCTCTCTCCCTCTCTCTCTCTCAACCTCAAACAACGGACCTCTGCATTGATTGCGATTCACACAGTTTTCATTTCATTTACATTTCATTTAAAATGGGGAAAGCCTTCCGATCGCTGGAAGGAAGGAATTTTACTGGCAAGGTGATTAAACGAGTTCTTGCCCCTCTTAGCGCGACAAATAGAAACCCTATTCCTCTCAAGAATTATGTAATATTATGTAAGATAATCCCCCCCCCCCCCATTCTTGCCCCTTTCATTGGGGACCCGTTTGGGACGCTCGCGTTCTCTAAACAAAGGAGGGTACGCGATGAATGGAGAAGGTTTTAATCCCCCATACCTTACGCGTTAAGGACAGTCGCGTTCTGCTAACAAAGGAGGGGACGCGATCGTCCTGAACCCGGACGAACGCCAGTGATAATAAAGTTGCCTTCCCTAATAGCCATTCAGACTATAGGATATTTATACTAAACTTGTATAAAGAAATGTGAAATATAATGAATCATCGTATAGCAAAAGGAGCTTTGATACAGACTAGAAAATAATATTGCATATTTTTTTCTTTTGAAGAGGTCAACTGACATGAGAGCCAGCCAATCATCAGTGCGCGTTCTTGATAAGCTCCGCCCAGTTATACATTTTTCATACAATACAATGTTCACACTAGCGTAGGACCCCGATTCTTTATTGACTTTTCTTTGCTTACAATGCTCAAACATGCGCTTCGTTATCATGTAGGACGTCAACACTAAAAAAATGGAATTACTATTAAATCATATAGCTACAAATGTATACAATGATTTCCAGTAGTCTGAAAGCAGGGTATATGAGGCAGACACAGTGTGGCATGAATGCTTCTAATATTTGTGGGATAGATGACGGTGACCTCACTTGACCTTTGTCATCCCATCTGTCTCATAGTGATAACAAACTGACTGAGATGGCTAATGAATTACTGACGGAGACGAGATGGGGATGGTAGGTTGGTGAGAGGATGGAGATAGACTTACTATTCATACAATTGATAGAGATAGTTAAGACTAGAGATACATATGTAAAGAGCTTAAAAGGAAGGGGATTGGAAAAGGTAGCTAGGTAAAAGAACTGTAAAATAAAATAGAGAGAGGGGGAGGGGAGGGAGAAAGGGCAGAGAGAGAGAGAGAAAAGGCAGGGTGGGGCAAGCAGAGTTACAAGAAGGAAAGTACAAAAAGTGCAAGAAAAAGTAGCTCACTGAATAGAGAGATAGAGGATAAAATGGAGTGAGAGGGAGAGATCACTCTCAGGTAAAAAAAAAACAAAAAAACAAAAGGGAACAGAAGTTCCTGATTGTGGCGGCCAATTATATTGACAAAAATATACATTAAAACAAAAATTGTAGGCTATAATAAGGTAACACATGCATGAAGAGAGAGCAAATATAGAGAGAAAGAGATAGTTCATGAGTGGCAATTTAGACTGACCATCAAAATATGTAAGGAAAATGACCCTGTATCATCAGAGGTGGAGGTATCACAGGTAATACCCCCCCTGCCCCCTCCCCACCCCCCCCCCCCCCCCCGCCCTCCCCCTCCCACAACAACATAAAGTCTGGAGCTACAACATCCGTACAGGTGAGCCTGAAAAGATTCTCAAATTGGTATCTACGGGTAAATACATGTTCATGTGTACATGTATAGGCCCAACTCTGTCAGAAAAGGCCTACAAACTGGATTTGGATAATACCATGGAGCTAGTAACTCCATGATAATACATTTCTCAAACTGCCTGTGCAGGCTGGTAGAGGATCTGTCCCTTGGTATTTCAAACTTCCCCTCTGCCTTCTCACATATCCCGTTCACATAAATAAGAACCTCAACGAGATCAATAAATAGCTCCATGTAACATTCCCCTGACCCCTGGGCCATGCTAGCCCCATGTGGGAGGATGAACCTTACTCTGCTTTGGGACTGGGACTGTGATAACAATGCCTTGTGACACCCTATCAAACCCAGTTGTAATTCAAGGGCCTGTTTGCACAAGTATGGATATTGAGGAACAGCAATGATCCTTTGTGTTTAATCTACAAGAATGCCAGTGCACAATTCAAAGAATACGCACAAACAGAAAGCTACAAATAAAAGCTTTGTTAATTTCACAAAATGTCTGGAGGAAAAAAATAAAATGAAATACAAAGTTTGCCTCTGTAGAAATCTCATTTATTCCATTTCAAAAAAGAAAGGGGGAGTCATCTTTAGACAAGAGCCTGAAAACATTGGATTAAATGCAGAAGCAAATGGAACATCAATAACGAAGATCGGCTAGCAAAGCATTGAAAATGGCAATTTTGTTAACCTTCTTGCATTAAATTTATCGGTTGGCAATAAAAATTCATGTTCAAGATTGTTTCAGACAAGTGCTTCAATACACAAGTTCTCTATATCGACCCTTCCCAAAGATGCCCGAAAGTAACTAGATTTTGCATTTATAAAAACAGAAATTTAAAGTAATTTCTCAACATCCTCTTCCTGTTTTCTACAAGCGCATAATGTGCACAACACTGCACATAGGGTCCAACATACCTACAGGTACATAAATACACACTAGAAGTGCACCTTGTGTAGTACCCCTGCAAGGTAGAGGAGGTTTAATATTGACTAGAGCTTGTGCAATCTCCTTGTCTATTTTCCTGAGGAGAATGATGAGTTGCTTGGGTCGGTTAGCTAGTCATAACAAAACGCTTTTCATGCCCTCTGAGAAAACATACAAGCTGCCAGGACCCTCCCTCCTAATATATGATTGATGATGTTTGCAGGCCAGCCAGGGAAGATGCTGCAAAAACCATCCCCATTTAGACAAGGGAAGTCCAAAGATTGTCTTTCTACAATAACTGCATACCGGTAGTTAAATATATTTTAAATACAATTTTTCTTTTCTTAATGTAGTACCATAAAGAGGAGCGGTTTCGGCATTATTTGGAATGAAAACTCATTAAAGTTTCAGAATCAATCCCCAATGCGTAGATAACTGTACAGCCAAAAACATTCATGATGTCCACCCTTTGCAAATGGTTAATGACAGCCATTTCAATGGCAAGTAATCTGAGCCAACATTCAGTTAACGACTGGACACATCTGTATTAAAACTTGTATTTTGTTGTACATTTGTTCCTGCATGTATAAACAATATACTGTGTGCATGTATGTATGACAATGACCAACCTGATTTATATGCCTGTTGTACACTGTAGACCAATTATAATTAAGTTTCATTGTTTTACTATGTACATTGCAATCCCAAGAATTTTTTGTAATTTGTTAGAAATGGGAATAAACGAAATGAAATTAAATGTATTAAACTAAATGGTTGAAGGTCTATTGATTCTTTTTTTTAACACAAGTATTATCTTTATACAATGTTTTCTCTTATGTGAATAAGGCCTGTAGTTTGTGTGGGATGTGAGGGGAGGAAGGAGAATAGGCCTAGCTGGAAGGGACGGAATGCAAGCGCACATGGAGAACATGCCATGGTGAATTTGTTGATAATGATGTGTCAGGTTTGTCGATGATAATGTGATGTGATGTGCTCAGGGAAGAGAGAAATACCAACTCTTGTTATCAGAAAACATGGAAAAGATGAGGGAAAGTATGGAAGGGGAAGGTGAAAGAGAGATCATGTATCAAGAGAGAGAGAGAGAGAGAAAGTGAGAGATATCAAAAAGAAGACAAAGACAAAGAGACAATCAGACAAAGCAAATGACAGAAATAGAAAGAGAGGGCAAAGATCTTCCTATGTAAAATATTGCACAATTGTTGATGGAAAAGAAGACAGTTTTAAAACTTCAATCTCCTTCACCGACTCTTCATGAATCATTTCCTCTATAAAAATGAGAGAAATCGTTTAACACCCCACATGGATATAACCATAAATCCTTCGCCAATTCCATTCAGAGGATATAAAAGACTTCTCCAATTTTGTCTATGTGTTGCCTTTAAGGATAAAGTTTCATAGACTTTTGCACCTGCTGGTGTAGAAGAAGAAGAGACCCTGAGAAATGAGTGTAAGGGGAGTCTGCAATGATCCCAGGATGGGCATTAAAAGGTCAAACAAGGTCAGATATGAGATATGGTTCTCACCTGGTACTAGACTCCCAGTTTTCACATCTACCTAGACATGTACATGTGCATGTAAGGTGTGGGCCCTACATAAATGTACAAGTATATTTTTGAACTTTGCTCACATAGCAGTGCTCCACATAAACTTTTTTCTTCTTCTGAAGAGAGCCGTTCAGATTGCCAAGTTTTAGGGCCTGTATTGACTAGAGCTCCTGTTAATAATAATAATAACATTTAATTTTTATATAGCGCTTATTACAAATGTCTCTAAGCGCTTTACAAATATACTATAACCCCGGTCATTGGATTCAGTGCTTGCCCGCACACACTGTGTGCACAATCTCCACTCCCTGTTTCAATCTGATATATATATACCGGTATATATACATTTAACCTTTTCTTTTTATAGTTTTTATTTATTTTTTTTTTTTTTTTTTTTAATCTGACCTGTTCCTCTAATTTATCTGCTTCTATAAAAAACAATTTAACATCAAGGTGGACTTCCCCTTCGAGTTACTTTCATTTTTTACAACAGATGAATCGTCTGTTTGGAGCCAGAAGGGCGTTAACTCACAAATATTTTAACACCCAAGGAAAGTATTATTGACTGGGCAACATGTGGCCTATACAATGATCTCATATCATGATCATCTATGTTTGGACCACTTCACAAATATCAATTCATGCCTATAGGCCTACATCGTAGATAAATGCATGTACTGGTTGGCATACCGTACTATGATGGTTGCCTTCGGGAAAAATTGAAGCTTGCCAAAAGCTTCCACTTACTAGACAATACAACAACTCATGCCACAGACATTCTGACCTTTTCATTTAATTAAAAATACATTTAATCGAATGATTCATCCCAAGGCAATTAGGGAAGAAGGAATGAAGCGTCCATACATATCTTTAGAGGATCTATCGCGTGTGCCAAACAAAGGTCTTTTTAGGTACTACTCTACAAAGAAGAAATTCAAAGAGAATATTGAGTTTTGGGGAAGGTGATGAATTGTTTATGAATTTGTGTAATTCTGTTTATGTTATTGTTAGTGTGGAAGGGTATCAATGAATAAATGTCCCCTGAAAAGGATGGCTCTTCAAATCAGTAATACTGATGATTCAACATTTTGGCGCATGAGGACACTTGCACTTGCACACACACGCACCACTCGCACCCTTGTTTTTGTTTAGTTTCTCTCTTATCTCTGTCATTAATGTATAATTAGTAGCCTCATAAAGATGAGATTCATATGCTCATTCTATAATTATTTATATTGAATCCAACTGTTTATTTTCACATTTAATTATCATTTGAGTATCATGGCCCCCTCTTCTTGTTACTTTGCCAATATTTCACAACTCATTTTTATCTTAGCTCGGTTGACCGTCTGCTCAAGCTTTTGCTTATAACGGCGACCTTCTGCTTTCTTTCTTTATACACGCAATGGCCCAACGTATAAATTTACTCTTACTCATGTATTATACATTTGTTTCTATATTTTGTATATTGTTTGCATACCTTATGTTTTATATAATTATCCATATTTGTTGTATAACTGATTTGTTTGATTGCAGAAAATAAAGTCTTTGAAATAAAAAAAAATATTCAAAATATGACCAGTAAGAGCCAACGCCGGTTGTGGACAACACTTTCATGCAACATGATTGTGTAGTCGCATTTATGTGTACAGTGCATGTGACTTGTAAGACTGGGCCAATTTCTCATCATTTTGATGATTCCAAAACCTCACAGTATACAACAATATCCATGTGGTATGTGATCAACCTTTCCAATCACTGCCACACAGCTTCTTTCCCAACTCAACTTTATTTTTAAATTTGATACAAAATTAAAGTCCTGCTACAAACCTCATCTCTGTCCTCATCAGTGGTAGCTCCCTGGGTTGCTATGGTTACTGATCGTTCTACATGAGAATGTCTCTTGCTGTGTCTCCTGTTTTCCCCTCCATCATTCTCAGAGTCTTCTCTGTTTCGATGTCGACGACCACGCCGTCCCCTGTGACCACGCTCGCTGTCCTCGTCGGTGTCCCGGTCGCGGTACTTGCCCTTGGAGCTCTTGCTACTTCTTGTGCTTTGGTTCTGCGTGGAGAAGTACAAGTTATAACTTGGACCCGTTTCACAAAGCATTTTTTCAATGGCAAATGACAAAAATCAGTGACAAATCTGTTGATAACCAATCAGAAGCAAGGATTCCAGTAGCTTATAACAAAAACTGTCATTTTGTCACTGATGACAAGTTTTGTGAAACGCCCCCCAGATTCGCACTCACAACAACTCAAAACTCAAAGCTCGCAGACTTGCTTGATAATCAATATAACCTTTAAAATGTGTGTGTCTTTTCTCCCAATATGCTTCAGAGCAAGATGTATTGAACAGTGACAAGGTTTATAAGAATACTCTGCAATAAGACCTCTGGTGGTGAAAGAAGAATGGGAGTTGGACATTTTCCTTCATATTTACCCTCTAACCTGTCAAAAAAAACTATGCAGAAGTTGGAAAATTCATCTCTGGACAGCTCCTTGATACTGTACCTCTTTTTTCCCTTCAAAATAGCATTATTACATAGATTTTATGAAGAACTCTTGCGAACAAAAGTATTTCCCTAATTATCTCCAAAAGTACAGGAGGCTTGAACCCAGGACCCACTCACCTGGGGCTGTGGTGTAATGGGGAAGCCTCCGTTATCATCAGGGTTCTCGGGAGCACCGTCGGTATCCATTTTGTATGTTCTGACTCCAGAGGGCGGTGTAGCTGGTGCCGAGTCTGTCTTGATGAATACGGCGGTGACCGTCAGTTTGAATGATTATCTCTGCATCTGGAGGGAGAGGAGACAGAGAATATGAGGGAAATGAAATGAAATGTATTTTGAAAATATTTATTGTTTGATGAGAAATAAGGTACAGCCACTTTCTGCAACTTTGAGAAGAGCCTCTATAAAATCTGAAAAAAGCATTTCAGAGCAATTAATTTCAAGTATAACATGTACAAAATCTCTCTCTCTCTCTCTCTCTCTCTCTCTCTCTCTCTCTCTCTCTCTCTCTCTCTCTCTTGGTTACTGCAAAACTACAAACTTTGAAGACATGAACCATGAACAAAAGTAATTTTCACAACTTGAAAAATGTGGTGTTACATGTCGGTTGTTATTTGTTCACTCCCCTGCATGAAACTTTTGCAAATCTGAACTACTCAGAAATTTTCATGAGCGAAAAAGTGTCTGGATTGACAGTATGATCATCAAAGTGCAGGTGCTATGGTAGAGTGGTTCGTTCACTTGATTATAATCTTTATCCAAAGGCTGAGGGCTTTAATCCCATCCTGGCACTATATAACAATCATTGGCAAAACATTAATCTACCATTGTCACTCTCCATTCAGATTTAAAAGGGTGCCTGATATGCCAGATTGCTACATATTTGGCCAGTTTTGACCTGGGAAATAATGCTCGAGCCCCAGGAGCGTCACAACGTGGCAGACATGTACACTTTATAAGAAACCACCATTACTATTATTATTATTATTATAAGAATGTATATTTAGTACAAAGCAGACCAAGAGAGAGGTCTGTACTGCCGTGGTTCATTTACTTCTAAGCAGAGAGAAATTCAAGCAGAGGTGAGAAAATTTGCACCTTGCGGAACATTAGCTTTCCACAGAAAAAACAGTAGCGTCACCAGACTGTCTGGTGTGGGATTAACAGTTTAGAAAGAACAGAGAGAAAGAGAGGGATCGTGAGAGAGAGAGATGGAGAGAGATGGAGACAGGGGGAGGGGGATATGGTGGTTGAGAGGGGGAGGGGGATATGGTGGTTGAGAGGGGGAGGGGATGATATAGTGATTGAGAGGGGGAGGGGGATGATATGGTGGTTGAGAGGGGGGGAGGGGATGATATGGTGGTTGAGATGATATGGTGGTTGAGAGGAATTGGGAGTAGGGAAGAAAGAGTAGGGCTGCAGGGAAATTTATGCCATATACATATGTGACTATTAAGAGTAAGGTGCAAATTAGTAAAAGTTGTAGAAATAAAGGGGAAGAAAGAGCTTACAGATGCGAGATGTAAAATTAATTATTGAGACATGAAAGAGAGAGGAGAAGGTAGGCTACATTTACATGTAAGTAAAGCAAGATAAAGTTAGATATGGTGTAAAATGTGAAGACTGAAAACGAGAATGAGATGGCTTGGGAGAAAAGAGAATTAGAGAGACAGCGAAAGAGGGAGCGAGAACCAGAAAGAGAACAGAAAGACAAAATGATGCGATATACATATATACATCTACAAGTAGACCTTAACCTGCAGTATAGAGGGAACCAAAATATAAAGAAAGAAAGAGAGAAAGAGACAGACAGAAACTGAAAGTGTGATCAAAAGGGGGGAAAAACAAAATTCAAGCAAAAACCTAGTAATCTTAATTGACATTCATGTGACTGATGTTTTGACATGACACATCAAAGTTTCAGATTTGAATCAACCCCTACGCAGTACTTGACCCAAACAGCTGGTCATGTGACCTATCTATGAGCTGCGGCAATCCCATGAGCCCTCGATCTGCCCCAGCCTCGTAGCTTTCAAGAATATGTGCAGTCAAGGCTTTCATTTTCCCTGTGCTCAAATCAGAAAGTTGTACTTTCTGAGATAAATTTAAATGATACAGGACCTACTGTAGATGGCTGCCAATTATTAACGTGAACACAATGTAGGGTTCATTGACGAGTATTATCAACACACAAAATCGGTAGCCTATTACCTACTTTTTCTTCTCCTCAAAAGCCAGGTACATGTATAAACCTTACTTTAGAGCTCAGTCCAATGATGACCGGTAGGCCAAGTAAAGTTGTACTAACACAATACATCAGCAAAATTAATTTTGTCCTGAAATGAAAATGATAACAGAAATGCCTTCCTAAAACCAACAGGGGTGATGTTTTTGTATTTTGTTCATAACAGTTTAAAGGTAAGTTTTCATATCCAACATCTCTTGGCATCTTACAATGTGCAGTTCATATTTTCTCTTCTCTAAAATCAGTTCTCCACTTCTCCCCATCATGCACCAATAAGGCAATCGATAAACGCATCGTCTCTTCATTCAGGCATACTTTCACCCTCCTACAAGTAAATAGACCCACCTCTTCAATTCCATACACTCTACTTCACATTGTCAATCATGCCAACCAACTGAATAATATTCTTTCTCAGTCTAAATTACATAGGTACTGTAATGGGTTCATCAGCATCGCAAACTGTCAAATTATGCATGTTCCGAGTAATCATTCATAGCAATGCTTCATTTTAATACAGTGTATCTAATATAATTTTGAATTTCTATATGCTGCAGTATACCTGTACATGTACGTACATCTATGTAGTAGTTCAGGCAAGACATGGTTTTATTTTATTGCTGAAAAGTGAAATATTAGTTTCAATTTGAGAACTCCAGCCCCCCCCCCCCCAAAAAAAAATGTTTATGGTATACATGTACATATCGTAACCCACCCCTTTAAATTTCCATTTTACAATCCCTACCCCCCCCCCCCCCCCCCCCCCATTTTGCTACATCCCACGTACACCTGTAGGGCCTACAGTTACCGGTAACTCACACAATGTACACGTATGGCTCCAATCTACATGTATGCCTTGGTGAATGCATGTTAAAAATGGCACCCCCCCCCCCCCCTAATCGCTAGTGCTACACCTTACCAATGCAATGCTGCACTTTACATGGATGCCTGAATGAGTGCATGTGTAATCATGTAGATGATCTATGCTGGAATACTGATGATGCGGTTCATCCCAGGGGAATCCACCCACCTATCCAACTAAAAGTGCACTCTCTCCCACGTGAATTCATGAAAAACAACTTTTCTAGTCACGGAAAGTACTCTTCGATCACCTGCAGAAATGTCAGCTTCAAGTAGACCATTTTTTTCTTTTGCAAGGCATATATGTACATGTAGCTCGACTTTGCTGAAGTAAAACAGCTTTATCTTCCATATTTATTGTCTGAAGTGCAGTAGTTGACCAAAAATAATCTTTCTTTATTACTAAGGCCAAACTCTTTTGTAACAGTTAAATGATAATCAACTTCCAATGCCTGCGAAATCGAATTTATAATTAAATGCATGATAAAAAATTGTGATTAAATCTTATAATTTGAAAATAATGCAATCATACATCAACTGGCATTCCAAGATGACGTATAACAATAACATATTGCATATTGCATATAATTGCTAGCATTACTTACTGCTGCGAAATGAATGAATGTAACCCAATGAGAAGCTAGAATTCATGCACAGGTCTGTGATCAGAGGAATAGATTGATTGATACCCCATACCCAGCCACAGAGCCGGACATTAGAGATCCTGATCAATGAAAGGTCCTGACTTCACAGCTTAGGTTCCCAATATTTTGCCCCGATACAGTTACCCTGTACGTGCTTGTTGAGTATCAATGACCTGAATTGCATTCTCATCCCTTTTCCTCTCACTCCTATTCTCTTGCATCGCTCCTCCCTCTCTTCCTTTCTCTCTCTCTCACTGCTTTGTTTATCCATCTCTCTATCTATCTACACTGTATATCTACAATTCATCTCTCACTCTCTCTTCTCTCTTTCACTCCCTATTCATCCCTCTATAATAATTATATCCCCACCCATCCCCCCTCTCTATCCCCCCCCCCCCCTTTCTTTCTTCTCCCTCTCCCTCAATTTCTCCCTTCTAGTTCTACTCCCGTTTCTCTCTCATCCCCTCTCTCTCTCTTTCCCTAGATCTCTTCATCCATCTCTTCATTATTTCTTTATCTGCCATACATGTATGTATCCAATGTTTGCTTCATATTTTTAACTCCACACAAGCATCAAATTTACCATTAGAGCTATAACAAATAAGAAGCATCATGGCAAATTGGCAATATGAATCAGCTGAATGTGCATCTTCAGGAGGTAATCAAATATGGATAGACCTGAGGCAATCACAGCCCTGTCAGTGCTGCTAGGCCAGGAAGGGGGTTGGAACATTGGCTCTGAGGCAAAACAAGTCCCGTCTGTCAAACACCTTCACTAGAGGTTCTGAACCAACTTGGACCGTGTTCCCCAAATTTTGCCTTTGGGCCGTAGAAACAAGATGTTACTAACGCATGCAGGACGGCCAGGGCACTGACGAGTCGCGGATATGCCTACTACTAACCAACCAATCAGATTGAGCAAACTTCAACGTTTTTTAGGGGTTTTTTCCAGTAGTGAAAATGGCAGTCGAAAAACAAATTAAAGATTTTTCAAAATGATGTTTGGGATGTACAAATGGACCTAGAATCCTGACAAGTGCAGGTAGGCAGGCCTACAGGTGTACATCTGAACATGTGCATTACTTGGCTAGCCCCATTCAAATGGCCATTGGGTCTGCACTTACAGACTAGGAAAAGTTGGAGTGATAGAAAGGAAGGAATCGAACGAGGCAATATCTGAGGGCAAGGCAGAGGGTGCATGAAATTGAAATCCAGAATCAATAGAATCAATGCCACTCCTGACGTTTGTAAATTTGATGTCATGACATGATGATGAGGCACTAGGATGATGAGGCATGCCTCAAGTGGATGGGACCCAACCAATGTGGGAGGAAAGAGTGTAGGCCTGCAGATACAGGGGAGGGGAGGGAGTGACATAAATGTACAGTAGACATTAGAAATGAATTGAATCGTTCAATGATTGACATTCATCAATATGAAACTGTGACTGGCAATTCAAACTTTAATCCTAACAAAATCCTAGGAAATTTAGGAGACTAGTGGGGCGTTGCAAGAAAGATGAGTTACAATTAGGTTGCAAATATCAGTTGCAAACTTGCAATCAATCGCAACTCTCTTGCAACGCCCCATATGTTTGGCAATAGAGCTAGGCTACGATGTTCAGTTGTTTAATCATTGACAATCTTAAACTGACCCCCTCTTCTGAAATGCTATTGAAAAAAATGTATGATGGGGCAATTGCATGATGTACGCATGAACTTGAAATGTGACTTGGAACCTACATGTAACAGTCATTGAGAGGGAAGGCTGTGGTGATAATAATGAGGTCAAATATAAACCAATACTTATATGTCCTTTTCCAATCACTGCAATACATTTCTTTCACAATGCAATTGCATGAAATAACTCAAATTTATCTGTGATGTGAGACATAAATCATTTAAATGATAATAATAACTCAGTGTTACTCTAGATTTCCAGCAACACACTTCCTAATCCTTCCACTCTACTGCATATCAAAATCTGTGCTTCCTTCCACAGGTTAACGCCTCTGCCTCATCATCCTCACAAGCCGCGGCTCGACCTGCTGCCATCTGCCACGCGGGGTGAGGCATAAGCTGAGAGGCTATCACCCACTCAACCATGCTAGACAATGGATTGGGTAATGGTACTAGCTAGCATCAAGTCAACCGTTTCATCCGCGATGATGAATTATGCCTGGTGACTCACCCAGATTAAAAATAAAATGTGAGCGCATGCAACATACATAGGCCTATCAAAATAAAAGTGATTTGTGAGATTGCTGGGCTGTATTTTACGAAGGTATAGTAGGGTAGGCCCTATAAATTTTCATTGTTAGGGATATTATTAAAAGACTGCATTTATAATCATGTACATGAAGAGCTACATGTTGCAAAAAAGTGCATTCAAAAAAACTTGAACATGTACATCTTCATTGCAAATGAACAATGAACATGTGTGAAGATTGTGAAGATACTGGACTGTCTTTTTATCACAAATATCGTCGCTGTTTTCACGAAGTGACGGTAGTGAAAAAAAATTGCATTCACTTTGCGTTACGATTTTCCTCACTACCGTCACTTCGTGAAAACAAGGACGATATGTTATTGGTATGCATACACTACTGAAGAACAACTGCTAGCAATGTAGCATCTCTATCTCAATCATCACTTCTCTTCAGATAACATCATCATTAACCACATTCAGCATACCAGTTGATATCATTATCAATAGCAGTACATGTAGCTTCAATTATGAGATGATGATCATCATCATCCTCATAGATCTGACATCATCATCACCATTATCATTATCATAATCATCATTATTCACCATCATCATCATCATCATCAATTCATCATCATCAATTCATCATCATCATCATCATCATCATCATCATCATCATCATCATCATCATCATCATCATCATCATCATCATCATCATCATCATCACCATCACCATCATCACACCATTATCTGCATCAGTCGTTATTACCATCATCATGACAGTAAACATACATTTACAAGTACATACTGTACATACTGTACATGTATGTCTTATGATCAATATTGTTCAAAAACCTTTAGAAAAATAAAATATCTTAGAATTAATGAGACATGTGTTCCCCTGATTTCCATCCCTGGACATTGCAATCAAGAGTGACAGTTTAGTGGGATACCCCCCCCCCCCCTCCCCAAATGTACATTCAAATTCAAAATAAAAAACCTATTAAAATACATAATACACATAAATAAAACCAGCAACAGAATGAGTGGATAACCCTCATTTGATAAATTAAAAATGTGGCACACTCTAAAAAATGAAGGCATCATCAGTGTCATCACCAGTACCACCATGGCTACCATGCAGACTCCATGACTGCTACCAAATTATGACTCATTTTCCCTACTCCATGCAGACACTCATTATGTGTAATGGAGTCCTTTTCCTCATCAATCTAAAGCCTCCACCATCAGATGGATGATAGACCTTTCATAGGGTGTTCAGACTTACACAGTGTATACGAAACATGCATTCATAAAGAAACATTGCATAAAGAAATGTTGCATTCAAAATCATCATATAGCGACAGGGGCATACAGAGACTAGATAACAACATCTTTAATAAAGAAATGTTGTACATGTACATACAATTGTATAAAGGAAATTGGTTTGTACTAGGTCAATTGATAATTGATATGATAGCTGGCCAATCATCAATGCTGGCTCATGATAAGCCCCTCCCAGCCAGGTCTATTGATATGGTAGCTGGCCAATCATCAATGCTGGCTCATGATAAGCCCCTCCCAGTTATGATGTATGATACAACATTCAGACAAAAGTGGGACCCTTGATTTTTTATTGAGCTGTCATTTAAAACATTGCTCAAACAGTATGTTTTGTTATAATACAACGGTGACTTTCAAACTAGGAAAAAATGCATGTACTGTACTTATTGTACAGCAGCTACAGCTAATTATGCTATTCTCTCTAAACAATTCTCTTCTTTTTTTCCAAGCATATACATGTATGTTTTTAATACTTGTGTATCTGGTGCATTAATTTGAAACGCCTAATTGGCTTTTTACTGATGCCACATTTTCAATTTGTACTATATGTATGTGTACAAGTAAATGTACATTTTCTTTATATTATGAATGTTATTATGTAAGTTTATATATAATTTTGATTATTATCTGTTATTCCCTCTTTTATTTTTGTATACATTGTCATGATAATTGAAATACACTGTAAATGCCAATTCAATCATATACAATGAATTATGTTGATCTGAACGTGGGTTGTAATGTAGCCCACGTCCTCATCAACCCACATGAATAGCCTCAATCATCAGCTTGGAGCATAGACCTTTGAGCTTCATCACGACTCATTAAAACAACATTCAGATCATAATTCAATCATTTAACTCTAACATGGTTACTAGTGGCATTCAAACAGATGGCTTTCAACTTCAGTCTAGACATGTATATCATTACGCTGTCTTTTGGGGGACATCACTTTCAAGGTGACTGATAATTTTCAGAAATTCAAAATGACATCTGCATGGAGCCTGGAGGTCATGTTGATACCAAAAATGAAGCTTTACAGGTAGAATATGAAAGCATTTTTGAAGAGCCATGCTTTTCAGGGAACATTTTTTATCTGATGTTTTTCCACAACTACATGATAAAAAAGGTAAGACTCACAAATTATTGTTCACCTCTTCCCGGAACTCAACCTTCTCTTCAACTTTTTCATGAAAATTGACCATATTGTGTGGTTTGTCATGCATTGGTCAAAAAGAAAATGCTAATGAGATGTATTAAATGTATGTCACATAATTTATTTTACAATGGCTGCCTGTTTTATTATCGTACATCTACAAAGCCTTGATGGTCACATGGCGTACATTTATTCGATTTCATTTGTTACCCATGACATTTAAAATTATTCTTTCCTTGGGCTCCTTTGTAACAAAATTAGATCTAAACCACCATAATTATGTCATTAAATGTGACTGCATCTAACCATTCCATTGTATCATTGTCCTTTGTGACAACCACCATGACTTAAAGAGAAGGTTGAGTTCTGGGAAAAGGTGAACAATAATTTGTGACATTTTCATTGTATTATATTATGCAAGTGTGGAAGATCATCAGGTAAAACATGTTACCTGAAGAGCATGGCCCTTCAATCAAATCTATAATAATAATACGCTAAGGCTCCGCGCGGGGGCGCGACGTCTCCGCGATCCTTTGTATTCTATTGTTTTTTAATGAGATCGCCGACCCAAGTTGGTGCGGCTATCTCCTCCTGAACCCTGCCCTCGGGGTACCGGTGACCGGTGCCGTCGTCCGCGGGAGAGTCTACTCTAGCGAATTGGCTATACTCCGCCCGAGGTCCTCCTCCGTGTCGACGTCCAGGGCGAAAACAGACGCGACATGCATAATGCAGGATATGCGTGACGACAGAGATACCTCATGGATATTCAACATTACATCCGTAGACACACGACCGATGACCATCCACTCACATGAAGTTGCGTATTAAATGCACTATGCACAGGGTCGGGCACAAGCCACAGAGATACACACGAAGCTTCCCGTCCACGTCCAAACTTAGAGACCTATTTCCATCATTATTGCCGCGATTTGTATATAGTTTTCGTGAATGTAGGTATGAAATGAAAGCTTATTTTGTGATTATTACGGCAATGTATACTAAAATTTGATTATCATTTTCTAAAGGAAAGTTTTCACAAGAAAACCATTGGACTGACAGTTCCGTCGCAAGCTGCCTTCAGTCAACACAAAGTGCAGTGCTGATGTGTAGTGTGTGTGAGTTGCGATGAGCTTGCAGTAAGCTCCAACACCGCGCACCGTAGGCGTCCGACGCCTGCGGCGCCGGTGTTGAGCTTAAGGATTTACGCTGCAGTGTGTGTGAGTTCACCTAAGCTTGAGTCGAAGAGATTTGACACTTTGAAATTGTTATCTGTTGGTTTGCATCATTATTGCCGCGATTTTAATATAGTTTCGTGAATAGATTTACGAAACCTGAGCTTAGAATTAGTAAAAGTATTACTAATGTCTACGTTTTTAAACGACTGTCAGATTTTCTTGTGAAAATTTTACTTTGAAAAATGATTTTCGAAATTAATGGTCAGAAATAATCACAATCTAGGTTCTATTATGTTACAGTTCTTGCATCAAATCAATGCATGAAAACTTAGTTATTGAACTAGAAAAATGTTTGTTTTTTTTTTAATAGGCAATTATGAAGAAGGAAGCCTGAAACCTTAGCCTACTGAACAAATCTCAACAAAGTGTAGGCCTATCGTTTTTTATGAATTAATGAAAAAGTAGCCCAGAAAAAAGAGCCCCCGAAAGTTGAAAAAGTAGCCCTCGAAAATTTCCCAAAAATTTGAAATGGAGCCCCCGAAATGAAAAACTTAATTTTTTGCCTGCGCCCCCCTCTAGAATCCCGCGGATTTCCACGGGTCCTGAGTTGCTTGATATATAATATAGGCGTGGGGTCCACGGGTTTCAAGGGGCCATAAACCCCCAAAAGCTCGGAGGTTACGTTCTTCAAAGTTGGGGGGGGGGGAGAGATCAGATCGCAGCGAGTTGAGTGTATATATAATATAGGCGTGGGGTCCACGGGTTTCAAGGGGCCATAAACCCCCAAAAGCTCGGGGGTTTTAGGCGTTTAATTAGGGTCAGATGAGCATATTTTTAATACTTTATTTGTGACACTTGCGGGTCACTAATTGGCGTGGGGTCAATACGTAGAGTTGCGTAGTGTTGCGTACCAACTACGCTGGCCTACGTCACTATATGCTGAGGGACGGAAAGGGGTACGCAAGGTGAACGAAAACAATTCAACATGTTTAATTTTTTTTGCGTACTTTCGGCGTAGAAACTTGACGCAGAAAGTACGCCTTTTTACGCAACACTACGCTACATGCCTACGCAACAGTACGCTACCCTACGCCAGATCGACTAAGCAGTAAAAGCTTTCCACACAGTAAGCAACCATAAGCAAACCTGTACGCCAGCCTACGCATAACCTACGCAGGGACTATTTTCCCATTAATACGCAGCCTAATTTCTGCGTAGTCGGTACGCCACACTACGGAACTCTACGCAGTTCCAGCGGCTTAAAGAATAACTACCGGTACAGTTGGATTGTTTTTTTAAATTTAATGTAAGGCCAAATTAAAAAAAAAACATGCTTATAGCGTCCTGTTTTTTTGAAAAATGGGAAGGAGGAGGCGCTTTTTTTTTTTCTTTCTTTCTTTCAAAATGGCCGCTCCGTACATTTTCCCTGGCATTCGGGCTATTTTTCAAGATGGCGGCCGACAATTTTTTTTTTTTCTTTTTTAAAATCAAAAATACATTTTAGCAGTGCTTTTCATGTTTTTATTCTTTCAAAAAAAAAAAAAAAAAAAAAAAAAAAAAAAAAAATAGGAGGCGGCCCCCAAAAAGGAAGCAGGCGGGGACGATGTTTTTTTTCTTTAAAAAAAAAAAAAAAAAAAAAAAAAAAAAAAAAATCAAAAATCAAAAAAAAAAATAGGAGGCGGCCCCCAAAAAGGAAGCGGGCGGGGACGCTAAACATGTATATTTTTTAATGGCCTGAATGGCAAATAACGTTCTTGGTGGTTTTAATTTAGACATTCTCTATATATCTATTTACACCACCGCCCGCCCCCTCTAGAATCCCGCGGATTTCCGCGGGTCCTGCTAGTGCCTTTATATTCTAATAATATTGCATGTCACGGCATAAAAATCAGGACAAGATTTTTATGCCACATGTTCGTGTAGTCTCATATCTTTTTTGTGTACAGTGCTTGTACATTAACTTTACCACGACTGGGCCAAATTTCTTATCATTTTGATTATTCCAGAAACTTGCAGTACACACCAATACTTACATTGTATGCTACATGATCAACCTTTTCTGATCGTTCACAATGCAATCGCATGACCAGAACTCAACTTTATCTTTAAACCAACTGTTTGTGGCTAGACAGTTATAATAACAACTACTGGAGACATCTTGAGTGATAATGCTGCATAACAATAAAACCAACATTGATTGCAAAGTCTTCAATAATAGAGCTATTGATTTTAATTGGGAGGGCATTTTCAGTCGTGCCACAAAAGGGATGAGAATGTGAACACAGTCTGTCCTCACGTATTCTGAAGTGAAAGTAGAATTCATCTTGTTATAAATATGCTAGTGATAATGGCTGTTCACTGACATGAGATGGTGTTCTTTGGATGATCATGACATTATTAAACCCATTGCCAAGGTGAACAAGGTGGCCGGCTCTGTATACCACCCCTTCCGAGAGACGAGACTGTCATTCAATATTTTGTGGTTTGGCTCTAAATACCTTTGGTTCTGAGCCCTAAAAAAATAGATGCAAGAAAAGAAAGGGCAAAATTATACACCCTTAGAGTGCATTTTTTGCATGACTATAATACATTTGATACCAGGAATTTTAGATAGGAAAATAAATTGTTAAATTGGCAACACCTTATAATGCTCAAAATCATTATTTTTCTAACATAATTGGCAATGTTTTCACCCTTCTTCACAAAGTTCATACCCATGTGCATGTATATTAGGGGTAGAAATATATAATTAAAAACAATGTCACATTTAAAGAAAAATATTATAATAATAATAATAATAATACTTAGTTTTTATGTAGCACTTAAAGGTATTACAAAGTTTTGGTATGAATGAATTTGGTTCAAATTAACAATTTCGGAAGCATATGCGTTCCTACAATATTCACTGATCGTTGTCGCGGTTGAAATCGAGTCTAAAGTTATGAAATTATAAATAATAAACTCTTTATGTTGTATAGCTCCCTCTCAAGGTCAAATATTAATTTAGCTATGAAACAATGTTTCTTGACTAAAATCGACCGATTAGCTATTCCCGTTTGGAAATTATATATCACAACTACATATTCTGAGATTTTCATGGTCGCAGCTACCATTGTACGGCCATAGGCGCTATTTGAAATTTATCAAAATTTACCGGGAGCACCGGTAAATTTTTATATTCAATTTTTCTCGAAAACAGAAGTGTTTTAGGGGCTAATTTTTGTTGTGCTTATAAAACATCCACAGGGGCATCCAAATATAACAAAATTGTAAAGATTCACTATCCACCCAATTTTCAAAATTTCCCAAAACTTTGTATTACCTTTAATTACAGAATCACTAAGCACTTCCAAACTTTGTTGGAGATTATTACTCCGGCTTTAGCTGTGCTGCCATTATGGCGCACTAGCATTTCAAAGTATTAATTAGTTAATATTATTGTTGTCAATTCGAAGAACACCAATTTAGCCTTTTAAAAATCCCTAGACTTCATGGCAATGTTCATCCTTTGGGAGAAGAGAGATCAGTAGCCAATGGTTTATAATGAATACACCCTCGCGGTGGGCTTAGAACCAACCATGAATTGTCACATCTATCAAATCATGAATAAGGAATCAAGGATACAAACTAACAAAGCAATCGTTTAACATGTTTGTCAGAAATATATGACAATTGATGTAAGAACTAACAATACAAGCATAATTAAATTGTAATTCATAATGGTCAATCATGACTTGTGACTAACATCCATTATGTGAAGGCCTACATATTACCTACATGAGCAATATAAAGGAACATGGGCTGCAATTGTTCGCAAAATGGCGAATAGATAACAAATTGATTCTGCATCTCAGTAATAGCAAATTCAACAATTCAAACACATTGACATGTACTGTAGGCCTACAAACTTGTGTAAAACTACATGTTACAGCGCCTTGAGCATGTTCATGTAAAGGCCCTATATAAATATCAATATGTATGTATGTATGTATATTCTTGTATTCGATAATATGGGAAATTTCATGTGAATTAGAGATTTTGATCAATATATCAATATAAAGAAGTTCATTCAAACACTCTGAATTGTTACCTGCATTGTTCCATTCAATCAAATGTAAATTTGCCTCAGTCTTATTGTGTAATACATGTACATGTACCTACATTGTAATACTCAAAATAATTATCATATAATCTATTCTACTTCAAGTTCATGTAGTGTCCAAAGTTCTCAGACAACTAACACATGTTAACAATACATTTTTCACACCTTGTGTTTCAAGTGCTTTTGAGTGAACACTTTAAGTTTGTGCAAGATATGCTTTTATTTAATATTTTAAGTTTAAAATTGTCCCCTGTAGTCATACAAGCTGGAAATAAATGTAATCACCATTTTCAACATTCTTTGTGAATTTGTAATTTATTTAGCCTTTAAAAAAACTAGTACACAACTGTATTCTCATTCTCATACCCTTTGTACCAGGTAAATTTGATGTATTTTGTGTTCTTTGCTACGCAATAATGAAAGGTGGACTGGTTGAATTACGGCTTCTGTTGAATACTTATTTATGCCACATTCTCAAAAAGCATGAATTGGGACAATAATTTTTTTACATACTTAAAAAAGTGCAAAACTTGGTAAGGGTATGAACAATTTAGTGGTTAACTGTATACAGTACGTTGCTTGAAACTGAACATACCTTCAAGTGAAGACCTGATGAATTTAATGACACCCACACTAGCACCTATCCATTAGGATGATACGAGCGGCACATGACTAACTACCCCTTTTCCTCTATTACCTTACGACTGTGGCAGGCGAGCAGTAAAAGTATTGATGGATTCTAATGGAGGGTAAGTTACATAGTCAAGAAGGCTTTGAAAGCCCTTTCTATAAACATTATTGATGATGTCCCACTTTATTGATTGTTTTCTTTTAAAGATGGAGTGGTGTGGATTTTTTCTTTTATTTCCTTTTTCTTTTCCAGTCATGCCTATCCTGCACAGCTATTTTCACCTTAGGCTTAACAAAAACTAAGAGGGGATTTTAGGGAGAGTTTGGAAAATCCCAGAATAAAGAACGTTATCATTTTCATTTCCAAAATCCTCAAAGCATTTAAAATCTACATGTTTAATTGGCCCATAATCCAAAGGTAAGTCATTTGTAAAGTATGGTAAAATTTTGCCTACAATACGGTCCATTAATTAGTCCATTCATATGTCAAATCCTTTCCAAGCATTTCATGGTACTTCTCTATTTCACAATGCATTTTTCCTACATACATGTACAGTATATATCTCGGCATAAATCCCCGAGCTGAATATTCAATTCTAAATGATAAATTAATCATTCTCTCCCCCAACAATCAATAGATACATGTAGAAAAGATTGAACAGAAATACAAAGCAAAGTGAATTTTGCGGGCCGGCACATATTTTAATATGATAATGATCACCGAAGGGCATCGTATATTCAGTTTCAAAACATCTTTTTCACCATTGTTCAGTATTTGTTACAATTGATGCTTCTTTGCAGTCTACTGGTTGGTTGCAATACAATGTAACTTCATGATTGATCCTGTCTCATATTTTGCGAGTGTAAAGGTTCACTGCATAGAGACTCAAGTCAAACAAGAATTCCGCTCCAAAGTCCAAGTTTAACCAATATACATACAGTACATGTGTACAATATGTTGGCCTACATTTTCTGATTGTGAGGGTCATTTGATGGGAGCAAATATTACTCTGCATGGTCTGCATGGCCATGGGCATTTCAGTTGAATTCTTCACATTTTAATACCCACTATAAAAATTCAAAGGTTTCCAACAATGTAGAATGCTTTTAGTACTTTTTTCCTTGTTATTCAAAATATTGGTAGGCCAAAATGTAATATGTACATGTATGTCTGTAATAATTTGTAATAATAATAATAATAATATTTGGATTTATATACACTGTACCTGCAGTACCTCTTCCAGAGGATAAACATTGGTACATGTATGTACTGTACTTGAGGAAAAGTTTAGAATATAATTAAATGTACATGTACAAGTATATAAACTACATAATGCATCGCTGATAATCTTTTTTTCCAATCATAAAGTTATAGCCATGAAAGTATATATGTACATGTAGAGTAACACAACATAGAAAAGTCAGATAAAATTGTTAATCTTGTTTCTTTGGCTTTAATTCATTCACTAACAACAGGAAAAAAAGATGCAAAAGAACAAACAGTATACACCTGCACAGTGTATTGTGTTTATGAACCTAAATGTTCAAAACAAAGACGAAACAGGGGATTTGTGAAAGGTCATTGGCTTGTTCTTGTAGAAACAATTCCTGGTCTATTAAACCTACTGATGGTTATATTTATAGACTCGTAATTTCAGATGAAAAATGAACAATTTCTAGACTAATAGATTGATTCCAAACCAGTACAGTGTACAGTATGTCTTGCTAGGCCTGTCAGGGTTTTATCATTGTTACAACTTCCCAGTATCTATCAAAAGTTAGAGCAATATCCCTGGTTTGAGGGTCTTTTGTGAACCAATATTGTTATGGTATTACTATTACCCATCTAGGGAGTTGGACAACTACAGCTGGGGAAGGTAAAACTGCATTTATATGACCTCTGCTTTGAAAATCAAGCCAATAATAAGGAGCACTGCTACACAAACTATAGTGATGATGATCACCCATCATATTCCCTCATACGGTAAATAAAACCAAAGTCCATGGCTAATAACCTGTGATGGTACACAATCCTGAACAGTTTTGCAAGGACTTTCGAACAGCAAATTTGGAGAGAGCAAATTTACTATTGAGACTGAACTACACAAGTGATATGTGAATTGTGAAATGACCTGTAGTGACCAGCACACAATCTTCCCAAACAATTTCAGTTCAAAGGGGCTGCTGATGCAACAAATAAATTACAATATGAATTGGTAAAAGGAGATCAAAATCACAAAATTATTTCCTATTACATTATAGTGCATCCAGGCATACATGTACATACATGTACATTGTACATTTACAGGTACACCTGTAAATGCCTGACTATACGGTACATTTGCATCCTGCTCTGATAATTTATATCTCCTCTCTTTATTGTCTGTCTCTCCTCATATTATCCCTTTTCTTTGTCATAATTTTAAGTCAATGATCTTCCTGTCTTAATACAATCCCTTATTCTCTTTCCCTACAATTATTGTTATATAATGTATGTTCAACATACAGTACAAGCCTACAAGGCATCTTCACAGAGCAAGAGCAAGCGTTATGCTTGTTCTGTAAGTCCTTCTATTTTCTTTTTCTAATTAGATTTCGGAACCTGAAAAGGTAATGGAGAAGGAAATGCGAACCGTTTCAAATGAATTATCTTATATATTCTTTAAAACTCTACATTTATATGGGACATCATAAAGTCATGACGAAAATATACTCTTGCATTGTCAGTTGTCACTGAGGCAAGACAAACTACTGCTAACTCCTGAACTAAAGACCTTTTGTTGATTTAACAAGAATGTTTAGGATAGAAACCAAATCATTTACACACTCATTTTGGGGAAGACAAACATCTTTATCAATGAGTCAATACTGCATTGTTTGACGCACATTATCAGCATGATAACTACAGCTCAATGTAGAAACAACAATCTACATGTCTGTGACTCTATCAGTCATTCACTATGAAGCCAGAATTAATATTGGGAAGCGAATCAGGCAACCCGTTATTTGTTTAATTGCTAGCTGAAAGATCATAAAACTTGGTCCCAGTGCGTGTGAGAAGCACTTTAACGACAGCCGTAAGAATCTCATCGTTTCTCCCATCTTCATCATGCTTCACCCGGAGGTCCTAGTAAAACTCCCATGTTCTTACACACATCATCCCAACTTCTCATCACATATTGCTGGCTGCACCACTATTATGCGCACCCTACCGATGCCTGTTACTGCAAGTTCACAATTGCCCCATCGCACCTCTTTATCACATACACACAATCTCTTACACACATCTTATCATAATTTCACGGAGCATTCATAAAACGAAGGAATACATGGATTATTAGAATAGTCACTAGTTACTTACCTAAATTATGAAATAAGGCATCAAGTTCATGCAAAGATTGAGGAATATCCACATTTATAGTCCCTTTTTAATGTCCGGTTTGGAGCCCATCTTGAGCCTGTAATTGAGGGGATAGTTAGGAAGCCTCTTATCTCGGCCACTCACACAGTGTGTAACAAAGGCAGAGACTGGGTCGTTCCACTCATGGGCAGAGGTAGGGGTGCACAGCAGGCACTCTGGAGAGGGAACCCCTGTGGTGACAAAAGAATGCAAGGGGTAAGAATAGTCTTTCAAAACAGACTTAAATACATTATTGCCTATCATTTTTAAAGTGCCATACATGTACACACATTTTTGTAATTTAAATCATAGGTCATAAGGTCAACATTTAGTAAATGATTAGAATTGAAATGACTGATCATCAGCCATGTACATGTACAGTAAAATATCAGGCCAACAGTTTAGGGGGAAAATATTTCTTTTTGATAATGGCAAATGCAATCTTTTCCATGCCATGGTTGCCTATAAATCAAGGCAAGTAGAGTTAGAGTAGATCTACATGTACATGTACGTGTGCATGGCTCAGATCAAGGGTACACTTAGATTGAACACTGGGAAATTGTTTAATTATCCAAAACCATGAGACCCAGACACAAATTAGCATTGTTATATTAGAAAGTACCATTGGGGAAAGCTCCAAACAAGGTTTCAGCTTCATTGAGTTCAAATTAAAGATTTTAGAGCAATTTTATGATGTAAAAAGGCCTATTTACAGCACTTTTAATGTTACATTCAAAACATGCACTAATTGGTTACCAGATTTTTACTAGTGGGATGCAAAACTTATGATTTTTTTTATCTTGATGTAGAATCTATGTAATAATTAACATTTCTGCTGAGTTAATTCCTATTATTTTACTTTCTTATTCCATTTACATGTGATACAATTTTTGCGATATGTACATAACTTTGGTGTCCTGCAAATTTCAAACTTTACTAACTGAAGAATGGTGCATAAATAATTGATTTATTTACAAGCTTGCAATGTTATAATGTTTAGTTTCACTTTATCTTTGATTTCCAATCAGATCATTTCATTCTGGGTCATCGTTTTAAAAATATTTAGATTTCTGTAAATGGAAAATGTTTGGTGTCCTGCAGTTATGTACATACCAGTGCAACAGAATCTATACAAAAACATATTGTATTCTTTCAAAATGATAATGTAATGGTGTATATAGGTGAATGAAGAGCACTGATAACGTTGGATTCCCCATTTTAGCTTGTATGTATTATTTAATCAACAATGAATGTGGACACCGAGTTATGTACGTGACAGTTATGTACGTATTCCATGTTATGTTTTTCCAATAAGACCACCTATATTTAGTTATTTGTCATGGTAAAGTAGTAAAAAATGTATAAGACATACACACGTCTGATTTGGTGAGAAGAATATTACAAAATATTGCAGTTTGAACTTTTTTATGTCATGTACATAACTAAGACACCGTTATGAAAAGACACCGAGTTATGTACGTTACTACCAATCAAAAATTGAAATGAATTATCATAATTAAATCAATTTATTTCTTACAGCATGAATTGCACCCTTCTGCATTTTCATTTAAACAAACATTTATTGAATTTAAGGAACAACAAGTTATTATTTGAATGTATAACTACTTACTTTTGGTGTCCACAGTTATGTACGATTAAGTACAGAAATCTTACATTTCAGTCCTGAAATAGTAGTTTACAAACTATTTACACATTGCAAATTATGTTTCATTCAGGAAACACATCATTCCTTCAATTGAAGTCATTATTAGACTAATGCAAAACCATATCTGACAATAAGGCAAAGAGAAAGCATGCAGAGAATAAGATGTACTGTACATAACTCGGTGTCCACATTTGTTTTGGCCATATTCTAATAACTAAATTGAAAAAAGTTGATATGGCAATGGTTTTAAGTTTTGTTTACGGTATGTTTTAACGTCTAATGTACTTAGTCAGAAAAAATTTAAATTATAAGAGAAATATCAGCATGAAGTGGACACCGAGTTATGTACGTAACATTTTTGATGATGTGATATTTGGCTACTGATTGCAGTTTAACGGCAATTTGTTAAGTTCTGATTTTTGAGCTATGTGTTGCATAATGTTTGCAGATTACAAAAATAATGTTGCCACAGTCTATAATTGACTTTTAAAATTCACCTCATATGTAACACTAGGGTGCCCTTGATTAGAGCCATGCACACATGTATTGTACATAGTTCTCACATGCAATTTTAAATGATATTACTGACAAATACAAATAAATCAAAATCACGCTTTTAATCTCAGGTTTGTAGTTTTGGTTTCTTTGCCAATTCTTAAGACAGAATAACATCAAAACCAGACACTTTGGTTTGGTGTCCATGCAACTTTCCCAAATGTTGCAAGTGGCTAGGCTAGCATCATTTTTACAATCAGCAACAGTTTTCCACAGCGAAATAGATGTAGTTAAATTACCGGTATTTATGTGAAGATGTTATGTTGCGACACTTTCTTACCTTGCAAGAAACAAAACAATAGGGCACACAAATAAAGTATTAACATTTTGGGTCTATTTTCTTAGACTAGACTAAAAATCCTAATAGCTTTGTTCAAATTTGAATGTGAATAGAGGTGGAGTTCCCATTGCATGACGGTGTGTGTTCACACAGTCCACTTGTCATAATGAATAAGGAGGTCTCTGATATGGTTGACTGGACTGTGTCTGGGTTAAACCAAAGAGGGACTTCATTTAAAGGGATATATCAATCCAGGGAGATCAATCTACCTCCCTGATCAATTAAACTAGTCACCATGTCGAAACATCACAAAGAGAGAGGATCAGCGCAGAGAAAAGGGGAAAAGGAGAAAAGGAAAAAAGGGGAAGGGGGAAGGAAGGGGGAAGGAAGGGGGAAGGAAGGGGAAGGAAGGGGGAAGGAAGGGGGAAGGAAGGGGGAAGGAAGGGGGAAGGAAGGGGGAAGGAAGGGAAAGGAAGGGGGAAGGAAGGGGGAAGGAAGGGGGAAGGAAGGGGAAGGAAGGGGGAAGGAAGGGGAAGGAAGGGGAAGGAAGGGGAAGGAAGGGGAAGAATGAATAAGGAGGTCTCTGATATGGTTGACTGGACTGTGTCTGGGTTAAACCATAGAAACCATAGAGGGACTTCATTTAAAGGGATAGATCAATCCAGGGAGATCAATCCACCTCCCTGATCAATCAAACTAGTCACCATGTCGAAACATCACAAAGAGAGAGGATCAGCGTAGAGGAAAGGAAAGTGGGAAAGGCGAGGGAGACGTCAAGAGAGGGAGGGGTCTAGAGGTTTCCATACAGATTTGTTATTCCTTACTTTGTATAAAAACACAAATCATTGAAGATTTCCCTTAATTTCTTTATTTGATTTGATTTGAATATTGGTTTCTGCATCTTTTTTCTTTTTTTCATCATACATTTTCATGAACATAATATGGTTTGATACAATATTTTAAGTGTAAATAATTTTATACAAATAAACGACATTAAACAAATATATTGAATGCATAATTAAAATCAATTATGCTTGAACATGCATAAATGTAGGCCTACATACTGTTAAATAAAATTTAAAATGTGCACATGATTTTAATAGAATGGAAAGATGGAAAGTGCAGTGTATTGGTTGGTCACTGGCCGAAGCAAGACATGTCTACAGCACTGCTAGATGATATACAGTACATGTCAAGATTTTAAGTACATGTGCATGGACAGCACATCAATTAGTATGAACTGTATTTGAATTGGAATGTACAGTACATGCAGTTCCCTTGAAAATATCTCTGAAATTCATTCGAATTTTACAAACAGGGGAAGGGGCGAGGATAGAATTTATTGACCCTTTTCTGTTTAATTGATGGTATGAGTTTCTTCTCTAACCAGATTAGTGCCTTCGATTTCTTCGGATAATCAATTTCCTGATTAGACAGACAATAGGATTAAAGGTATCATGGGACTCGACTAATCCTATCAATAAAGACAGGAAGTGATTAGAATGAACACAGGAAGTATTTAGTATGTGTTGGTTTCCTATTGTATTGTATTCACATGTGTGTAGATGAGTGGGGGTGTTCAATCAATATCAGGTTTACTCTTTACCATGTTGATGTAAATTTGACACTTGACTTCGTCCCTATTTTCACGAAGTGACGGTAGTGAGGAAAATCGTAAAGCAAAGTGAATGCAATTTTTTTTTCACTACCGTCACTTCGTGAAAACAGCGACGACTTAAGGAAGAATCCTATATTCATGTTGTTAAGCTATAGGCCTATATTTTAATACAGTGAAGCTTGGTTATATCAGGAGGAAAATAAGATGACAAAAAAGGGGAAATAGGGAAAAGGAAAATTGGGAGGAATACGAAGAGAGAGAGAAAAGAAAATTTAATACAAATCAATATTTAATGTATGTGATACATGTCCATATCTGGAAACTGGAATGAGTGCAATATTTTTGTTCTTTCTTTCTTATCCCCTTTTTCATCACCAATGATTTGCATGTATTTCTTTAATCCATAGCACTCTACAGTATTCTAAACATAAAGGTAAAACTAAATCACTTTTTCTCCTCAAATTGGCAGCAGTTACATGTATTTTATTTATACCTTCACAGCAAAAATGAGTTGCTTAATAAAAACCATATGAGCTGTGTGTTACAAGACCAAGATTTGCTACAGTTTCTACCACCATAAGTGGATTGCGTGGTTATAATCTCGTCTACCAGCCTTCTCACAGCGGGGCAACATCAGTTTCAATTTCTCCAGCGATGGATCGCTACTGGTATGAATCATTGCAAGGAATCGCTCTTAATACTTCGTCTGGATTATAGAGGCTTTGCTGAATTTGGAGGAAATCGAGGGGAAAATTGGATGCCAATGTCCAACCGTCAATGTGTCGCCACAAAATAAAAAGACTGATTGGAATTTGTCCCTCCCTTTTATGATACATGTAGTCAAGTTGGAGAAGAAAAAATGTTAATTAATCACCTTATCAAGTATTTCCCATGTCACTATAAGTGAATATACACTCTGAGGGCCACTTGTCTGCATATATATTATTACACTGAATCCATATAGAAATAAACCAGAATCAAAGCTCAGTTCAGTGAGGAAATTGAGGAATAGAGGAAGAGGTGGAAACAAATGAGAGGAGATTTTAAAAAAAGAGGTTTTGGTCGAGCGCTTTGAGTTTGAGATGACAATTCACTCCTTTTTCTCTTGAAATACATGTATATGTTATGCTCTGGTGTCTGAACTGATTTTCAATAAACAGTTCTACTACATGGACAAAATTGAAGGTCCATAACATGCATTGAAGAAAACAACAACAGCAACAAAGAGATAATCATATTTAATGAGGGATATTCAAAACCATTCATTATTTCAGGCTTTTAACTTAGTTTTCAGCATACTTCACAATGCACAAAATCATTCACATACAAGCCATACATACTAGGCCTAAACTACATGTACATGTATATACTCAACATCATGAAGATTTTCTTTTTTCTGACCGTTGAACTCTCTTCGATCCGCACAGTGTAGTGGTTATGTAATGTACATCATTCAGGTGGCCAAAGCAGTGTAATTGATAAGATAATTTTATCTAGATCTTAAAACCACATACTGGTACATTCTTTATGTATTCAACAGATATATAGGCTTAAAAGCTTAACAGATCAAGATTGGGACTGTGCATTGTGACACATACAGATTACGAGATAGAAAGAGAAAGAGAATGACACAGGCAAAGAGGGAGACAGAGAGAGGGAGAAACAGAGAGGCACAGACAGAATAGACAAATACATGCATTCAATTTCATAACATAAAGGTAAATTACAACAATGTACACAGTTACACACAGTATTGACAGATTACAAAAAGGGAGTGGGAAAGACAGACAGAAAGACAGACAGACAGACAGACTGCATAGAGACAGTGAACTCAGAGAAACAATCTACAGAGACAAATAAGAAAAATATAATATATTACAAATGGGGGAGGTGGAAAGGGGAGGCCATAAAGTTATGTTACCACACATGTAGTTGTAACTGTAGCAAAATGTTAAAGAATACATTATCAATACACAGTTTCAACCAAGTTAAGGGTAAATGTTACGATCCATGCCAAATTAAAAATTTCTTAAATGTTATTTTCCAGGCAATTTCTCCTTCTTTTTTTCACTCACTGAGAATATAATCGTAATACTAGACTGAGAAATTTTACGCATTTTAATCTATTACCATTGACAAAAAGGGTAACATGGGGGCTTTTTATAATGGCTCTTTTCATAGAGGCAACGTGCCCTCGGCCCCCTGCAGACTTTGTTCACACATACGAGTGACTTATAGGGAAAAAGAGTACTGTATGTGTGAATAACTGCAGGTTGTACCATGGGCCTACCACAACAAATGGTTGTAGAGCCCTTATTTGATAATGTATGAGCAGTATGAGTCACCTAAGAATAGATCCTGTTGAGAATATATTTGTTTGCCCATCACACACCATTTACAGTGCAGTCTGTTCATACTACAAGACTATACAAGATTTACACAAACTCATGCATTGAGCATACATGTAAAGAAACATCATATAAAGAATGCTTTGGCAATAATTTCAAAAGACATAATATCAGAGCAATCTAATACCGGGGGGGGGGGGGGGGGGGGGGGGGGGGGTGTTTCACAAAGATCCTAAGTTGAACTTATCTCTAAGTTGGACTTAACAATCATGAAAAGCTGTATGGCATCTGTGAAAATATTTTGGACAAAGTTATTTCAAAAGGCATAAAATGTTGATTCAAATCCTTTCTGTTATCAACAAGATTTCATGTACTTGATGTAGAATTTATAAAAAGTCTAAAATACTTGAATACCGGTATACTTTATTTTAAGGCTACAAATGGCTCTCCATAATTTATAAGTCCAACGTGGAGTTAAGTTTGACTTAGGATTAATTACATTAATTACATACATGTACAGTACATGTGAACAAGGTCTAAAATGCCATGTACCTTGCCAAGGAAGTCTGAGCTTTATGTAATAAAGTTTTCCTATTGGAAGAAAAAAGAAGTGAATTCTGAGTGCTGAGGTAGAACTCATACCTACGTGTAAGTAGAAAAAGATCATCCTCGTAATTCAAACTACACAAACAAGGTTCTCCCCATCAAAGGATTGTAAGAGCCTTGGGGTTGGAAGGGCTAACTGGATCAAAATAAAACCATTAATCATGTCATTTGTTAACTGCTTAAAGCAGTTTAACATTCCCCTCCTTTTTTATACTGGATGGATAATAAGAAGAGGTGGTATTCTAAGCATCAGTTGTGTTCACACACAAGGTCTGCATGCAGGAATGCTCCGCAGACAAAACTCAATTACCCCTTAAAATGTCAAAAGAGAACACCCCCCCCCCCCCCCCACCACCACCTTTCAAAAGGATTTTCTATACTGAACAGTTCCATAAAACAGACAAATGGACAGGTAGGTAATTCAAACATTGGCCGGAGTGGTGTTGGAGTTGAATACCATACCAATCACCTACAAATGTACATGTGTAATATAAAATTTGTGTATATGTATAAACTAAGTCAACATCATGAGCTGCATTTACACCGCAACAAAAATATCACTGATTTTTCTCACATTTCATTGTTTCGCTAGGAATTGCAATTGCATATAAATAGCAAACCCAACATAAATAATTAGACAAAACTTTTTTAAAACTCTCAAGTGGGGTGTTTCACAAAGACTATAAGATCGACTATAAGTTGGACTTAACTATGCCAGGCCATTCATGCTATTGGTAGCTCTCACCATTACGATCTTTAGATAATATTTTCCCTTCAATACTGTAATTAATTTTCAAAAAGTGTAAATTCTGTAGATTTGTGATCATGATTTGTACTGTTTGTCCCTTGAGTGACCAATGTCAGTAAATGGTGAAAGCAAACAGTGGCATGAAGACATGTCTGCTATAGTTAAGTCCAACTTAAAGTCGATCTTAGTCTTTGTGAAACGCCCCCCAGATGTACACTTTTCAATTTCAATTTTTTTTTTCCCCCCAATTTTTCGTCATGTTTGCAACTACCTGTAAAAACACCAGAATGTGAGAAAAATCAACAATTTTTGGTTGCAGTGTGAATGCTGCTTACATGTATATCAGCACTGAAAAAGCTCCCCTGATTGTGAAAATTCCTCACTTAAAAATCATCCACTAGAAATCTGAACAAAAAAAATCAAAGAGCTTGCCTATTGTTCTCTTGTTCAAAGGAGGTGAGAATTCATTTACTCTGCCCTCCACCGCCTAGCCGGTGTAACACGATTTGAAGCTGTGTTTTCACAAGAGCGCTATTCATCAACACCAGCCGACCAAATAACCTCCTCATTCATAGAGTCTCAACCGCGATATATATTGAGGGGGAAAGTGCAAATTATTTCTAATGAAGGGCTTGATGTGTACAGAGAGTACACATGGGTTGTGTAGAACTTGTCAATAGTTTATTAGGGAAGTGGGAGTGGATAATTAGACTGTAAGCAGGCTTATTGATATATTTATCATATTAATTGGACAATTTATCACGTTTATAACGATTATTGGCTTTGAATACCGGTAGGTGGCTTGATATGTTACACTTATAAAACATGTTTATATGTAGGATACATGTACATGTAATGTACATGTACATGTACATGTACCTATGTGATAAAAAAATATGTTATAGTAAAACTATTCTAAAACTTAAAAGTAAGAAAAGCGGATAAGTGACAGTTTAAATGATATCGGACAAAAAATGCAAAAAACAAATTTGTGAAACTTAAAATTGGCGATACGGAAGGGCCCCTGCGACAAAGTGCCAGACTAATTTCCTGTTTGTTCCAAAACACAAAGTCTCAAAATGTATGAGCCAAGACTCAAGAGGGTCTTTTCTTAAAAGCCCCACTGTCCTACTTGTAGCTACTTGCTCCCTCTACATGTATATAGAAAACTTCCCCAATCGGTGCCTGTTGGTTCCCCATGGTCCTCTATTTCTTATGTTAGTTGAGAGCTGAGTTAATGAGATAGCCACCTGTCAGTGACCTCGCTGTGTGGTCTAATCCCTTTTGGCCCAGTAGTATTGACGGTCTTTAAAGGGAGTGTAGCTTGGCAAATACTGGTTAATGCCATCTTCATGTATGTCTCCTTTTGGACAACTGCAAGTATACGAATGAACTTGATTAACGGTAGTCAGCGACTTAATCTCTAAATGATTAGCATTCGGGGAAACAGACCAAAGTTCTCCTCACACTTCAGTTTCACGTATGTTACACGCACATGATTGTTGCGGTCGCGTTGTCTGTAGTCGTATTATATCTGAGGGGCCCCCGAGTCAGGCGACGGGAAAGACACATAGTCTCGTCAGGCTACACTCCCTTTAAACAATATATGCTACCCAGTAGTGCCAGTACCCACAATATATTTTTGAAACATGCCCAAGAGAGAAGGCACTAAGGAGAAAAACTAATGAAATTTATGATATTTTTTAACATGACAAACGGGAGGGTTGTCCATGATAACATGATAAATTTGCGATTCGCATAAATTTAGTGATTTCATGTTTTATGACTCATAACTTTATTATACCTAATTCAATTTATTTCAAACGTTCGCCATTCTGTTTTTCTTATTTTTCTGCGTTCATACAAATGAAATTATTACAAGGATTGGATTGCCCTTTAATAAAATATTCTAAATAAATTGAACTATTTATACATCTGGTATTTTGGAAAAGATTTTGAATTAATCTAAAGTGAGTACAATAACAATTAGTGAGAACAGTTAACCTATGGTACATGTATAATACATGTTAATTAAACTTATCACTGCACTTCTGAGGGGTTAAAACTGAACCTGTTAATTAATTGTGAAGCAAATATCTAGCAATTGTCGCCAGACCAAATTTTGTCTTAGCATACTACATGTATCTTTGTTTATGAAAAAGGGGATTTGTACGCTAAATACAAAAAGGGTTACACTATCGCTATGTAGCAAATAATCGGTACTGCATACTACATGTACTTGTTCAGCCTCAACTAGCACGAAACCTTTCACAATTTTTCCATTTTCTGTTTGCAATCTCTCTCTCCGTGCCTAACATGGTAACTTAGAAGGTGAAATCCCTAGAAGGGAGCTTTATTCTGGAAGGAAAAGAAAATAACTAAAATGGAGGGAAAATATCCAATGAAGCTGCTCCATTTTATTCATGTATTCTTCTCACGTACAATGGCCCTAACCCAAGGGCTTTAGCGGTTTTCAAATTCAAGGGATGGATTTTGTGCTTTTCGTTTTTTCTCTTCAATGAGGAATGTTTTGATAAGCGTGCAAGCCTTGGAGCAGATTTTTGGAGAAAAGGAACGGAGGGATAAAATAGAGCTAAATTACCTTAGTTACAGTACCTGTGTGAAATAAAATAGAGGAGAGCTAAAGGGATTTACAGTGTAGTATGTAAGGGTAGTTTACCCCCCCCCCCCCCCCCCCAACACTTTAAAAGGGCAATAAATACTTTTTAACAAAATTATTAATTTTTAAAAAAAAAAAAATCCTTTTTAAAAACAGAAAAAGAAGAGATAAAGAATGCGAAGGTTTGAAATAGATCAGAAAGTTATGAATCTTAAATATAGGAGGTCACTACAGTACATCTGTATGCAAATCTCAAATTGGCCACAAAAAAAACATAAGAGAGAATCAAAAAGTCATAAATTTGCAGAACTACATGTAGGCATCCTTTTGCCTTCCCAAACTTTTCACAAGGCGATTAGCTTTGTTGACAAAACAGTGCGTGCATTCAGTGAAGAAAACAAAACTCAAATCACCTCCCATATATATTCAAGGTTAATTCAGGCAGGGTCTTCTCTACATTTTGAGCCTCTCTTATAAAGGGTGACACAAGTCTTCAAATTTTGTTAGCATTTCATATCAAATCAAAGAGATTTTAGTAATAATCATAATTCTTAAAAGACTTGTCTTTGCATTTATGTATGGAAGTCTGGGGGATAACCACTGTGGGAATTGTTGACATATTCTTAGCAATTGGTAGCATACATGTAGTTTAAAGGGAAAGTCCACCCCCAAAATAAGTTTGTTTCGATAGAGGCAGAATAATAAGAAAATCAGGTGAGTGAAAGTTCGAGCAAATTCTGAATGAAAATAAGAAAGTTGTGAATTATTGAAGTTGTTATCAATCAAATACAAATTGGCAACTCTGTGACTTATTATACGAGCTCTCCTTCATTTGCTTTGTGCATAATATTCCATAAAATCATGTTTTCTTCGTTATTGATGACGGAATATATATTTGTTCCTTGCAGGGGGAGTATAGAAACATATTTGCAATTATTATATTTAGGGTGCATGTAGGGTTGAAATTTTTCTTGAGGGAAAATGAAAATTTTAGACTTTTTTAGTACTGAGCAAATGGAAGTTGAGCTCGCATGATACGTCATAGAGTTGCCAATTTGTGTTTGATTGATCACAACTTCAAAAATCCTAACTTCCTTATTTTTAATCAGAATTTGCTCAAACTTTCACTGACTTGTTTCTCTCATTTTTCTACTCCTATTAAAACTAACTTAATTTCAGGGTGGACTTCCCCTTTAAAGGGATGAATGCCAAACCAGGGAGTAGTATTCAAGCAGTGGCCTGATATATGATTTGTACACATCATCAGATCACTTATTGAGGCACCTCAATGCTCAAAGGGATTCAGTAACTTTGTCTCAGATTCTGAAACTAAATCCTGGATTTAGCTCAGGCTGCAATGATATTTATAAACCTTTAGGTCAGTCAGGAACTCCATGACCTTTACAAGCCGATCGCCTGTCTGATTATCAAGATATTTATGATTGGAAATCAAAACCGAATTTTGTGTTTTCCTAACGGTTTTCATAACACTAAAGTCTATCGGGGAAAACGAGTATGGTAAAACCGGTCACTCAAAGATGTTTACTTTTTTGAGACACTTCTTCATCGTTTTGAAGCACAATTTTTTTAGGGCTTCAATATTACACCATTTCACAGACACTGATTTAACACGTAGGGCCGTGCATCTCAGATTTAACATTTGCGTGTTTCTACATGTATCTAAAGCCATTATCCGGTTAATGGCCGATAAGGGATAATTTTTTCCTAATAGAAACACACTTTCTCTGGCATTATCCGGATAATGCCGGGAGAGCTGTTAAGCGTTCACCGGCAAAATTATCCTTCTTTTAGAAGGATAACGCAGGGGTAGCTAACGGGATAACGTAAGTAGAAACACACCCCGTTCTGATTGAGTGCACATACCAGGGAGAAACCGGAAATAGGAGTGGTCACGTGATCGGAATATTTTACCCCGACGCACGCGACACTACAATCCCGGGTTGACCTAGCAGTCCCACAATACTTTGTGGTGACCTAATTAACCAGAATTCAACAAACTTTTTCACGGCCATTTTTCTGGCTAGATCAGTATGCGCGTAGATAGAAAGTGGCATTATACGCTTATTTCTTCAACCTGATCAATTCAGTATAACTAATAGAAACACGCTGATTGTTAAACGATGCCTTTAAAAACGAATCCAAAGGATTTAAAACTTTTTCCAAGCTTTGTATATTGAACATGTTCATAACTAACCTTGCAATATTTTTCCATCATGATATTGTCCGAAATTTTTGCCTTGAATTTTTTGTAAATATTGCTTGTAATTTTCTTCAAACTGCTGATTTTTAAAAAGCAGCGATACACAACCTGTCCACGTCCATAGCAGCATTACTATAGTTTTTATGTAACAGAAATCAAGAAACCCTCTATCAATTGATTCAAAACTCTCAAAGAAAAAAATTGGTTTGTGTCATATTTTAAAATCAAGTGTTTCAACAATAATATTTATTTCTCTCCTATATGTTTTGTACATGTGAACGATGTGTGTGGAAAGTTTGTAGTCCTTAGCTAGCGCTATTGTCACTATGAACATGACAGACAATGAAAGCGGACAAAATATACAGTTCCTCAGGTAGACAAAGGAACATCCCTTGACTGCTATTATGTAAAATGTGTAGAACAGGTGAATATGCATGTGACACCTGTTCTACACATTTTTACATAATAGCAGTGAAGGGATGTTCCTTTGTCTACCTAAGGAACTGTATATTTTGTCCGCTTTCATTGTCTGTCATATTCATAGTGTGTGGGCATGAGGTCCATACCGTTTGAAGATAAAGACCAGTTATGGTCATGCCATTGCATTGTGAAAGAAACGTTGTGGAATCGATCAGGAAAGGTTGATCCTCTAGCATATAAGTATTCAGGGCAAAAAATATATAAACAATTTTGGGGGCTACTTATCAACCATGCTTGGATAAAAATAACACTCTTTAATTTTTTCTGCATTGAACTCTTTGCAAATTGGGGGCTCTTTTATGACTTTCGGGCTCTTTTGGGCATTTCAGGGGCTACTTCGCCCCGAGCCCCCCCCCCCCCCCCCCCCCCCCCCCCCCCCCCCCCGAGTATTTTTTTGGCTGTAAGTATTGGTGCGTACTGCAAGGTTCTGGAATCATCAAAATGATAAGAAATTTAGCCCAGTCTTGGTAAAGTTACAAGCACTGTACACAAAAAGATGTACAGTATATGGGACTATGCGACATGTGCGCGACACGTGCGCGATATCTATCAGGTCTGAATAGATATAATAATTTACCAAATACACACTGTATATCAATTAGTAGGCGGTTTCCCGGTAAAATTTGTATCATCACATGTTTAAGTCAAAACATATTCTTTCACACGATCGGTAATAAGAGCTTCCATTTCATTTTTTAGAGAGTGGGGCGTTTCCAAAACTGGTCTTTACCAAGATGAAGACACCCAACTACGAGAAGGAAGAAAATGAAATTGAACTGGAAGCCTGACTGCTGAGAACACAGCATTCTTCCAGAATTTCAGGTAAAGGTAAAGGGTAAAGTTCTTTACATGCCTCAGAGGAGAGCGTCAAAAGACAAAATATTTTGGGAATTCCATAACGCAGAAAGATTTTCTGTCCAGCACCAAACATGAAACATTCTTTATCATCAACATCATTCATAACCACTAGATTTATACTGGAACTGGGCCGATCGTGATCTTTGTATTGAGCCTCATAAATATGGGAATTAGAGGATTCAATAATGACAGTCAAAACTCTTCGGTTTTCTTTGGAGCATTTAGGAGGAATTGAATCCAAGATCCAAGAACTGGTTAATCAATATCACCATCATCATGATCATTACAACATAATCTTCATCGTAAAGATAAATATCAATGATCTTCATTGTTATCACCAGATCGCCATCATCATCATCACTCACTCAACATCAGATTATAATTGTTGTGACTTTATAATCACCATCCTTATCCTCATCAAGACATCATTGTTATCATAAAATTGATGAACCTCAGTCAAGTTGTATTGCCAAGTGAAAACTTTTAGACAATAGATCTAGATCTATAAGAACTTTTTAGAACTAGAAGTAAGTTTCAAACATGATAGATCTAACTTGTTAGATCTACATGTATAGACCTAGAGTCTACTCTAGAATAGATTCTAGACTGTAATCCGTATGAAGAAACTCAAGAAAGCATGACTTTTCATTGGGCAGGCGTCCAACATGTGCAAACCATCATAACCATCACGTAATTTGTTGTGTCAACTCTGTAAAAGTCTAGTGAGAGTTTTGTTGAGGAGCTTGACCCCAGCCCTGGAGCTGGAGAGCGGATTAGCATATTAGCTCAACATGCTCAATCAAAATTTGCTCAAAATTTAAATGTAACCAGATTAGGCCTACAGTACAGACGGACTAAATCCTTGCTTATTGTTTCGTTTTAAACCTACCTTTACGAGTGAAAATCTTGATTAGCGTTGATACTAGTAGGACCGTGACATCAGACGCTTTACAAAGTCAAAAGCTGAGTGGATTCCACAGCATGCACAAAGATATCAGCTGCACTACACTGCGAGACTTGATCGCAAGTATCAATGGTCATTGGCTCGATCCGATGTACTGTAGATACAGATATTATGCAAACGTATTTTTCGGTATGTGGGACTGGGGAGATTGAATGAAAATAAATGACGACACTAGATGGCGACAAAACACTTTTTGTCTGATTTTTTATCGGGTAACATCATTTTTTGATGGGGGCAGAGCCACTACATTTCACCTAATTTATATTTCACCTTTGACTCTGGTTCTGCCTACATTGTCCAGCCTCCCAGATTTCATCTTGATCTATTCTTGCACAAGGTATTGGCGAGTTGTCTGGACCACTGATCTCTACAGTGGTCTGGACCCCTTATAGATCTATGTTTGTTTGTTTTTCATGACAAAAATAAAATCCATGTTCCAACCTAAGTAAATCATATCCATTGAGGATTTAGTTTAATTTCCTTATTTACAAGAAGAAGGAGTAGAATTGAGGTAGAAGTTGATTCGGAGGGGGAGGTGGAGGTGAAGGGGGGAGAAGGAATTAGTAAGAAGGAAAGAAAGAAAAGGTGATTAAAGAAAGAAAGAGAGAATGAACGAGCAAAAGAAAACATGAAAAAGCAAGGCTAAAAAATAATTAGGTCGATAGCACGAATGTATATAAAGTATTTAGATCATGGTATTGAGAAAACAAAAACGGCATGATGGCCAGTCATGATATAATATCATCCCTTATTAAATTTACCAAGACATTACTGTCTTATTAACACCAAAATAAGGCGATATCTTCTCCTCCTGTTCATCATCTTCATCATCATCATCATCATCACCGTCATCATTCTAAAATATCATCCTCATGGCAACAAAATTGATCAACAAAAGCTCTTTTTGTCAGCTCCTATATATTTAACAAAATAGAAAAGTTTCTCTTTGTGATTGTAACCAGAAACAAGATGATAATGCGCCCCCCCCAAAAAAAAAAAGCTCATTTATTTCATTCTTCTCCTTTTTTTTTTTGGGGGGGGGGGACTTTTTTTTAGCCCAAGCAACTATACCACTGAACTGAGAAATATGTTCCGAGAACATTTTCTCCAGACAGCAAGCCACTCACTCAAATTATCCCCTTACAAAACGGCCAACCTCTTGTGTAGGCCCTAATGGGTTAATTAGTTTTCAGAGACTATTTTTACATACCCAAATTGCATTTTTTTAAATATTGGCTGTTGTTTTCCTAGTCCTATCTTTTATCCACAAAAATTATTAATCAAAAGTTTTTTTTGTCAGGTCCTATATAAAAAAACAAAAATCTTCTTTTCTTTCATTTTCATCTCATTTTGTTTGATTAACACCACACATACAAAGAAATCTCACTAGCCCCAGCTACGTTAAAACATAGTGAATTTTACTTTATTTGGAAGTGTTTCATACATGCATGATTTTTTCTTTTCTTAGCCTTTTTATTTATGTACATTTCATTTAGCATATTACACTCAAGTTAATATAGATAATAGAATAGGCAAATTTAATGAAAAACAATTAAATATGTGAGTAAAAGTAGAATAACCATGAATAATCATGAGCAACATAAGGCTTCAAATGAAATAAGTGCGCTTTCAAGATGACAGTTCAAAATACATGCGGTCTAATTCATCAATTAATCAATTCCAATTAACTTTTGATTTCCAGAATTATAGTACAATAGTAGTTACTGTGTCTTGTAAGTTCCAAGGTTTCACTTCGTGAGACTGCTTAAAAATGCCAGTCTCCTACAGTAATCACATGGTAGAATGGCAAACAGGGGTGGTATTGCTGTTTTGGGGGGGGGGGGGGGGGGGGGGCTCGAAATGTGAGAAATGTTTTTTTTTTCTTTCTTCCTTTCTTTATTAATCTTGTTTCTTCTGTTCACAACATTCTAAAACTGTTTGCGTCACACTATCTTTGTTCATGTATATCACTGTATGACATACACTGTATATAACGATTTAATTATAACATGATTATCAGTCATTCTTAGTACAATAACTTTACCGATTAAACAATTTGAAAATTTGAGAAAAATTAAGAAGAAATTAACTGAGCAAAATATTTGGTTGGTTGCAGACATAATAGTAGCCTATGCCTAATTCATGTATTTGAATATGATACCACCATTAATGTATCATGATCAATATTTAGTACCGGTAAATTATAATTCAGTACACGTACATTGTACGAGAAAATGTGTCAATAATCATTGGGCCTTTTATCTAAGCTATACATTTTAGTACCGGTGTATTGTCATTCAGTTTTTAGTACCGGTACTTTATAATACAGTACATGGATAGTGTACAACAGAGGTTAAATACTCACTAGGCCTTGTATCTACATTTTATCATATAATATCAAAGTCAACATCAGTTACTGTATATGAAAAGTATGAACAGTTAACGTCATGATACAACTGAAAAATTACAAAATACTTCTCTCTCAACTGTAGGTTGAAATCCACATGGGAGGATGGGGGGGGGGGGGGGGGGTTCGGGATTCCGAAACAAGCAAACAAACAAAATATTAACTTGAATATGCACATACATTTAGATTTTGGTATTATTCCAATTATTCCAAATACCTGTCCACTAGACCGAACACATTAAATTGTCGACACAATATATATGCAACCTACTTTGGAAGTTATGTTGAAAAAAACATATAAATAACGTCCTTGTGAACATTTTGGGTTCTATAACGAATTTGCCAATCCCAAGAATTTGGGGATATTCGAGGTACATACTCTTATGAAACAAACATCCGTTGAACCATTTGTCAAAACATAAACATACCTTATCGTCCCCGATAATTTTACGAAACGCATTCATTAAAAAAAAAGTGTATAAGAAGCATATCCCCTTTAACGCATGGGCGACATTAGTACGATAATTTCAAATCTACTTTGTGCAAGCAGACTCAGATAGTTTTATACACAATATAACCAGGATCATTTTGTAAATGAAAAGATAATAAATATATAGTACCTCTGGAAACAAAGGGTACACGTTTGCTTTTTTTAAAATGCGAATCAGGCAGCAACAAGTTCACATATAGAGTGCACATGCTGTATACATGGTGCAGCGTTGCAAATAAGTATCCAGGTGCGGCACTGGACCCTAGGACCCTGGTGCCGCTAGTTTTGGTTTGATTCCAGTGTAGTACAAGGGCAAGATCCTATAAATATTCAATTACAAACATTAATATACTACTTACAATAATAAAACACTCTCGATATAATATCAATATAAAAAAAGATTTCCAATAATCATAATTGTACAGTTATATTAACATTTTGTTCTTCTGTTTGACGTTTTTGGTATCGTGGTCCATTTATCTCGTGTCTCTCCCTTTCCGTCGGTCTGCATTCAAAGGGGGTGGGGCTAGTTCAATCTTAGCTAACCCTGTAAGCACCTCCTCCGGAACTTCTCCCGTTTCCTTGTTCATTTCTGAAAGAAATAATTGGAGTTGATAATATTCATGAATACATTAGAGTGACAAAACCACATACAACAACAAGTTGTGTCATTTATTTTCCGTGTATTGTTAATAAAAACATTTGACCTAGACTTATGTATGTTTCCCTTTATTTTTGTTTAATAAAGGTGAATTTTATTTCATAAAAGGTCGCATGAATAACAAATGGGAGTGGGGTTTATTTTTACATCAGTTGAAACATCGAATAGAGATGAATTATTACAGATTTTGAATATTTTATCACTTTTTACTTCTAATATAAATAATATGAACAGAAAATACATATTTTTTTTTGTAGCAAAATGGCAAGACAAGGCTACAACGCAACATCTAAGCTCAACTGCTTTAGATTGCAAAGTATTACACCCCCCCCCCCAAAAAAAAACCCTTCTCACCAAAAAGAAACAACAAATAAGAAAACCTCATTACCCAGTCAATATGCTTCATCGCATACCTAACTTTCAAATATTGATATTAGGCCTAGATCTTTTTTGTTTCTTTCTTTTTTATTATTTTTTCTTCTTCATATTTTCTTACTTGGGTAATGAGAGATTCATTAAACAAAAGCCAATCTAAGGAGATAATTGGCACTGCAAAAACTCAAAATAGCAACGAAAATGAATGCTAAAGGTTTTTGTCTTGCCCTCACCAGAGTAAATCGCAAGAATGAACACAAAGCCGTCATCAGCCCCCCCCCCCCCCAGGGGATTCTATACTCTTCACGACTTCAGTTTTAATCGGGGTCAGGAATATGTTTGATTAATGCTCAGTTTTGTGTAAAATGTACATTGAAATCATTTAAAGTAATATCGGAGTTACAAGCAAGCCCATCCAGTTTCTTCCAACATAATGTGGGTGTTTTTACCTGAAAGATTAAATTATTATATTAGGTGTGAATCCTATTTCAAATTCAAGGCTTTTCAATATCCGGCTGAATTGTTCCGGTGAATTGTTTCAGAAATGCAACACGATAGCAGCTACTTTCGAAAAATCAATGCCTGTATAGTGTACTGACTCATCAGAACAAATACTGTGAAAGGTTTTGACGCACATAATATTATTACATGTTATGATGATACAGTTTACAAGGAAAACACCCAGTTAGATTATCATACAGTCATAGATCAGCTCGAGGGTGTAATGGGTGATATTATGGCGAGGTACCTAATCTAAGCTGGTAAGCTATATCATTACTCATGTAAATGAAATGACGAACGGCAATGGAATGCAAAGTAATCACAAGTTTCAATTTATATTTATTAGGTCATGACCATTTAAATGTAAATGAAAATTATGAAAATTGTGGTAGCATGCAGTCATAGCAGCCACAGGCTTATTGGAACTTAATTAAATAATTTGATTGATGTTGCGTGTTATTTAGTTGTTCCGATGTGAAATGGAGTGCGGCATAGCTAGTGTCACAACAGCCCTGATCGAGGTACGTGTTTTATGCATTGAATACTTGATGAGGTCCCTGGATGCCATCAGCAGAATCTTCGAGCCTTCATTGAGGTCCCTAGATTATGCGCTGTTTGCCCTACTATCCCTCGTTATCCTCTCTCTCTCTCTCTCTCTCACCCCAGCTTTTAGTCTCTTTCTGTCATTTTCTAACTACTTTTAACTTGATCATCCTCCGTCTCCCCTCTCTCTCCCTTACTCTCTCCCGACTACATTCCCTCTCTGTCCTTTTATTTTAGCTAGTCTCTCTCTCTCTCTCCCTCCTTCCTTATCTCTCTGCCCCACCCTCTCCCTCCCTATCTCTCGCTCTCTCCCTCTATCTCTCTCTCTTTCTCTCTCTCTCTCTCTCTCTCTCCCTCTATCTCCCTCATCTTTCTCTTTCCACCCCTTTATTCCTCTCTTCCTCATCCCCGCTAGCCACTTCCACTTTTCATTCGATCTTCTTCTTCTCCCATCTGCCTCCCTATCCTCAGGCGTGCCTGGATGATGCCTTAATTCCACTTCATCCTTCCATTGTAATATGTCTTTTCTCTCTTTAACTGCCTAACTGCCGATCTCTGGATGCCATTAGCACACATTATGAATCTTCGAGGTTACACAAGAGGTCCTGTTTGCCCTACTATCTCTCTCTCTCTCTCTCTCTCTCTCTCTCTCTCTCTCTCTCTATGTCTCTCCACCCCCCCCCCCCCCCCCCCCCCCTCAGGCAAGGCCGCATCAACTGCATGGTGTCTGCCACATCAGGATCCCTCTCGAACTCTCTCATTATATCGATTCTTCCTATCTACAACCATAATAGCATTATATAATTTCTTGAATATTTGATTTGCCTACGTTCCACAAACTATTTACTATATTCTGAATTCTAATTCTCATGTGTGTGTGGGTGACAGAGAGAGAGAGAGAGAGAGAGGCTGAGAGAGAGAGAGAGAGAGAGAGAGAGAGAGAGAGAGAGAGAGAGAGAGAGAGAGGCTAGTCTACTACAAGGGCTACTTTAAAGCTTATCTGCCATAGTTTACAGGAGGGATTAGACCGCTCTGCAAGGTCACTGGACAGGTGGTTATCTCATCAACTCAGCTCTCAGTTAACATAAGAAAAAGAGGATCATGGGGGACCAATGGTCACCGGTTAGGCATTGTTTCTAATATAGAGGGCTCAAGTAGCTACCAGTAGTGCAGTGGGCCTTTAAAGAAGATAAATAATTAATATAATTAAACCGATTTGAATTTTAAGTCCCCTGTCCGCTCCTCGCCCTTTCTCCCTTCCCTCAACCTTTCATTAGAAGTTATACTTGTCGAGTAAAATCAACCACCTCTTCCCCCCCCCCCCCCCCAAAAAAAATCTTTCTTTCTCTCTCTCTCTCTCTCTCTCTTCAAGAAATCCCTGCATCCCATTTTCAGTCGCTCGTCTCAATCAGCATGTAGCTTGTTTCCCTGTACTTGAGATCGCAGGAAATAATCTGTCATATTGCTAATAATATTACTTCGCGAAGGTAATACTGTTTCGCACTACTCTGACACCTTAAGCCTACGCCCCTCGTCTCCGTTAAAGAGAAGGTTGAGTTCTGGTTTTAAAAGCCTATGAATAATGTGTGAGCTTCCCCATTCTTTGTATGCCATTTTGGAAGACTATCATGGCAGATATTGTCTCCTGAAAAAAGGAGTGCTCTCCAAATGCCCTCATATATGACGAGAAATTTCATGGTGAAAAATTTATACATTGTGTGTGAAGTCCCATATACCCATTTGTGTGTGCAGTGCATGTCATTTTCAGTAAGACTGATTCTTTTCATTTTGGTCATTCCAAGAACTGACAATATACATTGATTCTTAGGGACTATAATACTAACCAACTGCTTCCAGACTGTTTTTTTTTCACAACATGATTTCTTCTCAAGTACAACTTAATCTTGAAGGCTATCTAGTTTAGTATTAGAAGACTATCACTTTGAAAATCTAGTTGAGTAGGTGGGCGCATGAAAGATATATTTGAAGAAGTGTAACTTCTTCCTCCGACTCTTCTTCGTCTTCTTCTTCTTCTTCTTCTTCTTCTCCCTCTCTTCAGTCCTACTCATTCTCTTCTTCTTCTTCTTCTTCTTCTTCTTCTTCTTCTTCTTCTTCTTCTTCTTCTTCTTCTTCTTCCATCTATACCCGGTCAATCAATTATTCATCAACCTCATTCAGACCAGACCAGCATGCACGTTTTACGTCTGATGAAAGCCTCTATATACATACGAAGACCTGGGTTTTCTCATGGGAGAAATCTGGGCACCAGGGGCGTGATTGATGGAATGTAAAGGCAAGCAAAAACAATTTTGGGAGATCATTATATCGAGGTGCCTCCACAAAGATAGAAGTGTCATAGTCGAGTGGTTTTTAACAATTGGTTGGAGATGAGAAAGTCGTGGGTTCGATTCCCGGCACACCACATGTCGTTCAGCAAGACATTTTATCTAAATTGCTTCTCTCTACCAGGGTGTTAAATGGGTTCCAGTTGGAATGCGAAGGCCATTGCAACTCGCTTAGCATTTTGAACGTCTGTAAAATAGCGCGTAAAACACGAAAACAATAATTATAATGATAAATACAAAGTGCGTCGCTATTTATTTCAAACAAACTAAACAAAGTGAACGTCAGGAATCTATACCCAGGATTTGAAAGTTCTAAATAAAATATCGAAAACAAATTACATACTACTATAGTGTATTGTTCTAAAATGTATACGACACAAACCTATGCGTTTACGATTTACGCCTTCTTCTTTTTGTTAAAACTGTTATTATGCTCACTCGAATTCTCCTGTGTAATTATGTTTTTACAAATGTTTTACTTGAATATTTGTTGGTATGAAAAAGGAATGAAGGCAAATAAATTTTTACCTTGAACCATGAACTTCATTATGACAAGGGAGGTCTCATCTCCCTGCTATGACAAATTAATCTTGTGTTTAATAGAATAGAGTTGAATTTATGCTTTATTTGATCCTATTCCATGGGCGGAGTTGGGTTTAAAAATCGATGGAAACCCAGACTGCTGAATTTCGAACATCTGTTTTTAAAATCGGCATCCAACTGGAAATCACACCGTCAGCGGCTGATCGTTTTGTCTGGGTTCTTTTAGGAGAGAAAATGATCAATAATGATTCATCCGATACAAAAATAGATGAGCTCCTACATAGAGTGTTATTTTCGATCAAAAATTAAGGTTCATAATTATGAACACTGAAAGGCGGCAACGAGCGACGGCAACGAGCGACTGTTTTCAAAATGTTCATGCTGTATCTCGCTAACTATTTTTATGGATAAAGCAGTTAGGGCCTGATGTTGCATACAGCTGGGCAAATATTTCCCTTAGACTATTATTACAGTGCCAGTCCTGCCATCAAGAAAGTAATGGAGTATAAAAACGCACACACACACAATATCATCCTAGTTTCTGCATCCTCATCAAAATCCTAAGTAGAGCCATCACAATACATCATCCATATAAGAAAGTTCCCTCATCCCCGATAAGACAAGCAAAATGTTACCATGGCAACCGATAGGGGAGAAACCATTAGTGTCATCATACATAATACATAAGAGCAACACATGTTCAACCTAGCATGGGTGATACTGTGAATTTTCGCGCCAAATACCTTTGTATTTTCTTGCCGGTCCGGAGATGACATTGCTTAGATCTTGGCTGGAGGGAGCGCTGTCTCGAAAATCCATCACCATGGTTACCAGGTCCGGTCGACAAATCTTCTCCAGAGCGTGCTCTAGATAATATAAGTTATCTATATGAGACGAAGACGAAGAAGAACAAGAGGGGGGGGGGGGGGAAGAGACGGAGAGAGAAGAGAGAGGGGAAGTGGAGGGGAAAAGAGAAAGAGAGATCGTGGAGAGAGAATGTAAGAGAGAGAGAGGAGCAAGAGACAATGAGGAAGAGAAGAGAGAGACAATGATGGAGAGAGAGAGAGAGAGAGAGAGAGAGAGAGAGAAAGAGGGTAAGGAGATTTGATAAGAAAACTATGAGTGTTTATTGTATTGTATTGTATGCGCTTCATCCAAAGATTGAAATAAAATGGAGGACGTAATTGTAAATTCGATCAGAATGACTTCCAGCATTTGGATATGATTTGATTCGGTCTTGTTTACAAGTTACATCACAGGGTACTATTATTACACAGCTATTGTATGCTCCAGCATTCAAAATATATGAACCGAAAAAAAATCAGAACTTCCCGAGTGATGATTTTTCTTAATTCTGAAATTCACACACTCACACACACGCACACACACTTTTTGTTTCTTATTCTTTTTCTTCTTTTTCTTCTTCTTCTTCTTCTTCTTCTTCTTCTTCTTCTTCTTCTTCTTCTTCTTCTTCTTCTACTTCTTCTTCTTCTTCTACTTCTTCTTCTCCTTCGTGTTCTTCTTCTTTTACTTCTCCTCCGTCTTTTACTACTACTACTGCTATTACTACTACTAGTACTACTAGTACTACTACTACTACTACTACTTCTTCTTCTTCTTCTTCTTTTTCTTCTTCCTCCTATTCCTCTTCTTCTCCTTCTTCTGTATTAGATCAGGAAGCACTCTCAGAGCCCTAGACGTACACCTCGTCTCGACCTACCTTGACTGAGCTGATCAATCTTTTGAAGGTAACTGAAGAGATCCCTCTGTTTCTTGATCTTCTCCCTCGCTTCATTTGGGATGACGTCTTGGCAAGCTGCCGTGAGAGCTTTCAATTCTTCTTCTGAGATGCTCTCTCCGAGTTGTTTCATGAAATTATCGAAATCCTCTTCAATGGTCATGTCGAGAGCACGGGATCATGTAATAAGATGAAATGTTAGGATCTGTCTGTATAAATTAGAAAACAAAAATGTGCTCTAACAGTAAATGGCAAAATAACCATAATGATGTCACATTTGCCCCTGCGTTCCTGCCTGCCACATACTTTAAATCGTGCTACAATCGTGCTCTCCCGTTGGAATTACTGCATTGACCTACCTGAAGTTTATAAGCTGTCCGATGCAATGAAAACTCATCTGTTAGATTGAGATTCACCTTTGAATCACTGATTTGCTGCTTAGAAGCATCAATTATTATTAAATGCTCCTTATTATAGTTTTTAAGGAGGGGGTTTTAATTTAAAGACTGACTTTGTGGAATACTAAATAACATCACATATATTGAAGGATAATGCCTTTTGGAAATCATAATTTTGATATTGAAATGAATGGGATATGGTCCTTTACGTACTGGTCGTAACAGTGGTGTGACATGTTTTATGTATTGTATTGTAACTGCTATACATGTGGAACTCATTCTTAAGTTTTATGAGTTCAAGATTTTCACGCAGCTCAAATCCGTTAAACTGATAAGATAATGCCAGCAACGTAATTAGTTACCGACGCTTCCTCTTTTTTAAGTGAGACATGTGCTGAATGCTTCTATTCGTTTCCGGTTGCTTAAATACGACACAGAGTCAATTGATATCATTATAGGGCGTTCCTATCCCTCTGTTTAATATTTAAAACATCGTCATGCAATCTGATCATCTATCGCGCGGATCATTCATGATTTATAAAATATTCGAAGTCTTTGAAAATTAGCAAAATGAATGTCACTTTGCTTGTAACATGTTTAAGTTTGGGATGGGGGGATAGAGAGGAGATGACCAAGAAAATAAACATCGAGAAAGCAGCAAAGTATGTTTCACTTTAGTTTCGACAGACGTCAAATATTGTGACAGAAGGAAGTATAAACAGATAGATTGATGGAGCATAACAGTCTTAAAAGATAGTAAGATGAGAGAGCGAGAGCCAGATAAAAATGAAAGAGGACGAGAGAGATAGAGGGGGCGGTGACAGAGGCTGTGAAAGAGACATGGATGGAAAGAGAGAGAGAGAGAGAGAGAGAGAGAGAGAGAGCAAGGGAGGGAGAGACAGACAAACAAACAGAGATAGAGGGGAGTATAGCAAGACATAAAGAGCTGGATGGAGAAAGAGACAGAAAGAGAGATAGAGAAAAAGAGACAGACAGACAACGAGAGGGGGAGAGACAGAGACAGAGAATATAGAAGGTGAGAGATAGAAGAAAGGTAGACAGACATACAGAGCTAAAGGGAGAAAGAGGCTTAAAGAGAGATAGAGAGAAAGATCAGAGAGAGACATAGAGAGGAAGAGACGGATAGACAGAGACAGAATATGGAAGGTGAGGGATAGAGGGCAAAAAGAGAGAGCGAGAAAGAGAGACAGATAATATGGAATGTGAGGGATAGAGAGCGAAAGAGTTAGAAAGAGAGAGAGAGAGAGAGAGAGAGAGAGAGAGAGAGAGAGAGAGAAGAGGGAGTGGGGTGAATATAATTATATTGATCTAACACGAGAGACTCGGCCGGAGTGAAGGGGTTACATGTAATAGGCAGGTCTGGAGAATACAAGATGAGCAGTGGGCATGATAAGGGAAGCCCGAGGACGCTGTCATGCATAAATTAGAATCCGATTAAATTAAGACCTCTCCTGAGCTACCATCAGCAATGCTTGTAAGATGTAGATAGGGATGCACCCCAAACCTTGCTGGGGGTATATTTAGAACAAATTATTTTCGCTAATAAAGTTTAGCCTTTATAAATTGGGTTATGTCGAAAGTGTCGTCCAGACGAGAAAAGCTGAAAAATTTAAGACGATTTTATTTTGTGGTCCGTCCCTGGGATAAAGACCTTATCATCTATTGTGAATTATATTCTACGTATTATGCCTAAAACATGTTTTGTATTAAAAAAAAGAAAGAACTCGTCATTTTAATTTCATCTGATATATAGTAAAGGCACTCACACAAAATGAAGAAAAGAAAATTGTGCAGGTATGTTTTTAAACGTATTTTTCAGTATTATTTTCATATTTTCACCGTCAATTTTAAATATCTAGACCCCTCCCCCATTACCACATAGACATACAATTTTCTCTTTTTCAGTATGTTCTACTGGTACTGATACTACTAGCAGTGGAGCTGGAGGTAATGAAAGAGTGAGAGAGGGGGCAAAGTGCCCTCCTATTAATGGATGTTTACATTGTCTGCACACCTTTTATTCCATACCGGAAACTATATAATCCTATTTTCCAGCTAAATTTATTTCCATATTGGTTGGACAATATACATACAACTTCATGATAGAAAAATAAGACTTAAAAATTGACGGATCTGTTATAAGCTGCAACTGTTCAAAAAAAATTATAAAAAAGCCACCACAACAAAGACATCATCAGCAATGTAAACTACTACTACTACTACTACTACTACTACTACTACTACTACTACTACTACTACTACTACTTCTACTACTACTACTACTACTACTACTACTACTACTACTACTACTACTACTACTTATTCTACTACCACCATTACTACCTTTACTACTATACTACCAATAATATTTCTACCCACAAAAAACGGTTCATTTGTACAGCAATGTGTTATTACGATGAACAAATGATATAGTATTGAAACTATACAAAGCGATATTCTGTCCGTCTACTGAGTTTCCTTATACCCTTTAAATCAAATTCCTTCTCGTTGCTTACAGACTGTCTCTGGCTACTACATGCTGCACAATTATATGTCCATTATAATTGACAAATACCCACCCTCTACGCCACTCATTAATTAATGAGTTTAGGGAGATAAACTTTCGATGAACCTGTATGAAACCCAAAGGCATAACAAACAAAAACAACAACCCTGTCACTCTCCCCCTCCTTCCACTATTGACTGTTCCTCTCATTTTACTCCCCCTCGTTTTCTCTTCTCACTGGTCGATATCTCGATCAATTTTTGCCTAAAATAAACCACTGCGTCTTCCCTCACATACACTCCATCGTGTGCCTCATGTATTAACGTCTCTTTAACAACAAAAAAAGACTTACGGCGCCCCGGGCGAAATGACCTTGTTTTGCCTTGAAAGCAGAAGAGATGGCTGTCAGCATTAGATGTAGACGTATTATCGTTAAGAAATAAGTGTTGTTATTGTTTTTCTTTCTCTCGGGACAACTATATCAACGCATATAATTATCAAACGCAGCCATTGCCATAACACACATTGTACTGCATACGGATTTCCGAAAAGAATTATAATCTTGTGCATGTGAAAACATGAGGATTATGCGAGAAAAGAGAGATTAATGCCACGAATGTGTAATTAAGCTGAACTAACAATTACATTACCTTTGCTCTGTGGTTAACATACTAGCACATGGCACGTAATGGTGTGGTTAAATTGTTAGATTACAGAATGATAATCTATCACATATTTTTATAATAACACAAAGATCGCATAAGTAAGGAGAGAGAAAAAACAAATGGAAAGGAAAGAGAGAAATACAAAAAGAGAGGAATGAAGACATAAATAATTAATTGAATAAATGAAGAGAGTGATGACAAATGAAAGAAAGAAAGAAAGAAAGAGGGAGGGGGAGTTAGGACCTGGAACTTGCTTGTTCTAGTGTCACAACTTTGGTAAGGATAGCAATTTTAGAAGAAATGTACAAGGGTGAAGGTTAGCAATTTGCAAGATCTCTTTCAAACTCATTCAGTGGTAGGTCTATTCATAAATGACAGAGCAGGCTTTATCATCGGTCACTTTGTTATACTTGTTCATTCAAAATATGTTTGCAATCAAATCACTCTCAACTAAGACCAGATATCTCAAAATGCTTTACAAGTATTAATTGGTTCAGAATTAAACAAAAAGAATAATACAATAATATCTATTCAATGAAATGATAATACGAGAAAGAAGGTAATTGAGGAGAGGAGAAATGATTTCTGTTTACTGGGGTTGATGTTAGAGAGGAGATGATGACTATATATGAAATATGTAATACGATCGACGATTTCTGGCATAAACACTTCAGATTACGAGGATTAGTAAGGATTTTGGTTTGGCAGAAATGTCAAACATACCAAGGATGAGATCAGATGAAAACAACATTAACAAATAACAATACAGAGAGGGAGAATGAGAAAGCGAGGGGGAGAGAAGAGGAGATGAATAGGAAAGATGAACCGGATAAACGGACACATAAAGAGAGACATAGAGGGGAGAGAGGGGAGAGACAGACATAGATGAGAGTATAGATCGCGACTTCGTATCATTCTGTCCGAACATCTTATAAACAACGTTTACACAAGAAAAAGATAAAGTGACAGGGAAATAGTTGGGAGACAGCGAGAAAAGAGAGGAGAGAGACAAACCTGATCAGGAGAGCCAGAGACAGAGACAGACTCAGATCTATTCAAGTAGAGATATATATATATATATATATAGAGAGAGAGAGAGAGAGAGAGAGAGAGAGAGAGAGAGAGAAAGAGAGAGAGAGAGAGAGAGAGAGAGAGAGAGAGAGAGAGAGAGAGAGAGAGAGAGAGAGAGAGAGAGAGAGAGGGGGTTCTAGTGTGCCTACAGGGGCAGAGGGACATGTGCCCTGGGCGCCAAAACATAAACAGTATAGCTGCACAACACTTGAAAAGAAAGAGGGCGTAAACAGAGTAAATGGAAGAAAGAGTTTAGGCAATATTATGATCCGTAATCATCCTTATACGCAAGAGAAAATGCATGAGAAATAGAGGCTTTGGATTAGAGGATATAGTTTATGATAAGGAATCAATATCTGTACTTCTCGTTGCTTTGTTTCCTATTATTAATATTAGGGGGATATTGGGCCCTCAATATACTTGAGTGTATAAAATGGCAAAAATGGCACTTGCAAAGGTTCATCTTTCGGATACCTTGCTAAATTCCTTGACTATTCTCATGAGAGGTCATTAACTTTGCACCATATGTGAAGAAGAAGTGAACATAAAACCGCTTAACCCGCTAAACAAAATTCAAAATGAAAGTCGGGAGGGGGCTAGAGGGCTGCAGAATAATACAGTATAAATAGTATCACGTTGTATATGGGCAATGAGTGATTGGGATGATCAAGGTTATAGGTAGAATTGAGGAGTGAGGTGGAAGGTATTAGTAAGGAGAGAAAGGAAGAGAGAGAGAGGGGGAGATGATAGAAGAGATAAAGAGACTTTGGCACACTCACACATAGACAGAGTTACATATACAGAACGATGACAGAAAGGTAGCAAATGATGACGTCATAATCATGCTCCTCTCAAGCTCAGTTTCTAATGGATAATGTGTCCAGCATGCCCCAGTTGTTTATCACGTCTAGGTTCAAGCGCATAATTACCAGTCACTCTCTCAGCTGTCCAAGTCCGTTGGGATTTACCCCGTAATTCTAAAAAGATGGTAAAGTCATTCTTATGTTCTCAACGGAGTTTGTTTGTTTTATGTGCGTCACATAAGACCAATTAGGTGATTACTGCAGAGACGTGTTCTTCAGAAGGAGATTCCAGCGGGTGACAGAGACCTGCATCCTCGGGCATGAGGGGTGTGATATAGATGAGGCATGTATAGGCGGATCGGGAAGAGAACATATCGGCTTTTTTTAGAAGGAGGAGACTTCATGAAAGCTAGTCGATACCCCTGCTACGCTTCCCAGTAATGTTACAATGCTTTTTAAAATAAATTCGCCTCGTCCCTATTTTGATTATCCTGGATCTTCCAATATAAAATCGATACTCTTACAATTCAAGAGGGCCCTCACTGAGCATATCATTAAACATGATTATGCAAACTTCTCAATAATAGCCGTACTCTACCCAGGATTCCAATGATCGCGCTAGAGGTGCAAAGTTGCCCCCCTCCGAGGCACCTGCTCGCCCCAAGGTACCTGGACACTTTCTGCGCACTCTCTTTTCAATGTAGCTTCACATTCTTCCGATTCAACATGATTTCAGCCCTCCTATACTAAATGCATGATTGCAACTAACAAATTTCAAAATTGCTCCTTTCTTTTTGAAAATGTTCTGAAGCTTTTACCCTTGACAGCTATCGAATCTTCAAGATGGTTTCAGTGGGTCCAGGGAATTCATTAAGAAATATATTTGTTAAAGGTAAAGACCAGTTATGGTCATGCGATTGCATTGTGAAAGAAACGTTGTGGAATCGATCAGAAAAGGTTGATCATCTAGCATCTAGCATCTGCAAGGTTCTGGAATCATCAAAATGATAAGAAATTTGGCCCATTCCTCGTAAAGTTACAAGCACTATACACAGAAAGATGTATATGGGACTACCCTATATCTCTCACAGACCATGAGAGAAACAAATTTACCAAATATATAAATTAGTAGGCAGTTTCCCGGCAAATTTTTTATCATCATGTATTAGTCAAAACATAATCTTTCACATGATTGGTAATGAGAGCTTCCATTTCATTTTTTGAAATTGGGGCGTTTCCAATACTGGTCTTTACCTTTAAACATTCATAGCTATTTCAAAGGAATATGGATAACTACACAATGAATTCCATAAGGAAGTAATGAATCTCAGGTCTCAGGGGAACAAACAATAAACAATTATCTTTAATACTGATCATGTCATTAATATGATCAATGCAAAATTCAGGATAAAAGGCTTCTCCTATCAAGGATACCGGTCACTGAGGCGTAGAGGTGGACGGTCCCCCCCCCCCCCCCTCCACCCCTTCCCTCCCGGCATCCTTACTCCTGGACACTTCACACTTTCTAGTTAATGTAGCTTAACATTCTGCCAACACTCAAAGTATAAGACATTGCTAGACGTAAGGTAAGATGTGACCTTGGAGCAATTTGAGAATAGAGGCAATGTTAAAGGGGTCATGCTTAACATGAATCATGTTCTAGCACTGTCGCATAGGGCAGACATGATCATCAGACATGGTTCTTTTTCCCGCTGTAATCTCACTAGTCCCTGCATGACTACATGAAATTATGCACCTGGCTTCGAAACGTGACGGCATGAAATACAAAGAAAGGATAAAAATGATGCCGGGTTATATAATATTATTATCAGTAGATGGATATTAACAGGACTGGAACTAATTCCTTGCCATGGATTAATACACAGTCATGTACACAATCTGGCAGTGTCTAATTAAATGATCAAATGAAACATGAAATAATTTGATTAAAGTCTATAACGAAAAGCCTAATGAATAATGACCAACATAAATCCACCAGATACTCTGTGGCACGTGCGATCCTTGAGATAATAATTAGATGAAGAATTGGGTCTGCCATCAGCGTCGTGGAATAGACTCCTTAATAATTATAGGAGTGTAGGGGATGGGTGGTGGTGGTAGGCGTCTCCAACGCTCAAGGAATATTTTGAAGCTAACTAATAGTAAATATTCGAGCAAGCATCATCTCATATTCGGGTAGCGAGCCGGTCTTTTGGTAATAATTATATCTCACTTAATGCGTTTCGATAATAAAATTCCTGTACCAAGGCCACCGCCAACAACTTCAAAACTTTAAAGTCTCATCTTACGCTCGCTCGCTTCGCTCGCTCTTTTTGGCGTCTTAAAAAACTGCAAAGTTGAAGTTCGGTCAAGGGACTAGTTCTATGGCAAGATGTATCCGCATGCCTATTACACTAACGTGTTCTATTTTTTTCTGCACATAAATACGTTTTGATTGAAATAACGATAAATTACATGTTAGCGAGTTATTTAGTTACAGTACTAGAAATCACTTTATATGCTTTCAATTGCGATATGATGTAATATCCACACATTTCATTACGTGTGTAGGTACGTAAGAGGAATGAGAATTCGCTTTCCCTTCAAGATCCGAGTTCAACCGTTTATATATAAATAATGATACACATTTTTTTTTTCATTTGGTGTTACATGCAATATATAAACAAAGCATTGGTTCATGTGCTGAGAGCCAGAAGGGCGTTAACATGTAAAGTAGGTGGGTAAAACCGATTGGAATAGACCTGTCCACTAATATATTTAAATTCATGAACGTTTCCTTCCCAAACCTTTGTTATTATTCACCTCCTTGCATAATGGCATCTCTATGGTTGGAGTTCACTTGCATACACTATCTGCTGCTATATCGGGCAAGGCTATGGCAAGCTTTAGGGTCAAGAGCAACTTCAATATGCCTATAATTAGAACACAAATCTCGACTAAATCTGTCTTCAGTATTGATTGATGATGATTAGTGATTAACCATTACTTATTTGATTTACTTTTTCATTTTCGTATGATCCATCTTATTCCTGTTCTTTTGTTGATAGTGCAGATGCTTTTGTGTGATTTCTTTCATTTGTTTTCTTTCTAAACAAGTTCGCGTGGAGCATTTGAATTCAACTAGTAATACTATTATTTGTATTATTATTATCATTATTATCATCATCATGATAGATTCAAGAATATATAGTGTACAGTTCTGTCTTCCATATCTTATTAAAAGCTTCTATTAAACACAATATCTCGGTACCTATCTCTTTACATTGCTTACATGAAATCGATCTCACTGTTCATATTTTATTCGCTAGCGGAAATCATTTTATCGTTTCCAAGTTTGTCGGAAGGATGCGATTATACTAGGAAATCCTCTATGTGAGCCTGTCGGATACCGTATGAATAATTTAAAGGTTTGAATAAAAACAGAGTTCTCCGTTGTATTTAACAATATGCCTGTATACGGCTCACTGTACTTCATTTATTATCCATTGCAGGAAACGCCCAGGTATATTGCGATGATAATGTTATTCGCGCGGTTTCCATTACAAGGAAAGCTGAAGGCCCTGGGAAATACATGCTTAAGGTGCTATTTAAAGGGAGTGTGAAACACTGTTAAACATGGTGATGATAATACAGAGCATTTATCATGCTTTATGGCGCCCATGTCGGTCTAAGATTATTTGTAGAAGCTGCTATGCAAATAAAAAGATAAAAAGAAAAAGAGGAGAAGAAAGAATCCGAGACACATTTTGCTCCTCTCTCCGTAATTTCCAAAGAGACTTGAGAGTACTGATGCCATGTTAATATTTCAAATTTATTTTGAAAACGTGTTCCTTCATTTTTTCGAAACCTCTTTTGTATAACATCTATTTTTCTGAAGAAAAGCATATGACCAAGTATCCTGAACTACTTCCAGGTACACGACGTTCACATCTGACGGAGATCATCACCTAAAACCATCTCGGCTTCGAGCTACAAAATCTTGTAAACAAATGCATATAAAAACAAACAAACAAACACCTGGATCTATCGTGTATAAGGTAAACATTGGTAAGCGAATATCACTTGTGAATAATACAAATAAACACTTGATCTACAGGAAACAGTACCTAAAGGGTAAAATAGTTTGATACAGGACAAGAAGGGAATTTACTCTATGAAAATGTAAAAAATTATATTGAAGTGTTTTTCTGACTCTCAAAAGATCTTATTTAAATCGAAGAATAAAGATTTATCTAATATCTTTCTAAACGAAAATGTCGAATGAAACGTTTTTGAAGCATCCAATTCGCATGATTTTTTATCTTTATCAACAGAAATAGAAATAAAGAATCCGAACATATTCCTAAAATAAAATAGTCATTTTGTGACGTGCTTTGGCAATAATGGACCACTATATCCTAATGTATACCGAATACAATGCTTCATTTTTATGACTGCTTTCCCAAATGGCTATGTTTTTTCCTTATTCGAAAAGAGAAAGATACATGTGGTTTATGCATCTCCAATATGGCCTTCACAATTTTCAAGGAAAATTGCAAGTAGTCTAGACAAGTCATCAAAAGCCTCATTAAATCGTTCATTAGTCGATGCTCTTTCTTATTGCTGACCTTCCATTCCCCCCTTTTCTATATTTTTCTTGTACAGTGTGTATTGTGAAAAGGGAAGAAAAACAATCCAATATTTTACTTTGACATTTTTTATTGTTTTCATGGAAGTAAAAAATCTATCATAATTAGAAAATTTGTTTTTGGTTGTAGGATAACTCCTTTCTTCTAGTTTTAGAAGAAATACAATATCCATTTCCCGGTTTCTTGGAAAAGACCGGGCAAATGATAATCCTATTGTTATAGTCCTTCTATATATTTTTTTAAGAGAAAAAAGAAACAACGAAAATGAGATATACAGGGCGAGAGAGAGAAGAACAGAAAAAGGGATACATAACAAAATGGAGATAGTGAGAGGGAAGGGAAAAGGAAGAGAGAGAGAGAGAGAGAGGGGGGGGGGGAGAGAGAGAGCCCGCGAAAGACTGGATAAGATGTAAACAGTAATTGGATGACAGAACGAGAAAGAGAGAGACGGGAAAAAAGCGAGAGAAGAGAAGTGATTTATAAGACCGATCTAGAAACGGGGGCATAAAGTCGGTAGCTTCATTTACTTATTGCAGATTGTTTTTTCATGAACACATTGTAGACCAATTGATTATCTGACAAAACAATATTATTAAACAAATAAATTAATTAATAAAAAGATTTGAAAAATAAATTATGCATTATCACATTTGAATGTACAAATAATGAAAATCTAAATCGATATTCATCTTTTACCTCTTCGTGAAATTATATCATATATATTCTTCATTAATTTTCAATATGTTTTTTAAAGATTTTCTTACAGATTCATTCATTGTCTTTCAAGTGATTACCTGATTAGAATGGGCCTTCAAAAATCATGCATCTTTTCAGACAATAATCATCAAGTAAATGGCTGTGAACTTAGCCTTTGTGAAATGGTGACAAAAAATGAATTATGGGCCTAAGATATTGTACGTTGAAAATAAAAATGTTTTTGAAATAGCTTTATGAAGTAGACGAGGAATATGAACAGAAGGATAGTCTATATTTTGTCAAGATAAAGACGACATAAAAGGGATTAGAGTGGAAAATGTGGACTCATATCTTGCCAAGGGACGTAAGTGCGGGGCTGAGATTCGAACCCTCAACACTAGGATTGAGAGTCAAGTGATTGGTCCACTATACCACGTCTCCTGATGAGGCGGTGACAGCTATAACTTTATGCTTCGAATATTAATGCTCTATTTGAGATCAACCAGTTAACTAGGTTAATTCCTACACTGCCAATGCAAATCCATAACGTGACGGTAATCTGTAGAATGGTTGCGAGACGTTGTCACATAATTCTCGTCTCTACGGATTATAAACATTACTATACCTACAGTGAGTTTAGACAAGAATATATTACGACGTTAGAACATGATTACTTTAAGAAAGAAGGGGAGAGAAAAAGAGAATGGGAGAGAAAGAAAGAGGGGAGAGAATGAGAGAGAGAGAGTGAGAGAACGAAGGGGAGAGGAAGAGAGAATGAGAGAGAGAGAAAGGAAGAGGATGGGTATGTGGGTGTGTGTGTGCGCTCATGTGTGTGTGCATTTGCGTGTAAGAGAGAGAGAGAGAGAGAGAGAGAGGGTAAGATTACATTGTGTTGAGATAATATCAGGTTTAAAACATGCAGTTGTATATACGCGATTTATACCATTCATGTTAAAATGAGTTACCAGAGAAACATACAGTCACATAATACTGTTTGCCCTGATGTAAAATAGCAAGGTGTAACTAATGTATTGATCTTCCTTACATCACATGAGGACACAACATGTAACATGTATACCATGATTATACAGAGTAATCGATGTTTAGAAGAGGTTCACATATGGTCTGTTGAGATTCAAAAGGCAGTTAACATGTCTATACAGAGAGCTAACACCCTTCTGGCTTTCTGGCAGATGACATCAAATGTAATGTTGTATTACACACTGAGCGTGTTCACACGAATCGCTCGGGAAGGATGTTAAAGCACGGAAAAGGGGAAATGAGTTAGCCATCTGAACTGATGGTTTAATGAATCTCATTAAATCCACGCCTGCAATCAATCATGTCTATTCGCATGGGTTTTGAGCTTTAATCATGCATAAGAATAAGACGGAGGAGCAATAAAACACTGGTCTTTACCCTCCATGACTACGCATATGTGGGACTACAGAAAGGATTTTCTCTCTCTTCTATATGCTATAACATGACGCATGAGAACAAGTTGTAGACTAAAAGACGCTTCCTTTACAAATCTGCTGATGGATAGGACCTGGTGCTTAGATTCTTTTTAAAAAAAGGGTTTTCTTTTCTTTTCCTTTTAATAATATATGCGATCTGATTTTAATCCGACTGGAGAGCCACCGATTAGTTATAGGTCAACTCCACCAAACACGTAATCTTTATAACGCTTTCGCAAACCGCCATGAATATGTAACTCTGTTTGGCCTGTTTTTTTATGGAAACACTGAAAAACTTTCGCAAAGGGTTGTGCCAAACCAAATAAATATTTATAATTTTAGTTCAAGCCTGTCTCAATGGTGTCAGAGGATGAAGACATTTCCATTTCATTCACTCCTTTTTAAATTCAGATTTTTGTTTGTAATGCAAAATAATCTAATAATACATTTATAGTATATGTATTAAAGTGGGAGTATCGTCGATTTCTAAAAGTAACAACAGATTCAGGACATAATGTAACAAATAAATCTGATACAATTTTTATACGACGTAATGTAATAGACAAGTGTCAAGAAAAGGGAGAAAATCGAGACAATAACATGAAGTTTTAATTAATTTTACTAAATCTTGTATTAATAAATTCATTAGTATTATGTAAATAAACCTGGTACAAATAAGCAGACGTACGGAGCAGGGTCGTGTTAATCAGTCTTCTGACTGCTATTTATATCTACAGAACTTTTCCCCTAAGGTACTTTGGAAAACAGATTACGCTCAGGGTTTTTATTGTATATATTATTCATCGTGCAATCAAGAGTCATATCCCCTGTAATATGTTTATCAACCAGATTGTAAAATGACTTCAAAGAAAAGGAAAAAAAAGAGAAATCGCTTTCAGATTAACCTTCATTTTTCATTAAAAGAGACCGGAAATTAAAGTAATCTTCATGCCTATCAAGATTATTGCTTCCTACATAGTCGTGTAAATATAGACAACATATCCTCATTCTTTGAAAATCTGATATTTTACTTTGAAAACAATTTTGAAAGGAATTCGTTAATGTTGGGTTTTCGTGGGCGTGTTTTGATCAGTTTAAAAGAGAAAAAAGAAGAATCGATATATATTATATGGTAAAGGGTATGCTGTTATGATACTAAATAAGAAACGTATGTGTATAGTATCCTGTTATCCAAAAAATTGATTAAGGGGTCGGGGATCCTTTTGCCAGAAAGTTGCTTGACGAAGCATGTTGAATGGGATCTTACAGATTGTCGAGAAACCAGTTCGAATGCAATCTAAATGTCCTATGGAAACCACGTTCTAATTAAATAATACGTCAATACGATTGAAAATGTTACTGAAATTGTCTTGTGATTATTTTTCGAAAGTCTTTGCGATCGTGATCATTATGAAAAAAGAGAGCAAAAAAAATGTGATATTGACTGAAAAAAAAAGCAGAGTGGGGCAGCATACCCAATACAGGGATCCAACCATTGGACTGATTGGTTAAGATGATAAGATAATTTTCCTTTTTTCTTTGCCTCATCAAAGGATTTATTAAGTATACATGGTTACATTCAAAGATACAATACTACAAATCAAATTTACATAATCACAAAAGTATTATTATAGGCAAAACAAAGAATTGAAGTTAAGTTTTGTTTTGCAAAGCAATTGAATCATCATTAACATAAAAATTATACTGATAGTTTTGTTTCCCTCTCCTTTTTTTCTTTTTTAAATAACATCTAATAATAATAATAATAATAATAATAATAATAATTTGTTCTTTTATAGCGCATTTCACGTCTGTTGACATTTCAATGCGCTTTACAATTTCACAATATACTTAATTATTTAAAGTATAACACGATCATAAAAGGAAGATGAAACAAAAACAGTTCTTTTGGTAAAAGCTTTCTGGTCATATCTATGTTTGACTTACTTTCCAATCTTTTTATTATTTCTCTGTGAAAATTTGTTTAGAAGCAACTTTTCTCTTGTCAATCCCAGTCATATTTCGATGAATAATCAATTTATAAATGGTCCAAAATGTTATAGTAAAGATGATGAGAGTTAGTAACAGTGGCGTAGCGTTGGTTCAGCCATTGAGGGGGCTACTGGGAAGATGGGGGAATCTTACTTGAACAAAACAAATACTGATGACGAAAGGGTAGGAAAAATGGTTCAGGCATCTTTTGTTTTCGTCCTATCCCCTTTCCTTTTCTCTCTTTTCTCGTTTTTTATATATTTTCATTTTATCTCGATCGCCAATGTCGTGCAAAAACAATGAACCTATGTCAATCAATCTCCAATTTCCGCTTTCGTACTTAGATATGAAAGTACTAGGACAAATATCCCGTAATTAATAGAGATGAACAAAAAAAAATTACAAAGTGGTATATCTGATCATGTCATGGAGTGGGGGATCCTATATGTTACATGTATTTGGGTCCAATTGCAAACGTTCCTTTCAAGCAAATTTTAATGAATGTCATGATTTTCAACCTTGCAATAAATCCCTCACCTAAACAAAAAAATCACTCGTGATTCGTTCTGGTTTGAAAATCTGTCAGGGGAAAACTCCCCCCCCCTCTCCTTTCAAATTCGCCCCTGAATTTTATCCTTTCGATAGGCATAAAGTAAAATACATTCACGTGTTAATCTGCATCCACATAGGCTACTATGTATCAGGTTTGAGTACAAAGTCTGTTTCAGCGATTCTAGTTTGCCTCAATTTCTTTGCAAGTTTCCGCCACAAGGTCTAATTAAGGTGCATTATTGTTTGAAAGCCATTAATTCAATTTCTCTGAGGCAATACACAATCATAATGGATACGTGAAAGATGCTCGCGACGACAAATATGATGGGCAAAAAAAGATCATTGTGCATCTGCGACCCGGTTATCTAACAACCGTTGTGATGGTCATTCTGCATTGGACCGAATGCGTCCTACAGATAGATACAGTTATATAATTGTGTTTGTGCCTCACCTAGCTGTAATTTTCAAATAAATCGCTTTCGCTTCATATAATGAGGGCAGAATCAGCTGAAATCTGTAGAAAGATGTAATAAAGCGAGTGTTTTAGACATGATGACAAACCTCATGAAGCTTAAAGAGAATGCTGGCTTTTGGAAAGGGGAAAAAAAATCATATGTTAGTTTTTCTTTTTCTCTAGTTAGTTTAGAAGAATATTCAAAAGAGAAAATATTCCCTGAAAAGATAACCTTTTTTCCAATAAATCAAATCAAATCAAATCAAAATACTCTAAAGCTGACAAGTACCTCGTAAGAGTTAAATTATTTCCCATTATTTGTGGTTCTTTGTAAACTGTACGTGTCTCTTCCTTTTGACGATTCCGAAACCTCACTGTATCTACAAATACTTTAGTTTTAGATGATATAACTTTCCAATCGCTTCAGCATATTTTATTCTCACACTGCAGTCGAATAACCAGAATTATAATTTAATTTTAAAATATTTAGAATAGCCTTGTGCGTCATCTATTAAAATGTACGGATATGTCAATGCCATATTACGTATACTTTTATAGCGCATTCAAAGTCAAGTGTATTGCTAAGTATATGAACATTGTTTATTTTTTTCTTCATAATAAGTTTCAATTTAACTCAATTACGTTATTTAACACAAGACTATATCATTCTTATAACTTCCGAAGCCTATGACCTACAAGCCTTTCTTTCTCTTTAGGCTCTATCATATTTCTTCCTTTATTTAACTTAGTCTTAATGTATTATTCTTTTTGTTTGTATAAATGCATCCAAAAATGATTACAAAAATGTAACATGCCAAATGTAATGATGTATTTTACAAGATGTGAAATATGAAAATAAACTGAAACTGAAACTGAAAGTATTATTTACGAATATTGAGGAAAGAAGAGTCTGAAACGGCAAATGGGGAAGGGAGCTAGACAGGTCGCATCATTTCCTTTATTGTTCAGAAACTTAAAAAGAAAAATATTTTGCAAAAAGGATACTTTGGGGAAATTCGACTATTTGAGAAATTTTCGAAAGCGCAGGCCTTTACTTTTTTTTAGTCTTTGCATTGACGTAATAAAAAGAGGAGGTAGACTGAGTTTCAACATTTAATTCAGAAGATTTTGTATTTCAATAATCTTTTTTTCAATATGGAAAAATACAATTTATTACCTAACCACAACGTGTTTATATACAGGACATTAGATTACGGTGATGTTATACTCATCCTAGCAAATTTTATACTATGAATCACATTAGTGAGGGGAGAATTGTGAAATTATGTGACACTTTTAAATTCATTGTTTCTATACTAGTAAAATAGAGAGGGGGAAAGAAGGACAGTAAGTACATGATAAATTCAAAGAAAGAGAGAGAGAGAAAGAATAAATCAACACAAATCTTTCTATTGCAAATACAAATGTAAGAGATAGTGCCCTGGTGTGTGTGTGTGTGTGTGTGTGTGTGTGTGTTTGTGTATGTGTGTGTTGGGGTTGGAAATGGATACAAGAGAGATAGAGAGATGTGGTAGATCAGAGGAACAAAATTAAGGTTTAATGGATGAGACATGAAGTGATTATGAGCAGAGAGAGGGGAAGGGGAAGAGGAACAGAAAGTGGGAGAGCTGGAGAAGAGTGGGGGGGGGGGGGGAAACTAACATTTACAAAAAGAAGCACCTGGTGAAAAGGGATGAGAGGGAGAAAAAAAGACAAACACACACACACACACACAGAGAGAGAGAGAGATGAAGAGAGGGAGAGGGGGAGAAAGAGGGGAGATAATCGGTGGCAGGAGGTGTAAGAGATACTGTCCCGGCGGGGGTGAGTGGGGGCGGGGGGGGGGGGGGGGTAATAACGGCCCTCTCTGCTCCAGTTCTGGAAAAAGGAGGGGACAAGGATGTCCTCATCATCCTGCCTGTCATAACGTCTTTTTTGAGAGAGAAATAAACGGATCATGTTTCAATTCATAACCACCGCGCTATGTAACACAAGTAGCTGACAGACATCATAAATAGATCTTATTTCATCTGCCTCCACAACACACTCTCTCCCTCTGTCCCTCTCTCCCTCTCTCTCTCCGGGCAAATGAGCATCGGAGGCTAGTAACTAGAGCCTCATCTGACGCACGAATGTGATATTTACATTAAGAAATACAACCCTTCTGTACGTGATAATAATTTCCATTTTTAACATTCAATTTAGATAATTTCATAATTATACTGGAATACTGGTTGAAAATCGTCAGATCGACAAGCACAGAGGCCACAGTAAGCTAGGAACTAAACGCCTTATTCGTGCTGCAGATGGCATGATATTTAAGAACTGAGTATCTTTAACTAAGTTTATCCAGATTAAGACATTTATACCTTCTTGATACAAACGAGCGTCTCGAATTGATATCTGAAGTTGTAACACCTATATTGTGGCAAAAACATACTCATAAATAAAGTTCTACGCTAAATGTTACAACTCCAAGATCTCTGACATAGAGTTAACGTTAGATTCAGTCATCACGGAAGAAAATCCAAATGAAATGTATTTAGTTAGATAGACAGACACACTAACTATAATTATATTGCATCAGTATATCATGAGAAATAGAGAGATTTAATTTGATGTATGAAACGAAATGACGTATTCCTGACTTAACGAAATCTTACTCCTGCATGTGTATATACAACATTTTAATTTCTGCTCCATTTAAAGTGTGATGATTATTATATTGGAATATTAAATTTATGTTTTTCTTTAAAGTAACATCGCCTTTGCTCTTGCACAAGATCACCGAACCATGTCTGCCCGGACTGACTCATAAGGCATGAAATATCGCACCGAGGAGCACAGTTTGAGCGTCATGAGGTGTATATAAGGGCACCCAGACTAATAATCCCGTAATTTCTTCCACTGTAAAAAGATACTTCTTTTTCTAAATTCACCAATTTTTCCTTGAAATACTGGTACTAAATTCTTCCACAAAAAAATTGAATAATGGCAAATCCTTTTAGCGATGGAGCAAACAATTATAGATAGTATTCTAGTATTTCAAACATAATTCATATATCTTTAATTTCATTTTAATGCATTGAATTCAGTGAACTTAAGATTTAAAAAAAAAATTAATAATGGCAAATCCTTTTAGCGATGGAGCAAACACACATATAGATAGTATTCTGGTATTTCAAACATAATTCATATATCTTTAATTTCATTTTAATGCATTGAATTCAGTGAACTTAAGATAAAAAAGGATTAACACAAAATATAGTTTAATTGAACACGAATAATGAGAGGTGTATCTCAAAGTAATACAACGTCTACAGTCGTTTCACAAAAGAATGAAATTCATATTAACTCTGAATAAGGAACGTTAATGTGATAGTACTGTAGTATAGAGTTGATGTATTCTACGACCATATGCTGCGACGTCACGCTCGAGTTGAACGAAATGTACCGGGAGAAGAACCTACTACAGTACAAGAGCTTCGGCTACGGGCACTCCTTCGGGGTCCTCCCGGCCCCCCCACTCAGGTTTCAAAATGACCGCATGCGTGTTGCCAAAATGTCCTTTTCGTAACAAAAGAAAAAGGTCGAGCCGTATTGACTTTACACACCGGACTTTTGCTGAAAAGGGGGGATGCTGAAAAAGGCTCGTATACAAAAGAAAAAGGTCGAGCCGTATTGACTTTACACACCGGACTTTTGCTGAAAAGGGGGGGGGGGGGGGGGGGGGGGGGTCGGTTGGAACACGCATATGCGTACCCTAAATAACACTGAGTGGGGGGGCCGGGGGGGGGGGGGGGGTCCTGTCGCACTATTACGGCCGCGAAGCAGGTAGACTTCTTTTAAACTTTCCTCTTCAAATTTTCCTTTTCTCCAGAGTTTTTGTGCAATAAGCTAGTATAACACGACACAACAATGATATTTTAGCATACCAACATTTTCTATACCAACACTACCGTACGTACGAGTCAGGATTTTAAGCGAGTCAGGATTTTATGCTGGAATAGTGATTTTTTAGCGGTTTTTAGACCTTGTTTTACCATCATATTCTAGCCAGCCATCATCAGGATGTATATGGAATACTTGTAAACTTATATTGTGGAGTAGTTTGGATCTAAGCAGAAAGGCAAGTTTGTGTAATAATTGACCGTTTTTACATTTAGCCCCACATATGACATTTTGTGTTGCTTCTTCACTGTTCTGGTCACCGGTAACAGCATTGACTCCCAAGACATTCCATCAAAGTACAATTCTATTGTCATTCTAATTCTAGTCAACGTTCAATGCCTAGTCACCCCCGGCCCCGTAAGTCAACACATAGCTCGTTACAGTAACAACAATCATGTCAATGGAGTTGCGTGATCGACCGGGTGGGGGTGCTGGGTCCGCTAGCAATAAGGACAAGACAAAGACTCGGTCAGTGAGTGTTGTTGAAGAATCTGACTTTGAATCATTTGTTCGTCAGTCACTAAAGTCTATTCTATCTGGCCAGGACTCGATGAGAGCAAGTATTAAAGAACTGAAAACCAAGCAAGTAGAGCTGGAAAACTCTATTGAGTTTCAAGCCGCTAGAACAAGTGTGGTTGAGAGAAAAGTGACGCCCCTCACAAAGCGAATGTCTTCATGTGAGGCTGACATAAAGCACCTCCAAGACGTCAACAATAAGCTGGAGAGACACTCTCGGAAGTGCAATCTGATCCTCTGTAATTATGGCCCAGAGAAAAAAGACGAAATCCCCTCAGGAATAGTGAATAGTGTTTTGAAGGACCACCTCGACATCGACACGAAAGTGGAGATAGCCCACAGACTTGGAAAGAAGAAGGATGGTTCAACAAGACCCATCATCTTCAAGGTCGGCTCTGTGGAAGACAGGGATAGGATCATTCGAGCCAAACGCAAGCTGCAAGCAGCAAAGGTACCTTTCTACATTAAGCAGGATGAGACACTTGCAGACCGTAAGGTAAAACAGCAACTGAAAAACGTCGCATCTGAAGCATACAACTCAGGCAAGAAAACTCTGTTCAGAAATGGCAAACTCTTCATCGATGGAGTGGAGTTCAAACCCCCTAATGATCCCATCGCGGACGCATCAGCTAGTAGTAGTAAGGAGAATTTGTAGGATAACGATGGCTATTCCCAGCTTGGTGTCGCCTGTTGGAATGTTGGCGGTTGGTCGGATACATGTTCAATAAGGAAAAGCATCCTTGTGAAATGTGATTTTGATATTATTTGCCTAGTAGAAACTCACCTTACTAAAAGTCAATCAATTTCAGTTCCCAATTATGTGTGGTTGGGTCATGACCGACTACATCTGCATAAAAATGCTAGGAAAGGATCCGGTGGGGTTGGATTTCTGGTCCACCGTCGCATTCTTCGCTCATTTTCACTAAAGTGTGTGGAAAAATCATATGATGGAATTATGTGGCTTCAACTGAGAGATAAGCGGCAAAACGATTCATTTTATATTTGCATATGTTACCTACCCCCAGAGAACTCGAGCAGAGGTGGACATGCAGAAGAGTTTTTTGATAAGTTGTTTTCAGGATTGTACAAGTATAAAGATCTGGGTAAAATCCAGATATGTGGTGACTTTAATGCCAGAACCGGAGGTTTACAAGACTTTATTGAAGGCATAGACCCAATGAGACAGAGAAAGACTATAGACTTTGAAGTAAATTCTCAAGGTAGACTGTTTGCAGATTTTTGTGTAACCTCAAATTTTTGCTGTCTGAATGGTCGATATACAAATGATAATTTTACCTGTGTGTCCTACAAAGGAAAATCAGTTGTGGACTATTGCATTGTACCTTACCATGACATAAATTTGTATTCCAATTTTGATGTTTTGTTAGTTGCTGATCTACTAGACAAACACTCAATCCCAGTGGTGGGTTCAGTGCCAGATCACTCAATACTATGTTGGCATTTTTACAGAAAAACAGTGTGTAGAAATAGTGATAACCAGATGCACTCTAAACCCAGTTTTCAAAATTTATCCAAGCGATACCAACTGAATGATATTAATGATTCCTTTATGTCCGATGAAGAAAGTAAAAATGCAGTAAGTGAGCTTATAAGTAAACTTAACTGTGGTCTATCATCGCAGGAACATTTGGACGATGTGTATTATGGCTTTGAAAAAGTAATCCAAAAATGTGTTCATAAATGTTGTAGGGAAAGGAAAACTAGTAGACCCCAAAAAGGTCTTCCCCATTCACCTAAGGTCTGGTGGAATGATAATCTGCAATCGTTATGGAATTGTGTTAAATGTAAACAAAAGGAATGGTTGAAGTGCAAGAATACTGAGGGTAAAAAAGTGATGTTTATTGATTACAAAAATGCACATAAGATTTTTGATAAAGCGGTCAGAAAAGCTAAGAGAGCTTACCAGTATAAAAAAATCAATGCTCTTGATGCAATGGTAAATAAAGACTCTTGTTCATTTTGGAAAGAGATTGGTCGAATAGGGTCAGATGAAGAAAAGAAGTACCAAAATATACCAATGGAAATAATAAATGATGATGGAGAAATAAGTGAAGACTATGATAATGTTATGAGTAAATGGGAAAATGATTTCCATTCTCTGTTTAAAGATAATGGCAGTGGTTTCGATGATGGGTTCTTATCACATGTTAACACACAGTTGAAAATCCTAGAGTGTAATGTTCAAGAATCTGATACTAGAGGAAATGATTTAAACCTTCCTATTGAATTAACAGAGGTGACTGCAGCTGTAAAGAGGGCAAAATTAAACAAAGCTGCCGGAATAGATGGTATCGTTTCGGAGATGGTAAAAAACAATGCTTCAATACAATTCCTTCATGCCCTCCTCTCCTTTTGTTTTGAACGTGGTATTTCCCCTACAGCTTGGCAAAAAGGCATAATCCATCCAATTTTAAAACCTGGAATGGATGAACGTGAACCATTAAGCTATAGAGGTATAACTCTGATATCGGTGATATGTAAGATTTATTGTGATATCATAAGAGAAAGACTAACTCATTTCCTTGAAAAAGAATGTATTATTAAGGAAGAACAGAATGGATTCCGTAAGAAAAGGAGTTGTCTCGACCACCTGTACAGTCTTTACTCTATGATTGAAAACAGAAAGCTTTGTAAAAAAGACACTTTTGTTTGTTTTATAGATGCAAAAAAAGCTTTTGATCGAGTTAATAGATCTTTGCTATGGTACAAGTTGAGATTAATTGGTGTTCATGGTAAGCTTTACAATTGTATACAGGCTCTTTACCGGGACACTACGTGTACTGTGAATGTTAATGGTAATCATACTAGTTTTTTTAAAGTAGAGTCAGGGGTCAAACAGGGTTGCCTTTTGTCTCCCGTTCTTTTTAACATTTTCATTAATGATTTAGTTGACAATGTCATGCTATGTAATGGGGGGATTCAAGTACTAGATACAAATATTGACATGCTTATGTATGCAGATGATATTGTGGTACTTGCTGAAAATGAAAATGACCTTCAACGTATGTTAGACAATATTGGCGCTTGGGCTCGCAAGTGGAGGATTGAATTTAAGGCCTCAAAAACCCAAATTGTACATTTTAGACAGAAGTCCCAAGCTAAAACCTCAGCACTATTCAATTGTAATGGAGAAAAGCTTGATATTGTGGACTCCTACAAATACCTTGGGCTGTGGTTTGATGAATTCCTTAGCTTTCAGAAGGGTACCAGAATGCTAGCTCAGTCTGCATCCAGAGCATTGGGTGTTGTTATAAGTAAATTCAAATTGATTGGAGGCTCTTTATTCAAGACATATAAAAAACTTTATGATGCCATGATTTTACCCATACTACAATATGCAAGTGGTATCTGGGGTGTGGATGAATATTCTGTTATAAATAGTGTCTTTTTCAGAACATGCCGTTTTTACTTAGGAGTGGGGAAATATACACCTAACAATGCAGTGTTAGGGGAGATGGGTTGGGACCCACCATTCTATCACCAAATTCAATCGGTTGTTAGATTATGGAGTAACTTAAGTAAACTCAATAGTGACCGCTACCCAAGTAAAATCTTTTCTTGGTCTAAATCTCTAGCAAACAATGGAGTCAAAAACTGGTGTTTCAGAGTCAAAGAGCTTTTTTCAAAATTACAATGTGTACATGTTTTACCTTTAGCTAATCTTGTTAGTACAGACAATTTTGTAAAAACTGTGTCATCGTCATGTAAATTATTTATCGAGAATAGATGGAGAAATTCAATTTTTGACGATGAAAGGAAGAAAGCTCATGCTAAAAATAAACTTAGAACTTATCGAAATTTTAAACAATCTTTGAACACGTCAAAATATGTAATAGAATGTCAAAATAGATCAAACAGACGTGCTTTGGCTTTGTTTAGATGCGGTTGTGCCCCTATAGCTCTTGAAACTGGGCGTTATCAAAATGTCCCATATGAAGAAAGATACTGTGTTTTTTGTAATTCTAGTAACATAGAAGATGAGTTCCACTGTTTTATGATTTGTTCTGCATATAATGACATCAGATCACAACTTCTTTATGATATAATAGAACATGACCATACGTTTTCAGATCTTTCCACATACCAACAATTTATTTACCTAATTTCAGCTGACTCACTAAGCAGTTTAATAGCCAGTTTTGCAAACCAAATTCTAACAACTCGCCAAGAACTTTTGTACTACTTAAATGAATAATTTTTTTTTTTTTTTTTCCCCTGTGATTGTAATTATGTTATACTTATATTTGTACTATGTTATCATGTCAAATTGTTTATGACTGTTATTTTTGATGTATCACTCATAGGCCTTTTTAGGCCGGCCGTCTGATGACGGGTGTGATTTTTTAATAAAGAAATAAACTAAACTAAACTAACCATACCCGGTACGATACTCCCTGGCACAACGGATTCGTCTTCCAAACATATTATTTATAAGCTTCTAAATTTAATTTATAATCATTTCCATCTGCATTTATACATTCAAACAAAGCAATGGCAACATAAAGAAGCCTTACAATCATTGCATTCACATCTACTTGTGTCATTGATTCATTAAAACCTGAACAGAATTGAGAATTGAAGTGATATGTTTTAAAGATTCTAAATTGTATTACTGTATATGAGGAGCTTTTTGAAAAAGGCAGTCTTCATAATGGTAAGCCCCTCTTCAGAAAATGAAATGAATCAATAAAGCTTACGAAATTATTTCATTTAATAATCAGCAGTACAAGACTGTTGTATTAGCACGATCGCACAGGCCCTCGAGAAATCTAGTGTCACGTTACTATCATAATATCTTGACGAAAGAAAGCAAGCTCCGATGATTATTTTTATAATGAGCTTAAGTCTTAACCACCCCTCCCCTCTCCCCCTTTCCAAATTAAGTGTGAAGAATTTTATCTATTTTACCCAAGTTCGACATCGTGTTTTCATATACTAAAATATCAAATAATGTTAATTTTTCTTATAAAGTCCAAATATGTAAAACATATACTAGTCTTTTATATTAAGATTCAAATTTAAGAGAAATGATTGCTATTCCTGTGCATCTGTTTCCTCAATCCCGTAATTGCACGTCTAGTCATAGGCAAACACAAAATAAGACTATGGTTAGCTGGGCCTACAGACGAATGCGTTCTTCAATAATCTAATAACGATTGTAGATATAGTGACACAGTGCAGGGTAATGGTACAGAAGCTATGTCTATACGCGACTCGTAGTTTTAAACTTGAATGTTTGCGAAACCTCGAAATTATAAACAACGATCCACTTATGATGGCGAGAGTTCACACGGGACCGCAACAACGAGTATTCAAAGTGTTAAACTCCAAGCCGAGCAGGCATTTAGATTAAGTTAAACTCATCTGACGTGGTTAATCTACAAGCTGGCGTAACCATTTTAGTCCGCACAGCACGATACCCCAGCGAGTCGTTTTTCCCGCTAACCCCAAGATCTTTCATGGTTTACAACTTCGAGTTAACTTTAAGTTCAGTAAGCAGGAGTTTTCTGAGTAGAAGACAACAGCGAAATTTAAAACCACGACCAAAACTTAAAGTTAAGATTCCGCCGTGTAAACCTGGTCTAATGTCCTTTTGAACAAGCATGTGCCAGACAGAAACACACGTCTAGCACCTGGGCTCTCTCGCCAGACGATCACTAAAGAATATGTCAACAAAATGTTTCCGGTGCGTTGATTGAGATCGATTTCAACGCCGATTGATGCGAAATGAAATCGGAGAAACAGGCGCCAGGCGGGGCAAGAGAAAGAAAGGCAAAGAAATAGATGGGCGGAGGAAAGGAGAGCAAGGGAGACAAAGTGGAGAAAGAAAGAGAGGGAGGGAGTGAAAGAAAGAATGAGAGAAATGGGAAAAGTGAATGAAAAAAACAGGAGAAGAAAGACAGAGAGGAAAGAAGAAAGAGAGAGCGGGATTACAATGATATAGAGAGTAGAAGATCATATGCAGGCAATACCAGAGAGAGGGGGAGGAAGATGGGAAGCTAGAGGAGGACGGAGGTGAAGCATTGATGTGTGAACTGGAAGTGGAAGAAATGGGTGTCAGCGCTCTCGCACCATTAAAGAGCGACAGAAAATAGGGCAATGGAAAAGTTAAAAGAACTAGGAAAGAACGAGAGACGATTTTATAGCAAATGAATTGTAAGAATAGGATTATAAGTGAGACAGATGAAGGGCATACCAAAGGAAGGAATTGGGTGGAAGATACAAATCGTGGAAGAAAGAACGAAAACTTTGAGAAAATCTGCAGATAATAAATATAGATGTAAGAAAAGAGATACTTCCAAATGGTCCTTGAATTCAGAGCTGTAACGTTTCAATGTTTTTTTTACACAATATCTGTCTACATTAATTTTAGGTGTTCGGAGTTCTTATTTTCTACAGTAAATTACGTGATATTATCAAAGAGTTATCAGGTCGCGTAGCTCCTATTTAACTGAACAGGGGTTTTAGTTTCTCTCCTTCAGTAATACCGCCAGACCTTCTTAGTATGTCCATGATGGAACAAGGCTGCACCTGAAGTCCCGGCTGAAGTCATACCGCACAATCACAACAGTAATACATACTTGCTATATTCAAACTTTAGTCGAAACATTAGTCCAAATACATTATAATAATGTGCTTTGAATGAAGGGCAAATCTGTCATCATATTCCTCCAATTATTGTTTGCTTAACATCTAAAAGACAGTTATTTGCACTTAAATTGAGTAATAAAGTCAATATGCATAACGATGAAACGATCAAAGATATCATTCAGCCATTCCCTTTAACGAGCGAAACATAAATTGAATTCCTGCAAACTGAGGAAAACTGTACACTGCAGGTCGGGACAGAGTAATGATGAATGTGTTTCTGTTGCCAAGCAGACGAAGAATACATGAGAAGGAAAAAAAACTGCATTAAATATGTCCCGAGACGAAAGGCAAATACGTAACCTATCCATTTACAGTCGACTAGTGTGTCTATGAAAACGAAAATGTACAGTCTTTTACCGTGCAACAATATATCCATTTGTATTGTATCTTGTTGACTCATTGACTCCGTTTTCATTAGACGAGTGGACTTTAGATTGCAGATAATTATATTCTCTTAATGATTTTCTATATCAAATAAAAATTAATACACGATATGAACGATACAAAGCAGATCTTACGATAGAGATAAATAATGTAGACATATGTACGTGTATTAATTAAAAAGAGTGTTCAACATAATACAAACTGCAGGGTAATTTTATATGTATCAATTTGTGATATGATCACTTTTTCTTCGAGTCTGGAACAATTTGTCTTAATTTTTAAATTTTCATTAATCACCTTGTCCCATGCAATAATTTCCACCAACCTCTGAATGTGATAAGATACTTCTCCAAATAATTTAGCATTTTCTTGAGCAATCCGTTTACAATTTTAACTCATGATTAAATATGCTGCCACGTGAAATATGTGACGTGGAAGGTTTTGGCATTGGTTATGATGGTTTGCATACAAACGGCTGCCACCTTATGGTAAAATTACGAGCCGCAATGTTTAGATAAAGGGTTAACCCCGGCCCCCCCCCCCCCCCACTCAGGTTTCGAAATGACCGCATGCGTGTTGCCAAAATGTCCGGTAAAGGGGTACTTTTCGTGCGACAAAGTCCGGCCCGAGAATTGTAAAAAAAGGGGTGTATTTGACTTTTCACCCGGAGATTTCTTTAAAAAGGGGGTGTTTTTCTTTTTTTCTCTCATCTCTTTGGACTCCTGAGAAATTATTCCGAATTTAGGGGGGTACATTGAGCATTTTTCCTGATTTAGGGGGGTCTCCAAGGCAGGAAAAGCCCGCGAAAAGCCCGCGAAAGGGGGGTTCGGAAATGTTGGCAGTCCTCAGATAGGGGGTGCTTTCAAAAATAGGGAACGAGCATATGCGTACCCTAAATAACACTGAGTGGGGGGGCCGGGGGGTTAACATGCTCAAAATAAAATGAAATACTGACTTATTTTAGACCTACATTTAGATAACAAGGCACGTTGAGTTTGTGGGCTTTCAGAACTTCATTTGGGCTTTAAAATAACAAAGAATGACAAAGGAGCAGAGTAGGAATAGAATTGATTTTCAAGCTCTCCTTGGGGAATTCACAGTATGATGCACAAAGGGCATATTGACTCACGTGTCTGTGAGTCATCACACATTCACGTCTAGCTTTGATTAAGTTGCTGGTATTTTAATGTGCGATCGGGAATTGGCGTATGGTATGTTCCTCGACCATTTTGGTTCCCTCTGTTCTGAAATATTCTGCTCTTTAATATTGCCTCAGTAATTAAGTGAGCGATAACTAATCCAGGACATCTTCCCCCTATACGCAGCGACCTTTTGGGCCGCTTCCCCGGAGAATCACCATGGATAGAATCCACTCCACTTACATGAGGTGTTGTTATGTCGAGGAAGCCTCTGGCAAACATTTAAGTTGTCAAGAGCAATGCTTGTTTACAAAAGTATGCATCAAAAATCTATTATCAAACAGTTCTATATCTTCGTTTCCAATATTTCCAAACAAAGGTATTATTGATTTGAATAATGACCCAAATACTTGACCTAAACTCAAACCCAGACCTAACCTAATATCCAAATGCAACACTGACTCTAAATATATCTCTTTAGAAATATAAGGCCCGGATCATTGTGTCCTCAAGGCATATGTTATAGCACCTCTTTTGTGCTTGATTTGTCGGTATTAATTAATTCAACTAAACAGGTTTCGTGCCTTATAGTACCATAACATTTATACACACTTTTATATTTGTTTGTCATTGTTTTCTTCATAATTTTATTGAGGTCCTTCAAATGCAATTGATTTCAATTCAGAATATATATCTCGCAATTTAAAATTAGAGTTTTCTCCTATAATTTTATTACAAAATATATGATGTTTTATTCCACCTACAACCGATATTTCGCTCATATTCACACATATGTATCTAGGAAAAAATATTAGCAAATTATTAGTCTTTCATTCTGAAGAATGTCACATAGTTTTTGAATGATCTTATTTCTACTTTACTTTGAATATTAATTTGTCCATGCTTTCAACCTCGAAATGCTTTCATTTTCTTAAAGTGTGATTGTAAACACTTTAGTATTCCTTGGAATATTACTTTGTATTTTTGTAATAAACCGAATTGAACTGAATTTAATTGATTTGAATCATTAAATTTACGAGCGCCGCCCTTACATATCCTGGGAATTATTCGATTTCGTCATCCATATTTATTGAGTCATCATTTCCACATGGACATGAACACTAATTATGAATCATAAAGGACAAAACAATGAAAGCCATTGGTGATTTTTTGCAAGAGTTTTATTCATTGTTTATGTTGCATCCTTAATTTCACAAATTGTTTATTCAGTGGTGGAGGCAACGAACGTGTATTGTGTGCCCTTTCTTTCGACATACAATCGTACTCAAATGATAGCAGCTGTTGAATTCCGCTGTGTTCAGTTTGCTATTGCCAGCCAACAATGTGGTACAGTGTTATGATAATGCAATGTTTATATTAGATATTCTAGTAACAAGTGAAGACATCCAATTTAAAGTGTTTAATGTTTACATACACTGGAATTGGTACAGAAGGCTCGATGCCACAGTTATCAAGGTAATTATATTTTGTCCCTGGTGTTTCTATAAGCCTATAGTAACTTGTATAATTGTGTTTATGCTGAATAGTTATGGATTTTCTTTATTGCCAAATAAAATAATAATTATTATAATAACAGCACCAACAATCGTTATCAAACCTCAATGAGTATTAATTAATGAGGTTAAATACTCATCTGCAATAAAACCTATGTAATCATTCCTTTTGACAATATTTCATTCTAAAATATGACCATTCCTGTTAATACAGTCAAACATTTCTACATAGGCTACCAAAGGGAAATCTACTTAGTGGCCACTGTAGACAGGGGACATTTTTAAGCTTCCACAACACACATTCTCTTCTAGGGGATGCAATATGTGTGGCCGCTATAGACAGGTGTCCACAAAGGAAGGTTTTGACTGTATATATAAATGACGAAATACATCTAATATGTATTCAACCTACATCAATTACAATAGCAATCACATTACATGACAAATAGTTCTGCTTGTTTAATGAACGATTATCATAGCAATGTCAATGCAAAAGTTTACAATTGTTTTGCTTAAGGCATCCTTAATATTAAAGATTTGAGGAAATTTATTGCTGTATATTCCCTATCGACAAAATAAAAATGAAAGATAAGCCTGTAGGTTCATAATCAACCTTTTATAATTCAATTCAATTTCAATTTATTTGCTCATAAAAATCCAGAAAACATGTGCAAACATTCATAAATCAACATGATACAAAGGATAAAATTCACAAGAAAAATTAATAACAAAGTATACATTTGGATTAAGTATGAGAGGGACAGCAAGAAAGGAACAAGCCTTGTGATTAGCTGACCCTGTAACATAATACATTAAGGACGCTACAAAAAATAACAAATCACTTACAACAACATAAAGGGGGGGGGTATACCTATACATTTAAACAAACAAACTTGGTGAATACCTGTCTAAAATAAAGTGCCTAGATTTTGACTTAAAAACATTTAACGAAACTGCTTGTTTAATATCTGAAGAAAGAGAGTTCCAGATTTGGGGTCCTTGAAATAATATTGAATTTTTAAAAGATGAGAGCCTCGGTTTGGGTAAATGAAAATCATTAGCATTTCTTGTATTGTATCCATGATATTCATTATTGAACTGAAAGAATGTTTTAATATAGTCTGGCAAGAGGTGATTGTTACATAAGTACATAAATATAAGTACCTGAAATACATATATATCATGAAATTTCAAAACACCTGATTCAATAAATAAAGGGTTGGTATGGGCAAGGTAAGGTGCATGAGACATATTTCGTATTGCACGTTTTTGTAAAATAAACAATCTATCAATGTGATTATTACTTGCATTACCCCAGACAAGAATACCATAATTAAGATACGGATATACAATTGCATAATAAATCATTTTTAAAATCTCCTTTGGAAATGATCTTAAACAATACATTATTCCTATATTTTTTGCCAGCTTATTGCACAGACTATCAATGTGATTTTTCCATGTAAGTTTATGATCTATTGTAATGCCTAAAAATTGTACTGACGTTACACACTTAATATCTGTATTGCACACTCTAATTGAAAGATAATCTGGTATCAATAAATTACTAAAAATAATATAACTGGTTTTTGCTACATTGATTATCATTTTATTTGCGTAAAACCACTCAGATATTAATTCAAGTTCAGAATTGAATAGATTATGTAAGTCCTGACAGTTAGGATGGGATAAAAACAGACTGGTGTCGTCAGCAAACATAATACAATGTAATAATTTAGATACTTTACTAAGGTCATTTATAAATAAAAGAAACAACAGTGGTCCTAAGATAGAACCCTGTGGTACCCCACATGAGATTGTCCCTTGCTGTGATTTGCATTTAGAAATTTCAACATATTGTTTTCTATTTGATAAATAACTTTCAAATAATTTAAGTACAATACCTCTTATGCCATATAATTCAAGTTTGTGTAATAAAATAGCGTGATCTACTGTATCAAAAGCCTTCTTCAAATCTAAAAACATTGCAATCATAGATTTCTTGTTATCAAGAGCATTAACAACAGTGTGAACAAAATCAATAAGAGCCAATGACGTCGAATGTTCAGGACGGAAACCATATTGGTTCAAAGATAATATATTGTACTTGCTTATAAAATCAAATAATCTATTGTACATACATTTTTCTAAAATTTTAGAGAAAATTGGCAAGACTGATATGGGTCTGTAATTTGCAACATTTTCACTTGAACCATTTTATATACAGGAACCACACGAGCAATCTTTAATTCATCAGGAAATATACCTAAATCTAAGCATTGATTGAATATTGCACAGATGGGTTGACATAAAATATGTATAGATTTCTTTATAACCTTGATACTTATATCATCGTACCCAGGACTGCAATCTCTCTTTATATTAGACACAATATCAATGATCTCGGAACATGTGATTGGTTTAAAATAACACGTACTAGAATTCCTATCCAAATAACGACAAGGATTCAAATTTAAATTATTGCCCTGATCAACAGGATATTTCAATTCAGATACAATATTAATAAAATATTCATTAAATACATTACAAATTTTGGAGGTATCATGTAACACCTGATCATTAGATATCAAAAAATTAATACTACACTTTTTATTTACACGACCCATTGCACAATTAACTATGCTCCAAGTCTTTTTCATATTCCCTTTGGCTGTTGCAAAATTTTCCATGAAATAGTGTTTTTTAGCTTGTTTAATCATATTATTGACTTTATTCCGACATTTTCTGTACACTTCTTTTCGATACGGTGTTGGGTTTCTCAGATAAAGTCGATATGAACGACATTTTTTCTTTGACAACTTACGAATATCAGGATTGATCCATGGTTTATTTTTTGGGGGTGTTTTTTTCAAACATTCTAAAGGAAAACACAGATTATATACATTTAAAAACCTCTCTAAAAATTGCACATAATTTACATTTGGATTGTTATTATGGCAAGACCATTGGACCATCTGACGGGATCTTAAAAAACAATTTATACTTTTATCATTGATTATTCTTAATGGCTTATTCAAATTTTGCTGAGATTGAATATCATTCCAGCTAATACAATATACAGGTAAATGATCGCTGATGTCTGTTATAAATATTCCTGATTCAACATTGTCTACATTATTAGTAATTACATTATCAATCAAAGAAATTGTGTCGTCAGTGATTCTGGTAGGATGGTCTATCAACGGATACATATGATGCGACAATAGTAAATTGATGAAATTATCAACATGTTGCACTTTACCTACATTCAATAAATTGATATTGTAATCACCTAATAAATAAATTATTTTATTTTCCCTATTTACAACGCTAAAAACATTTGAGAATCTCTCTAAAAAATCATCAACAGACTGATCCGGAGGCCTATAAATTGACCCAACAATTATACCAGAATTCTTATTGACAATTTCCACAAATACACTTTCAATACAGCTATCGGTCTGTTCTAAGTCGGGACGTCTTATATATTGCACATGATACCGCATGTCTATTTTTTGATATCATGACTCTCCATTATGATAATTATAAGGCCTAAACCGAAATAATATTCCAAATGTTTGTTTATACCATACTTATATGACATTAATCATCCGCTAAGTTGAGATTTTAGTCTGAAGATCTAAATTAAACATGACTTTTCCGGAAACGTGCATAATCATGCGAATCAAAGTAAACAACATGAATATTTCTGGTTCTCGTGTTGGTCCTAGGTTTTTTTGCCTTACTGATACAGAAATATAATTTCATATAGAACGGTAAATTCCATTATACTCCGTGCATGGGAATTATATGGCACAACCATGGAAATATAGTTTCATGATATTATTTAAATGTTGTCCTAGCACATAGCGTCTATTTTTATAAATAATATAACAGCATAAATAGGTCAGGTCAGGTAATTTTTTTAACCTGATTACGATATTGCAAGCGATATGGTATTATGTGTGAAATATGCTTCGCTTACTAAGTTCGTTATATATTATAAGGCTAAATATGAGTTCTTTCCTAACGCAAAGTAAGAGACTGACCTCGAACCCCGCAAACACCTAACGTTCTCGTAACTTACTTACGTCCCGACAACATTTTAGGTTCCCTGGGAAATAGACTGAGAAGATTACCAAACACATTCAGCCACTGCAAATCTAGCTAATTTTTCTTTTTAATTTCTGTCCTTATTAGGTTGTTAGGTACGCTCCTATTCCTCTTCCCACACTACTAATTTTCATGTAATTTAATGACTTGCATAGTATTAAATAAAGAGAAATTGAGAACTATGTCAATCTCTCTCTCTCTCTCTCTCTCTATATATATATATATATCGCTAACAAGCTATCTTTCACTCTTCCCATCTTTCGTTCTCATGTTTCTCGCGCTCTCATTTCTAAAAATAGTTCTGAGAGGGACTGTCACACTTTCAAGCTTTGCATATGTAACAGTTCATTTTGTTAATCATATTAATAATCAGCTTTTTCTTACTCCTTGCGATACTCATTTTTTCTTACCCATTCAAATATTTAATAATCGCTTAAATATAGAATATGGAATATAGATTCAGAAAGTAAGAAAAAAAATCATTACGAGCACAAAATGATAGATATTTATAATTTAAAACAAATATTATTATATTTGTTGGTGCGTTACATAAAAATCGTACTATTCATTCATGAATAAATTTAATCTCCCAACATTGACCCTTTTACATGATTGTAACCATTTCAACAAATCATCTCAGGGATTTTAATGGGCTTGAGCGTCTCCTTTTGAAATTTGCGAACATTACTTTGACGTATTATGTAATCCCAACATTAACTTCTATGGGACATACACGAAGGTAGTTAAATTGCCCATATTTTTTTGGAATGCAATTTTGGTATCCAAACTTACAATATCTCATTACAAAAGGATAATGTAAAGCTGATATTTCAATCTGTAGAAGATTAGCGTGAAACCCCAAACACTGGCCTATATCAAAGACCAAAGACACATCTATTGATTACTCCACTGCAAGACAAGACATGGTAGTGTTTACTATGGGGCACCGTGTGTTACACGTCTGATTCCGTCACAAATTTGTTTACTTCAAATAAATGATTTTGTCACAAAAGCAATCTCACAATTTCATTTCAACACGAAATCACTCTCACAGAATAATTTTGTCACGAAATCATTCTAACAGAGTGATTTTGTCTACGGAATCAAACGGGTTTGATTTTATGGACAAAATCACATTGCTTGATTGTTTTTGTGACAACATCAATTGTGTGGAGTGATTTTATGACGAAATTCCACATGCGTCACATGGTGCCCCATAGTTTGCTATCCAGGTACCAGGTTGGTAACTGAGATTGACTGTTGTTAAGATGTTACCAGTGAAAGAGTGCTGAGAAAATTAAAATGAGATTCGTCATTAATTGCGCGGGAATAGAGGGTATTGATTATAATTTAGGGCAGGAAAGGAGAGGGGAGAGAAAGAGAGAGAGAGAGAGAGAGAGGAAGAGGGAAAGAAGGGAGAGACGGGGACATGTTTGTATATTTAAGAGCCATGAGCGAAGCCGATGATTGATTAATATTAAAACACGAGAGGGAGAGAAAGAAAGAAAGAAAGAAAGAGAGATGTATGTGTGTATTAAAAAATGAAGGCAGATGCAATTTAAAAGAGAGAGAGAGAGAGAGAGAGAGAGAGAGAGAGAGAGAGACATAAGAATAAGCGAGGGCGTGTTTTTTGAGGGACAGTGAAAGAAAGGAATGTAAAACAAATCGACAAGATTTCATGGAATATTGATGCAAATACAGAATAGTGTAGATTTGGGGTAGAATCGACGGATAGAAAATGATAGAATACTGAATAGTATATAATATTCAATACTGAAGGCGTATTGAATAGTATGGACAAAATAGCCCTGAAACACATGAATGGCATATTACATAAAACTTAATCCGTCTAATCATTTAGATAAAAATCGTTTGCTCACACTTGTCATAGAATTTACGCTCGAAACACCTCCAAGGTCTCCACCAGGGGTTCTGCATCTAACTCACACACAGATACACTTTTTATTGTAGCAATAGTTATTTAGAGTACTCCTAACCCGTTAGCCTGTTTACACATCGCGCTCAAAATAAAAACAAAACATTGGAGGCTGTTACTGGACATTCGTTAATTCAGAGGAATTAATTATGTAACGAAGGGCCTATAAAGAAATATGGTAGGTATGAAGTATGAATAGGGGAGTGAGATTGGGAATTTGGAGATAACGGGAGAAATAGAGAGAGAGAGGGATCGAGATAAGAGGAGGGGAAATGTGTGATTGTGAAATTGTGGTTGAGAAAGTAGAGCTTAGAGGATAAACGGAAAGTCTATGTATATGTGTGTGGGGGGGGGGGGGGGGAGTTGTGTGGAATATAAAGGGATATAAAGATACAGAAAGAGATAAATGAAGGGAAAGAAGAGAAAGAGAGAGGGACGGGGTGCGTCGCGGATGGCGTAAGGTAAACAAAAAGATCATGAGAGGAGAGACAGAGACAGAGGAGTTTGGACATTAATTAAATATATGATCCATGTTGTTCGTATAAGTGCAGCACATTGCTATAAAATATGCACCATTTATTGAAAGCTCAATAACTATGACAGACAAAAGAGCAACAATATTGCTTACCGTTTCAAATCACAAGCACGATCACAAAGCACAGCTGATCATTAATTCACGCCACTCGAGTATTTGTCCCAGTCCTAGCCGTTAGTGCTCGCACTGTGTCTGTTTCCCATAAACACGTAGGCTATATACACTGGATGGGTGGGCGTTAGTGAAAACACAGTATTCTATGCGACCGTCCTCATAGTCTCAATACAGGCACTATAAGTTTTTTTTGTCTGCAACGACGACACGACGAGGTTCGGATCTCGCATTTAGCGGAGTAAATCAAGTGTTCAAGTGTGAGTTGTGGTATATGGATGGTGTGTGTGTGCGCGCGCGTGTGTGTGTGCGTGTGTGCGTTGGTGTTTGTGTGTGTATGTTTGACAGCGAAACGGCTTATGTTCAGTAAAAATGAAGTAAATATTATTTGCACAATATAAACGATATATTTTCTCTTTTAACTTATCGTTTTATCATCTTGAACGAAACAAAAACAGACCACCGTAAAATATATAAAATATACAAAGGTTCTTAAGACCAGGGCCCCGTCTTACAAAGAGTTGATATCAATCGTAACTTATTTGCGATTGATATCAATCGTAACTATGTACATAAGAGATAGGAGACTGCAAACTTGCGATTGATTGGAGGACTTACGATTGATTTGGATCGATCGTAACTCTTTGTAAGACGGGGCCCAGTTTGGTAATTAATTGATTTCAACTAGTATGTAAGTGATGTTTGTGGATACTTAATTCTGAAAGCATATTATTCACTTTTAAAATCACAATTTCGTTAAATATACCTTCTCACTGCCCATAGAGAAGGAGAGGCGCTGGGGGGGGGGGGGGGGGGGGGGGCGATTGATGCGTTTGTTTTATCACCTCTGACATTCCAAGAATGACATCAATGGCTGAGATCAAAATGTGAGACTTAGGGTGTACAAACTAAATGTGATTATTCACTTCAATGAATTTTTCATCTACGACCGACCATCTAGCCTGTGAGTGGTTAATCAGCTAATCGCACGAGCGTGGATATCTTCTCGTTTCTCAAAACTATCCTTCTCATTTCTCGAAACTTACTTTACTTCAAATTAAGACAAAATCATGAAGTGAAAGTCTACCCCGATATTAAGTTGGTTTTAATTAAAATCAGAAGAATGAGAGAAAACAAGTTGGTGAAAGTTTGAACAATATCCGATTAAGACTAGAAAGGATAAGTTGTCATCAGTGAAACACAAATTGGCAACACCGTGACATATCTAGCGAGCTCCTCTCCAAATTGCTCTGTGTACAGAAATTTCACAAACCATGGTTATTGATGACGGAATAGATTTGTTTCATACAATAAAAAAGCATATTTGCATTAATTATGTTTAGGGGGAATATGCACGGTTAAAAATTATCTCAAGGAAAATGTCATTTTTGAAACTTGTTAGTACAGGGCAAATAGGAGGAGACCTTACCAGATACTTCACAGAAATACCAATGTGTGAATGATTGAAAAATTCACAATTCACAATTCGCAATTCACAATTTTCCCATTTAAATCGTTTTTTGTTCAAAATTTAACTGACCTGTTTCTCAAATTTTCTGCTTTCATTAATACCAACTTAATATAAAAAAGGGACTACCCATTTATTAACTAATATCATATGGCGTAAAATAAACTATCGTACTCCTATTTAAGGCAAAATCATCAAATACAATTGATGTACATATACTAACATAAAATTATTTATTTGTAAGGCACTTTTTGACTAGCAACAACATTGCACATTCGAATACATTAAAATACATTTCAGTTGTCCCATTTAAAGCATAATACATAAACTTGAAAGGAGGCTATAGGTACATATCTCGTATTGTGATTATGTGTTGCTTCCACATGCTCTTTTTCACAACATCCACGTAATCGGGTAGCCTGCTTCAAGGCAAAATTAATTTTCCTCCGTCACGTCAATAAAGTCAACTCTAACTGATTGTGCGAATAGAATAATTACATACCTAACTGCCTTACTGATGTCCAAGAACATCTTAATAGGAGAAGCATAACATCTAAACTCAACCATTCATACTGCGAAGGAGAATATACAAAATGTCATAATCCTGGGAGCCAGGCTACAAATCGGAAGTCCTCCGAATGATCGCATACGGCAGATATCTCCCTATAGTACATAAACAATATTGGTTGAAGGGAGACTCTACTCATATGAGTTGAAATGCATCGTTTATTGATAATAAATAATTTCAGAGCTAGTTCATGACTGAAAGAAAGATGAACTAAACCGGCCACATACTGGGTAGTGATACTGATGTGAGATGGGGTGAGATGGTGTGAAACGGGAGAGATTAACAGTGAAAACTCTCAACAGTTGGACCTTCCAGCATACAAAATATGTTATCATTGTGCTGATTGAGTTATTTGCACTCTCTATTTCTTCTTTTTGTATTAATTTATAATACGTCTACGATATTACGAAGCGAACTAAGCACATAAACTCATGCGTGCTCATACGTACACACACATCTACACATTTACTAACACACGCACACGCGCGCATGCACTCACGTTCACCCTCACGCACACTTTTAAACGCACATCCTGAACCCTATCTTGCACATAATACAATGCCACCACTAAAATGATAGACACATTTATGCCTCTTTGATTAATGCATAGTTTATGCATTTATTTTATTTAAAGGCCAGAATATTTTAATGCAGATTAACTAAGAAGCTTTCAATATCTAAAATGTCGGTGCAGCTTAATTAAAGCCTCTCTGAAAACTTGATGGCAAAATTTCACCTAAATTATATAATAATGTGAAAGAGAATGCCATTTAACATGCATTTCTGCAAAGGTTTTTAAACAAATATGTTTGAAGACGAATACAAATATGTTTGAAAGAATACGAAAGTGAGTTGTTTGGCATACAACAGCAAGCCCCAATGTGGCATTCTGTCATCACTATTCGTCTTCAAACACACTCGTTTTGAAAATCCTTGCAGATCAGTGTGTGTTAAATAACATACCCTATCGATTCCGTGTACAATTTAAGTTAAGTTTTGCCCCACAAAAGGGGCCTTACTTTTTTTTTGATATATATATATATATATATTTTTTTTTTTTTTCTTTTTACATACTTCAAAAATTGTTCTTATTCTTTGTGAAAAGTAGCAATATACCGACAATTCGCACCGGCAGAATTTTTAATATTTTTTTTTTACCTAAGGTGAAGCAATTAACATTAAAAATGACGGAGGAAAAATATCACATTGTCTCTTCAAATCTAATTAAAGTATCCTTCAAAATTGGAGACACGGGCATTCAAGAACTACATTCTCGTTTTATCCATTTATTATATCATAGCTACTAGAGAATTGATAATGAGGATTAATACCTTACCAAAGAGCACTATAGGGAGTTCACTTGGTTTCGAACTCGGGCCCTTCCTAATACGAGCCATCTGTTCAAATTTTACTGCGGTATGAATGGGTCCAAACCTTTTAGGCTGATTAGCTCAAAATGAGGAAACTTAATCTTTAGAATTTGAATGGCGCAAGATTTCAGTAATACTGAGTCGACTAAAAAGGAAAGTCGACTTTAAAAAAACAAATCACATGAGACATGAGATGGCGCTATTCTAATACAGGTGTGTAAACAAGATTGAATAGTGTCATGAAAGATAACAATATTTCAAGTTCTGAGATCAAGAGGTATCAAGAAGTATTCGAAAAGTATTCAAGAAGTATCTTATCGTCAAGATTGGCTTGTCTTATCCTCATCTGCTGCATTTCCTCGAGTCGGAAGAAAAGACTTACGGGTTAAAGGAATTTCACATTACTTTTTTTTCTTCCAGGCAACTTCGGGAGGTGCAGCAGGGGAAGCAAATATTATTCTGTCATACTTTGTATCCTATGCTGCCATTCTATTGTACCTTCTATTGTATGTTTGAAATGCCAAATAAATAATAATAATAATAATAATAATAATAACAATAATCTGGGAAGGCTCGGTCCAATATATTTATCGTTCAGATACATCCACAGAAAACCCAAATGGATGTGCACAAAATGCCTGCTGACTCTTGTAAGAGCACTCTAATTGGGTTTAAACAGGCGGTAGTCGTTTGTAAATAATGTCTCCATTTGGAATATTTACATTATGACACAAACATTTTATTTGTTGAACACAAAATATTTCTTTGTCTTTATATAGACTGTAAACAGTTAGTTGGAAAATGCGTGTTAGCAATGTATGTAAACTTTTATCACGAAATATAGGTGTCATCAACTTACTTCAACACTTCTTTGCTCTTGATGTCCTGGTAAATCTATATTTAAGTTACGGTATTCTAGCTTAGGGCAACTGCTGCAAGACTCAACTTATAGTTTATTAGTCACTCAAAAAAGAGCCCTGAGAATAATTCACAATGTTAGTTTTCGGTAACATACACATATCTTATTTTTCAATTATCCCCTTTAAATGTGTGTTATATATTTCTCTATAATCCTGGTGTTTCTACGTATCAACATGAAATAAATAAATTGCCTGATTTAATTGCTTTCCTTTTCACAAAGAACTTGGATATTCATACATACCCTATGACGAAAAAGAATGACTTCCATACCCCCGTGTACGAACTACAATTGTTCAAAAAGTGTAAACTGGTCCATCTTTCTGGAACAATCTTCATCCTGATTTACTTCACCCATCTTCTGTTGATCAATGTAAAGTTAACTGTTTTTCAATGCATACAATAATAATGTCGATTAGACATTTGATATATAATGTTCCTTTTCCTTATTACGTGTACCATTTAACATTTCATTTCATTTGTAGGCGTGCTTCTGTAACAAAAATGAACTTTATCAGGGAAGGAATTTATTAATTCATGATTTCTCTTGTACGGTTTTATAAACGTTCAAGTGGTGGGCCCATGTGGTTGAAATACGTTGATAATCTGTTATTTCTTGGTTCGTTACCCCTCTTCCTTTTAGTGTATTCCTTTCTGTATTAGTCTCAAATTATATTGAACTCGTATACAATTATGTGCCAAATCACTGCCCTATTAAGTTTGATTGTGTGCGTTTCTCTAAATAAAACATATTCTATGCTGGTCATTTTTTACACGACTCCAATGAACCTATTCTTTACAAGCTATGCTTTTCAAAAGGTTTCTGCACATTTTACAGTTTTGTACTTTTCTTGTCTGGATTTTCTTTATCATGATGTTAGTTGTCAAACATCTTTGGTGCCCCATGATTTTGTGGTCTGAATAATTTTACAATAACTATAATCAGTTTGTACAACTATGAAACAATATGGCTTGTGTGTATATTTTGTTATCTGTATAGATTCTGCATGTAGAATAAACTCAAACTCAAAGAATCCATGCAGTGAAAGCCTTCAGAAAATACCAGCAAAAGAATTGGAGTCGTAGAGGGAACCCTATACTTTGTAAAATAAAATCGTATATCGTAGAGATTAACAATTCCTTTCTCAGGTGCATGCGAGATCAGTGACAGAGGAAATGATATGTGAGTCCCAGAAAAAAACGAAACCCCAAAATAAATAGTAATTGTGAGAAAACTATGATCTTGTATAAGAATAATTTCTAGTTTTACATTAATTAGACATAATATACTTTCTAAGGATGCTTTTAATGCATTAATCCACACTGGCTTAATATTACACCCTTTTCCATTGTACTTATGTCTTGTTGTGAATATCTTTTGGAGGAAGTCCTTCATTTTCTATTTGTCTTCCATTTCAACAGTGCGATGATTTTTCTCCTCGAGAGTCTCGTATCATAGGCAAGCAACCCAGTTCTCAACGTGAAATGTTCCTATGATGAACACATACATTTAATTTTTTTACAGCATATGACGATTTTATGACTAATCAATCCTCTTTATTGCAGCCCGGGTATGATGTCGGCCACGATAAACACTTGGCGAATGCTGACCAATACGAAACAGATACATCTAATAGCTTTAAAAACCTACACCTGAATACCATTATCATATTGATTCAAATGACACTGTCACTATACCACCAACTTCCAAATAATTTTTTTTAAAACTATAAATCAATTTTTGTAATTGCCCAAATAACCAAAATAAAATACTTTCCATTCTTCATATTAATATTAGAAGCTTAAACAAAGATTTATATCAACTCCAAAACACGGTAGAAATCGCTAAATTAAATCTTTCTGTACTAGGAATCAGTGAAATTCGGTTGCGCAGAGAACCACATCAAATTCTAAATCTGAGGGGATACAAACTCGTAAATAACAATAGAAAAGAAAAGACCGGTGGTGGCGTACGTAGCAATACAAATTTCAAGGAGCTTTATAATGCTTTGCCAATACCTAAACTTATTGTTATGTCGCATTCGATTGAAAGCCTTTTTGTAGAGATCACAGTATCAGCAAGAAATAATATTATTATCGGAACCGTGTACAGTCCAATGAGCTTACCCTATTCATATTTTATTTCATCGATACAAACAAGTTGTTATCCCCGAATAATTTGCGAAACAAACCTTGCTTTATAATGGGGGACTTCAATAATAACCTGCTCGACGCAGATACAAATTCTCAAGATTTTATTGACTCTATGTACTCACACTCTTTCATTCCACTCATCAATAAACCCACACAAATATAACAAACAGCTCCGCTACACTCATCAATATTATTTTCTTTAGAACTACGTATCTCAAGGCACACCGGGAATACTTTTGTCACACATCAGTAATAACTGCTCAGTGTTTTTACACATTCTTATTAAAAAAAACTCCCATCATCACGCGCCAGGATCTCGAAAATTAACAGAAATAAATATGAACAGATGAACAGATAGTTTAAAACTTGTAGATTGGTCGAATGTATTAGGTACTCAAAATGCGGATGCCTGGGGGTCTCAGACATGTATGGGGGGGGGGGGGGGGCAAACATTCCAGGGGATCACTTTTTGTTAAATGCAGACTCCGTGAAATGTATTCCAAATTAAGTTGTTCAAAGTATCAAAGATCAGGTAGGGCGTAGCGTGTGGAGGGTAAATTAGCGTGGGGTCAAGGGGCGGAGCCCCTGGAATCTCAGGGGTTTTAGTCATTAATGACGGTCAGGTAAGCATATGTAAATAGGGTAGGTGTGGGGAATTGGAGACCCTCAAGCACATTTGCATAATTTACATAAACATGAAAAATGTTACACATACAGAAAATTTTGTATTCTCTTCAGTAACTTCTTCTCTTTATTTGGTATCAAAATTGTGGTCATGATGTAACTGATTAATAAGATAACAATGATTAATGACGTCATCACCAAAGGTCTCTCATTACCTACATGTTTAGGTAATAAGGTACCGTTATAAATCAAGACATTTTGAATACAATTTGAATGAAAATGGGATTGTTATAGTTAGTTCAAACACTTTTTGAAAGAGATACACACAGCCAATGAACGTACTGTAATTTTGAAACGATTTTAAAACAATGTGGCCCAAAATAATTTTGTAGTTTTTTCGTTCACAGCACTCAAATTTGAATGGTGACACGAACAACCACATGTGTTTCACGATAGTGCCCTTCAACATGAAATGAACAACTGGAGGAAAGTAGGCCCCCATCTTGGACCTGGTGTCCCCCATTCACAACTCACAATGGCCATAAGTTTTCTGTGATGGTTGGCACATTTCGTAAACTTCCTTTTAAAAACTTCTTTTTAAGAGCCACCCTTAAATATCTGCATACACCACAACATTCATTGAAAATGGTGTTTTTATATCAGAGCAAAATTTTACGATCAAAATTGCTTTTTTTAAAGACAATTTTGCCAATTTTCTCGAAGAGAGAACGCATTGTAGTCTTCGAAATGAATTGGATATATGAAGTAGTGCTGTTTAAGGCCACATAATGGCGCTATAGCAATATTGGAGCCAACACGGACAGACAGTGATGTGTTAAAGCTTGGTGCTCTCCAATTCCCTACGGTCTCCAATTTCCTACACCTACCCTTCCTTATTTGTGACACTGGCAGGTTACTAAATGGCGTGGGGTCCAGGGGGCGGAGCCCTCGTAAGATCAGGTGTTTTAGGCATTTAGGCGTTTTGCAGACCCTGACTTGAAGGCTTCTAACTATTAAAGCATTCTGATTTGCCTGACTGTATACTGAATATTCAATTTTCAACTAACGCATACAAAAGTATAAGTTACAAAGAAAACTGAGAAAAAATCCCAGAAAATCATGTCATTTCAGCAACCGAATCGAATAAGAAATAATCAACGTTTGAATTTTATTTTGGGGAAACTGCCTCCCACCCCATGAGTACGCCGGTGTTCGGGGGCTCATGTCTTCTCACCCTTATAATAAAAAAACACACACGCTTTCCAAGCCTCTCACAATATTTTCACGATATGCGCGTATCGCCATTATAAAATTACCCATTAATAATATATAGGGGCATGCAGAATGTTTAGAAAATTCAATCCCTGTTTACTCTTCTTTTTTTTTAACGGAATATAATTTGTATGTTATTTTTTTAAGGTTTTTACTTTTTATTTCATTTTTGATTAGAGTCCTTAACTGCTGATTTTTTTTTTTTTTTTTTTTTTTTTTTTTTTTTGGGGGGGGGGGGGGGGGGGGGGGAGAGGGGGTGAAAATGCGTCTCCCCCGACACATTTTCTTTTGTGGGGGCCGACTGCGACCGCCTCATGCCCCCCCCCCCCCCACTTCCGGCACCTATGTGCGTGACTACAGGTTTTTTTAGACACCCCCTCAACGAGGATTTCTTCTGAAGCCAAAATACACCCTAAATGAAGATTTCGCGAGGTCCCCCCCCCCCCCCCCCCGAGCCCCGCTTACCCCATCAGTACGCCAGTGTTCAGGGACTCATGTCTTTTCACCCCTATAATAGAAAACACACTCGCTTTCCAATCCTCTCACAATACTTCCACGATATGTGCGTTTCGCTATTATAAAATCCTCTTTTAATAAATATAGGGGCATGCGGAAAATTTAATTCCTGTTTGATTACTCTCCTTTTTTTTAATGGAATATAATTTTTATGTGATTGATTTAAGGTATTATTTTTTATTCAATTTTTGGTTAATTTTTTAATGTGCGCGACTACAGTTTTTTCAGAAACCCCCTAAACGAGGATTTCTTCTGAAGCCAAAATACCGTTATATGAGGATTTCGCGTGTTTTCCCCCAAAATTCACACCCTAAACGGGTATTTCCAAAAAATGTACTCTTGTGCACTTTGAAGTGCGATAGGGATTACCATTTAAAGATGAAGTTCAGTTCTGGTAATGCGATTGCATGTGACAGAAACGTTGTGGAATCGATCAGAGAAGGTTGATCATCTAGCACACGGGTAGCCAACCCGCGGTCCGCGAGTTCTTCTGGTGCGGCCCGCGGGGCATTGAAAAAGTAATTATAAAAATAGCCCATTAATAGAATGCTGCCCACATAGCAGCGATGAAAGATGGTAAAAAATTTACACACAGCTATCTCTATTTCCATTATTTGTTTCCATCATTCACAACATATTAACTCGTTAGCCTACTTGGTTGATATAAAATTCCTCAAATTTCCTCTCATTACATTACATTAATTAACGACATTTACATCACTCGCCGTGTTAATTTCAGTTTGTAATTTACGCACGTAGTGTTAACATTTGTAAATATACAAATGTTGTGAATCGAGAAACATGGTTGAATTGCTATACTTGTCTTGAAACTGACAATCCTTTTCTCCCGCCCTTGAATATTCAGTGATCATTGTCGCGGTTGAAATCTAGTCAAAATTTATGAAATTGTAAGTAATAAACTCTTTAAGTTGTAAAGCTCCCACTCAAGGTCAAGATAGTAATTAGCTATGAAATAATGTTTCTTGACTAAAATCGACCGATTAGCTATTCCCGTTTGGAAATTATATCTCACAACTACATATTCTGAGATTTTCATGGTCATAGCTACCATTGTACGTACGGCCAAAGGCGCTATCTTAAATTCATCAAATTTACCGGGAGCACCGGTAAATGTTTATATTCAATTTTGCTCGAAAGCAGAAGGGTTTTAGGGGCTATTTTTTCTAATGCTTATGAAACATTCACAGGGGCATCCAAATATATCAAAATTGTACAGAATCACTATCCAACCAATTTTCAAAATTTCCCAAAACTTTGTATTACCTTCAATCGTAAACTGGATAGTCCCCTTCCCTCAATGAGATGTACAGTGTGTAACTAATAAAGTTAGAATATTCTTTCTGCTGTGTCCTTATTTTTTTTTAAATAACAACCAACATGGCATCGACTCCGAGGTTTGCGAAGAAAAGGAAAAGAACATTTTTAAATCAGATTGGTCTCTGAATTATTTCTTCATAGTAGAGAAAGGTAAACCACCGTGCCTCATTTGTCACCAGTAAGCCTGATTTTTGTCCACTGATTTTCTTGTTTGCTTGTTTGTTTTTGCAAAATTGCAGGTGTGTAGGCTACATGTGTGTACATGTATTGTATGAGTGTGTGTGGTGGGGGGGGGGGGGGGGAGACTACCTGTATGGCCCGTCAAGTTATGCCAATCGTTAGCTGTGGCCCGCAAACTTTAAAAGGTTGGCCACCCGTGATCTAGCATATAAGTATTGGTGTGTACTGCAGGGTTCTGGAATCATCAAAATGATAAGAAATTTGGCCCAGACTTGGTAAAGATACAAGCACTGTACACAGAAAGATGTATAGGGTGAAGGAGGAGGCGCGATAGCTCAGTTGGTAGGTCAGTGGTCTCGTAATCCGGTGACCGGTTCGGAACCAAGTCGATGCGCTAGTGCCCTTTGGTAAGGCATTAATCCTCATTACCAGGACCTAAAGCCGTCGGCCGTCTGGTTGCTTACTTACAAGCATTTAGCAGTCAGGTAAAATAACCACAACCAGCAACAACATATGGGATTACACGAACATGTGACATAAAAATCCTTCCCGATTTTTATGATGTTACATGCCATATTTAAAATATTAAAGCGATTGAAGAGCCATGCTTTTCAGGTAACATTTTTTTTGGTGATGTTCTGCCACACTTGCTTGATACAACGATTGTGCTCACAAATTATTTTCACCTCTTCCAGAACTCAATCTTCTCTTTAAATTGTTGACAATGTAAAATTAATCAAATTGGGCTTCTGAAGTAAAATTCACAATGTAAAGATTTATTTCAATAGAGAAGCAATAACATCAACCTGTACACTTCCAAATAGGTTTAATGTACAACCATCATAAGTCCTTTCTTTGAAAAAAATAATTACATTTCAAATTAGAAATATTTTATATAAGGTACATCAAGTGTTTACTAGAAGTACACAATGAACAATGAACGGTTACTATTCTACTATGCAAAACAAAATATAAGAAACCAGCTACAGGCGTGAGACTTGGTTCGTCTGGGTTAGCATTGTGGGCATCCATCTTGATCTACTGAAGATATTAAGATAATTTTAATCAAAGCTAGCTAAAGCGCATGCATAGAGATATATAAAAAGACTCTATGGGCGATGCGATATGCATACCATGCTATGTTACCGACTTGCGCTAGATAAGCTACCTCTCGCTAGATAAGCTACCTCTCGCAGCCGTCGTCCACACTATAACTAAAGATGACAGAGCGCCGCAAGCAGGCGCGTACGCAAGGGGGGTCGAACCCCTCTTTTGGGGGTGTTTTATAGGAACCCCCCCCCCTCATTTCGTTTTCTTTGTTGTTGTTTTTTTTAATAATTTTTTTTGCTATTTATGGGTGACCTAATAATGATGACCGCCCCCCCCCCCCCCCAACGGAACGAAATGTCAATCGGCCAAATTTTCAAATTTCGGGACCCCCCTAAACAAAATATATCCTTTTACCCCCAGGCTTAGAGTATTTATATTTGACTGAGATGCACGGGTGCGGATGAAGCATTTGAATTATTCTTCGAAGTGTTCATGATATTGTACAACGGCGACATACCTACTCAGCACAACCCTCGCACTATACAATACGTAAAGACACCACGTCAACCTTGGGTAACACAATTATTCTTACGCTGCATAAAAAGAAGAAGATTATTCTACAGATCAAAAACACATCCATCTAAAATCAATTAACGTAAATATACAGCTATCGACCTACAAACAGCCTAACCAGCATTTTACGATATACCAAGAAAGCAATATCTCTCCAACCAATTTTGAACTCACAAACATGATCTTAAATGTACTTCTAAAACCATCACCAAGGATCTCAATAAAAATCCTACGAAATCACACATACAGAAAATTCATATACAAGACAGTAGGCCTACGTTGACGGAACCAGCTGAAATTGCTCGAAGCTTGAATGATTACTTTGTAATAATCGGCCCGAACCTTGCCCAAAGTATCCTATCCTATCCTATCCTATCCTACACTTCTCCTCTTTTCTCGGACATCCAAATCTAAAATCGATATATTTCGTACCTGTACTATAATAACAGAGGTAATGGACATAATAGATAACCTAAAATCTCAGAAAAGCCCTGTTTTTTAATGGAATCACGAACAAAATGTCAAAACACGTCATCCCAGAAATTGTTACTCCAATTGTCGATAACATGTGGCATAGTGCCCTCCCACAAAGCTAAAGTTATACCCTTACTAAAAAAAAATGATACTGTGAGCGAAGTAACTATAGACCCATATCTCTACTAACATTATTTTCAAAAAAAAGAAAGAATTGTTTATAGCCGGACCATTAAATGCTTACACGACTGCAACATATTCAGCAACTCACGATACGGTTATCAGGAGAGACACGCAACAGCTCATGCTACGCTTATACTTATACACATAGTCGCAAAAGCCATCGATAACTCTTCCACATTATTGGAATTTTCCTGAACTTCTCCCAGGCCTTTGACACTATACATCATGATATTCTTTTATACAAACTTTATCGTTATGTATTAGAGGAAGGGGCCTGGGAAAGGTACATAATACATTTAGCAAATAGGACACAATATGTTTTTACTAATGGCTGAGAATCTTGCATGAAAGAAATAACATGTTGTGTAAAACAATGATCACTCCTTGGTCCCCTACTTTTCATACTATATACAAACGAATTTTAAAGTAGCTTTTAACATGTTATCTTTCATTCTATTCGCTGATGAATCTTACATCTTTTGCTCCCATCATGATCCGATAAACCTACTTAACAAAAGAGAACTAAGAACTTAATTCTTTTCGTAGCTGCATACGGGCAAACAAATGGTCTCTAAACATAAAAAAGACAAATGATATGTCGTTCAGTAATTCAATACAAACACTCCTTGATGACAAACACGGCCCATGTCAATGTACTATGAAGAGTTATAATGACATACACCCTTATCCTACAGGACAAGCACTGCACAATCGATATCATCTTCCCTTGACGAGAACAGCCTTTGCTCAGAAACTATTACCTAACCTGGACCAAATTATTGGAATAATATTAAACTTGGTAACGAAGCTCACACATTAAAACACCGAAAGTTGTCTCTATTAAATGAATTAAAAACTTCGTATACATGAACCACCGTTTTATCTAAACTTAACTCCAATTGCTTTAACCCCTACAATCTAGAGGATTTACTCCGTGATATCGTGACTCTCAAATCCTGGTTTATCTCTGTCTAACTTACACATTAAAAAACACTCACAGCTGCATAATGTATTGATGATTATATATATCAGAACTCAACTAACTCATGTTAAGACTTACTTCAGTTTTACCATTTTAAGCAATGCTTTTCAATAGGCCTCTCATTTTCACATGCCACATAAAAATAGTCTTACCTTCAATTATGTTCAAACTGTCAAATGTGTTTAATTGTCAATAATGTAACTACAATCTTGCAACGCTTATAATATTGTTTCAAGATGTAATATCCTTCCTTTTGTTATATTTGTGTCTAAACCTTCAAGCATATCAAATAAATCAAATCAAATTCAATTCGATGAAACAATTCAATGATTTTGTACGTTGATCTGATTTGGCTCTAATGATATTATCTAAATACATTACAACAACTCCTTTTTACATGTACTTTTCATTTTCTGATATTTCTTTAAGTAGTAGCATATTTGCTTTTCATTGAACAATCACTTTATGTATGGTTGTTGTTGTTTCAATTTGCAAAAAAAAAATTGTTCCTATCCATTTGTTTTTTTCCTTTTTAATTTTCATTTACATCCCACATGGCAATTTGCCTTTTCCTTTTCCTTTTTACATATCCGATTGCATTAATATCAAGGTTCTTCCTCTGAATCACATTAATCATGTATTGATCAATCGCGATAGATATTTATATGTATTGAGTTTATTCATATTTAATTTTTTAAGAGTTTGATAACATGTTTTGCAGCTGTTACCTTTTTTTGTCTGTATATCATTTTTTTTTCGAACATAATAATAGTACTAGTAGTAGTAAAAGTAGTAATACAATAATGAGTATAAAAGTAAGCAAGTTATTATATTATCATCGATCATTAACGTGACATTTACAATTGATACATTCACAATTAATACATTTTCTACAATACAGTATATGACATCACATAGAAAATTTAAACACAAATATAATAATATTTAGTTAAACGTTTTTTGCATGATATGTATGAACTAGATGAACTTGATCAATCCGTTTATGTCAATATTTATGATTAGACAATTTGACAATTTTCATAATATTCATACGGATTTTGAATTTGTAATATTAAAAAAAAAGTCTTGTTTGTACATGTAGAACTAAGCCTATTGCTGCAAAACATGTTGTCTAATAAAGCATTTTTTTAATGAACCGAATTGAAAGAAAGACATGTCAATCTTAGTAATTACGTCTTGGTGTTAAACATTGGTAGGTGGGTAACCAGGATAGAAGAAGAGTTTTCGACCCACTCCTTGTTTGAAAACAGTGGTACTCGGAGTACCAATTCCTTTTCCATCCTCGTCATTGGATTTAATTTTGTGCACTCCCGTAGTCACCTGGAATTTGAAATACACCGAAAACAAGTCAAAGTAAAAATAACAATAATATCAATAATTAATATAACAATGATGAGAAGAAGAAGGATAAAGGTTTCGTGGTCTTTTTGATACATACTGTGATTAGATTATAGCCCTTGATTTTAATCTGATTATAAAGATTTAAAGAGATGAGGTGTAAAGTGAATGTATATTTCTGTTTCAATTATTTTGTTGTTAAATGTATTCTATAACCGCATAAATACTTCTGAAGAGGAAAATAAATACTGTGATTAGATTAGATTAGATTACATTTGTGTTTTATTTTCCAAATAATTTGTTTTCCTTCACATGGTCACAAAGTAAACATAAAGCATAAATAGAATGAACAAACTTCAATTTTCATATATGGAAACGTTTGCTTGGATTTGTCTCATAAAAGAAATTGATCACAAACTGACTACCACACAGTGTTCAGTGGTCAGGGGTCACGGGCCACTGGCTTCAACGGACAGGTAGTTCCATTATGTGAATAGGTCAATTAAGAATGACACGTACAATTTGGAGAGAGGCACACTAGCCTACATGTAGAATAGGGACACACATTGTTTTTGTTATGCAGAACATAGTATTGTATTGACTTACTTATTGAATCAAACTATAAAACCCAAATGCAATTTGCGTTCTGGCAATTTGAGTACAAAGAATAATAACAGCTGAATGGAATGCTTTAACACCACAAACATATGGGATTGGAAGGAAGTATACATAAATTTGAATACATTTAGTTGATAAACGACTCCGCATATGGACGGTTAGTGGATCAAAAAGCAGTAGATTCTTGTAAAACAACACGAACTCATTTAGCAGAATGTCGGTACGTAAATTTAATTAGGCGCGGTTGGAAAATGCATCTTTCTACACTGCGACTTTAATGGTACGATCCAGTAAATTAAAACAGTAAAATAGCTCTTATTTTAAAATTGCTAATTTTTGATAAAACCCAAAACTTCAGTGGTATCAGATCAATTAATGTTATATTTTACTCATAATTAAAAATGATGTATAAACATTGTGAAACTGTTTTTCATCTGATGAGGAATACCAAGGGGACCTTTTTATTATTTGTGCTGCTCTATTCTGATTTTTGTTGTAATTTCTTTTTCGTTGTAAATTTACATCTGCCCCATACTACATCACAATAATTTAGGTGAGACAATACTAGTGAATTCTAAACCAATTTATTTTTATATTCATTTACTGTATTTCTTCTAGTTTTGAACATATGAAATCCGTTATTTGCTATTTTATGAAAAGTAGTAACATGTCCCTGCCATTATAATCTTCCATCTTCAATTACCCAAAGGTGTACACAATTACTAAATCGAGTTAACAAAGAAATATCTATGATAGTGTTTAAATTAGTATCTTTAACTTTATCCAGACATTGTTTGGTACCGAATAAGAGTAATTCGGTTTTCTTTATATTCAAATTTAGTTCGTTTTGTTCCAACTAGTTCTTGACATATTAGAGATCTTCATTTAAAACTCTATGGTATCATATGACGAACAATAAATTACCGTATCATCAGCATACATGCTTACTTAACAGTGGCTGAGGCCAAGTGACAAATCTTTTAAATGTAATATAAAAACAGGGTTCTTAAATTGGATCCTTGGGGGATTCCACATTCAACTGGCAATACATCTTACATTTTACCGTTAACAGATGTAGACTGCACTCGACCTTGTAAATAATTTGAAAACCATAACTGTGATGGTTCATCCAACCCATTATTATACAATTTTCTCATTAGTAACTCATAATCAACGGTATCAAAAGCCTATTTTTCAGAACTAGCATTACGACACGGACAATTTTCCCGTCATCTATCCAAGTTAACCAGTCATCTGTAACATTTAGACGAGCAGTAGCTGTAGAGAGATTGGGTCGAAATCCTGATTGGTAAATGCTCAACAATGCTTTGGTATTTAAGTAATCATAAAGTTTGTTATAAACCATTCTCTCTAAAACTGTTGATACCAAAGCAAAGGGTAAAGTGTAACCTATGCAAACCTACCCGAGACAGGTTTGAATGATGCACGTAGTTTCCACAGACCATTCACTGTATGGAATACAACCCGTATATAAAAGTACGCTCTTGTCACAAGCTGTTCCTGCCATTTGACAAAGTTAGAGATTGACCAGTTAGGCAAGACTCAATCATTCATATAATTGTTTTAATTGTCAAATAGGAGTCTCTGATATTATGCCTGTATACTAGCGTGCACATGACAATTGATTATCTCATGTTGACAGCCCAAACATACTGCATGCAGAAAGCAGAAGAATAAAAAAAATCTGCCTTGGGTAGCCTATGACAAGTCTGTGTAACCAAAGGTCTAGAATCTGTACCATTTTTGAGCCAGCGTTTTGGGAACCTGTCTCGGGTAGGTTATTTTGGAGTAACAGGTGTCTAGGAAGAAAACCAACCCTTAGCATGATGGTATCCAAATCTTCAAGGTCACGGTCGTTGTTGTAGACCACTTTGCATAGCTCATCTACCAACCAGGATCCTTTTGTTAAAAAACTCCATGTTTTTTTTCCTGTGTGAAAAAAAATACAAAAAGCCTAACAATGTTTAATCCATTCAATAGCATAATATTTGTTAAAAAACTCCATGTTTTTTTTCCTGTGTGAAAAAAAAATACAAAAAGCCTAACAATGTTTAATCCATTCAATAGCATAATATATTATTTTAAGGCGATTAACTGAGAGAAAATTAAATACTTTGCTATTGCTGTTGCCCGGTACGAAAAATATTACGGCTTGTCCCGCACCCAGCTCTATCAGAACTCATTTTCCCCTCGGACAGTAACTGCGTAGAATGCACTTTCAAAGATCACCCTTGACGCTACTTCACTGGAGGGCTTCAAGGGAGCGCTTTAACCAAGCATCTAGACCAAGAACTAGATAGTTTATTCCTCAGCACTACATCCTGACTTATGGATCCTGCTGAATATCGTCGTAGAAGTAGAAGTAGACGTAGCAAACATGTAACGTACGAAATTCGCATTCTGACTATATTGAAATACAATTATTCGTAAACAGGTGGATGAATTAGTTTGTATCGGGGCACTGAACAAAGATTCGTGCTTTAAATTAGCTTTTATTATGTACAAACAAGGCTCGTGAACAAAGACGTTGACTATTAATTGACTACATTACTAAATGGCCCATCCAAAACAGTAGTAAATACCGTATGAAGTGGAGTGTATCATAAAGATATCAGCGTTCTCCGGTAAGAAAGTTGTGGTTGATGCTGCTGAAGAAGAACTGGACGCAGAGACTGGTAAGCGATTCGTTTCATCATCTTGTATAAAAGAAAGAAACCGTATTTTTAATTAATTTCGATTATATTCGGAGGAGTGGTGGAGGTACAGTGAAGTATTTGTCAAGAATATCTGTGAAGTAATTGAGATAAGCTAAAAATGCAAGGTATACTGTGGAAATGACTGGGTAAACAATTAAAGCTGGGTAAACAAACCACTGAAAATTGAGCTAAACTCGCCAATGTTAGGGCAGGCCCGTCATTGCCTAAAGGATTGTTGAACAAATAAATACCCCGATGTTGAAATAAGTTTACCCGACATTTATTCTAGTGTATTAGGTCCTCATAAAAACTCATTTTAGAGACATGGGCAGTACTTTTCTATCCCGGTTTTGTATAAAAGTTTTAAAACAATCTAATACGCTTGCTTTGGTCGTTCGAGAAATGCAGTCTTGGATCAATGCTCTATAACATGCTTGTCCATTTGGATGACCTTCTTTAGTGTCTTTGTTTAGTCTTACAGAATCACCATATATACTACATTTCTGCGACAAAATATTGTGAAAATTTGTATCATTTATGTTATTATTATCATGAATACTTCAATCATAATCCTGATCATTATAAAGATCATCACCATCATCCGTATAGGGCTAATGTAAGTATATATAATGAATGTGTGATATGGGGTGTTTTATCAACTAAAATCGATTGTTGTTGATAAAACATGGTCAGTATACATTTGTTAAGTATTGTTATATCCCGGTTTTGTGTAATAGTTTAAAAAACATCTAATACGCTCGCTTTGGTCGAAATGCAGTCTTGGGTCGTGTTTCATCAACTAAATCAATTTAAGTTGATGAAACACCCCACCCCCTGCCAAGGCAAGGTGTCTCTCCTTCCGATATTTAATAGCTGGCAAAGCTAAATGTACTTGAAATAATTTCTTAGGTGATCCAACATTTACTTCTGCGACAGTAACTCCAAGCTGTGTTTCGTCACAGGTATAGTAATACGGTTATTGTTGGAATCGGGTTTTAGGTTGGGTTAGAATAGATATATTATGTATATTAATAGCGTCGAAGTTAAAAATTCGGTTAGCGTATGATATTGACAAGGAGCAATTATCGCGAGAGATAGTTTCTTATAACCAATTTCTACTATACCTCCCCAGCATGCATCTATGATGAGAACCTTTGGTTTGCCAGGCAGCACTCTTGAAAACATTTCCAGCAAATCTCGAATTTGGAGTATCCCTCCGTCCTTTCCTTGAACGCCCTTTTCATTGCCATGGCTAGATATATACACCACTGCTGATTGGGGATTGTCCTTCTTTAGCTGTTCGGTGAACTCTTTAACAGTGTCTTTCATTTCCTGTTTATGTGAAAAAGGCCATATTTGATTAAACATGAATCAACTTATAAATCCAATTTTAGACAAAGTATTTAGGGCTGAGTTGCGTATAGAACTGTATTGTTAAGCGATTACATTGTGAAACAAACTCCTAGAGGTTATTTTGAGTGATTGGGTAATGATATTATAATATTATGCAATGATGTTTTTTTATCAGATCGGCTCAACCCTGCAGAAAATCACTAATTAAAAAGCACAGCACACAGATAGGGTTATATGAAACTGCAGTTATAGGTCTACATGTACCTTCGAAATTTAACCAACAGCTTTAAAACTGTTATAGTCATATTTGAAATATGAAGGCATTTTCCAGAGCACTCCTTTTTACCTAACAAAGATGCTTTGATACCCCCCCCTCCCCACTTGGGTTTAAAAGAATGAAAATTCTCACAAACTTACTTATACCTTCACTAAATCCTTCTTTTCACAGTAAATCATGAAGGTATTAACATTTATTAATATATCTGTAGCTGTACGTTTGCACACCGTTCGAGCAAAGTTTTACATGTGCACATGTGCCATAGTAATCATCATAATTTAGATGAATAGGATGCAGTATTATATTCAAAATGTGTCCTTTATACAAGTAATTTTGATTTAATGTCTCGCAGATTGCTGTCGTACATCAAATTTGCACATGATCTTGAACTAAATGATAGTATGTTTGGTCTCATCGTTTTGGGTATGCTTAACTAATGTTGCCTTTTACCACAAGCTTCAAAATTGAACAAGCACGTAAGCGTAAGTGTTCGTAGTTGAATCTGCGATTTTTAGCTTTGAATAGATTTAAAAGGTCGTTTCAGTTTATCATAGTTTTTTATCTAGTGCAACAGGAACGAAACTTTTTCAAGGTAGTATGATATTATACAAATAATATACAAGAACTACCCATATAAGGTAGTAGCATGTGTAACTTTAAAAGTTACACTCCGTGTATTGTTTGATGAGAAGTCACAACTTTTCACATACCGATTTGGTAAGGTTTTTATAGATATTTTGATCATTTCGAAAACCGTAACCGACTTTCTTCAACAGCCCTGTCATATTCATGATATCCATATCTGCCCAAGGTCTGGGATCGCCTGGTTGTGGAAAGTCTTCGTTGCTTATGATGAGCGCGTTTCCTTTCACAGAAGATTCCCACATAACGTATTGCTGAAAGGAAAATAAAACGACGCAAGATAGCCCGGTTATGTTAATGTACAGTATACAACATAACAAAATAGAAAGTGAGTGATCAGATTTCCGATTTAAAAGTTTAAGTGAATGTATTAAATTTTACCGAAATTTCGAAATATAAACGTTCATCTTTCTGATAGAACAGGCTTAAACTGAAATGATAGAACAATTAATTAGTGTGAGGTATCACAAACGCATTCTCTTTCTGCTAATCCACATAATATCAGTCACATGAGTACAGCGATTAATACTACTTTTCTTAGTAGTTTACGATGTTAATATTAATATTCTGGTCACTGGATTCGATTTCTCATCCGCACACGATAGTTTACACGGTCCGTTCTGAGGAGTAGTCCAGCCAGGTGCCATTTTCAAGCATGCAAATGCCAGTAAAACCCCATGAACGGTCGCATTCTACCGGGGTTTTAGGACTATTACCCCCTGGCCGATCAACCCCCGGCCAATTACCAGGGGAAAATTACCCCCAAAGGACAATTACCCCCCCCCCCCGGAGAATTACCTCTCGAGGACAACCACCGCCTCAAGGACAATTACCCCTGGATTTTTTTTAATTTTTTATTAGATACAAATTATTATCAAGTTCAAGTTCGAGTTCGTTTATTCATTTCATTTTCAAAAAAACACAGCAAATGCAAATAAACATACAAGTATATATAGATACAAATAATGTTCAGTTAATACAATAGCTTCAAATGAAATAGGAGAACAAAGGAAAAGCCTATGGTGGCCCTGTATAAAAAAAAAAAAGTTCCCGGAATATTATAATTTATAATAGTTATATAACTGAGCATATATTACTTAAAGATATCACAAAATACAGCGATACACACAATATAAAGACAAAAAAAATACAAAAACATGTATGAAATAATTTAAAATTGGAGGGGGGCAAATAAGGTTTGGAAGGTTAATTTAACGGTACTCAGAATACAAGGTCAGTTTCATTTGTTTTTTAAACATTGAACAGTTTTTATATAAGCGTACGACTTGAAGTAGAGTGTTCCATATGTTTGGCAAAGTATTTCTTACAGATTTTTTTAGAGAATGAACTTTTTACTTTCCATAAATGAAACACGAGAGTGCAAAAATCGATTTGCGCCAAAGCAAAGTCACACACACACATACACGCGCGCACACATGTTCGTTGATATTTGATATTCGATATTTGATATGTGTGGCATGATTAATTTTGTTAGGGATGTTATTTGGATCTGCAAAGACCGAATTAATACCAGAATCCCAAATGTTTTATTCAAACATCACATGAGCAACTTTGGCGCAAGTCATTTTTTACACTCCTGCAAACAATGCCTCCTGTTCATTCAAGCGTGTACACATACCACACAAAATGATACTGAATGCTTTGGGGTAAAACACTCTTTCATAAGATGTATAATAATTTACTATTAATAGACGATTTAAAAATAATTATTAATTTTCTAGGTTTAAACTTTTGTTTGACATACACTGTATGTCCCTTAATACGCTTACCTAGTCACATCACCAAACCGACTCCACATGGACTCCAAACAACTAACTATTTGGCGGTATCGTGTTACCTCGATGGCTTATATTTTTCGGTTTATAGGCCGTTTGTTTGTTTGTGTTTTCGAGGTTTGTATGTGTGTGTGTGGAAGGGTGGTATGATAGCAATACAAACAAGCGGACGAACATTAAACGAACACACCCATGCACACACACACACACACACACACACACACTAACGCTTTCACTACCTAACGATTTTGGAACTACTGTCTCTGAAAAGTGTGGCGGAAGACTTGTAAAGACCACCCTCTCCCTCAAAAGTTTGTGTGTGGGTGCGCTAGTGTAGTGTGGGTGTGATATGCCCGTGGTCTGGCGGTTTTAGTAAGGTATTTGAAACGTTATAAAATCATACCATCTCACGATCCGATTCGTCAGGTCCCGACTTAGCTGGCCTCACAGTACGGTTCTGCCATTTATCTAGGGGGAATGGTGTAATGACAGTAATATAAATCGTAATACTGGTCATGAAATTATTGTAATGATGATAATGACGATGTTAATGAAAAATGGTAATGATAATAATACTTATAAGAACATCAAAAACAATAATGATGATAAAAACAAACATAATTATAACAATTATGATAATAATCATCACCCATACCATCATCATAATAATTATACTACATGCACTATAAAGATAATAACAGCAATATTGGATGGTTTGTGCGCTAAAGCCAAACAAATTGTAAAAAGTGTCAGAATTTACTTTGTCAGAAAGAATATGTATTAAAGTTCATCAGTGAGAGAACTATATGTTGGATGATTTAGTGGATTTGCTATTGGGAAGGTGTCGTCAACCCCCCCCCCCCACCCCCCAATTAAAATACTTAAAGCGCAATTTACGTTTAAACTGCTCTCGGATTATTGGGGGGGGGGTATTGTTATCTTCCAATACAAACAACTAAGCAGTAATTGAATTCACTGTTTTCAAACTAATCTTGACAGCACTGTTATTTCCAACTTTGATATCAAACGTGATTATTCTGTAGTGTGCAATTTTTCAATGCGGGACATTGGTATTAATTTCTGATAAGACGTCCCCCTCCCCCCTCAAGTAAAAGAAAACAAATGTAATATTTTATCAACCGAACTACAGGATTGTACCACCTATTGATTGACAAGGCACGTTCACAGAGAAGCTTGTTATGTGTAGGGTTTATATACACTGGGATAGTTAATTTCATACATGTATACCACCAACCTTCTCTAGTTATGCCTTGAAATGAAGATGGTTCTTGTATCATGTTAGAGGATGCAGTGATAGAAGTAACATAAATATCAACGTAATTCGCCCCATTTTCATATTATAATAATTTGTTTTGCTTCTTTCCTAAAAATGAACCCCTTAAATATGAATACCTTACCATGAGGTGTTGGGGGATGACTAGGTCCTGCTGCACCATGTTGTCCGCTGGAATCTATGATAGTGAGAAGAAAAAAACTACATAATCACAAAGACTTTCGATAAGTTAACTCTATGATGATATCAATATCCCAATGTATATCCCACAGACATACATAGAAGTCCTTTTGGTCTCAAGTATACCGGAATGGGTTTTGCGGGTATGTTGGGGTGGGAGGGGCTGGTCATTGTCACTCATGCCCGTCTTTATTTCCGGAACCCTTGTAATATAATGTATTTAATCAGATAGACATACACGCACACACATACACATACACACACATACACGCACACGCACGCACACACACACATATATATATTTGAATTGTTTGAATGAATATATATATATAAATATGCGTGTGTGGGGGTGGGTTGTTTTTGCGAATGGACAAGTGTATATTGTATAATTCAACAGTACTTGACAATTTCATGATTTTACAATATTTATCACAAATTCTATCCGTTGGCAGTCCAGCATGGCTTATGCCGAAAGCGTGGGTAGCGTCGCGTCGCGTCGCGATGACTTGAACTCGACCATTCGTCCAAAGCCCCCCCCCCCCCCGGTTTCGACGAAAGGGTGCGTTGACTAGTCTTCCACATCCGTCGTTTATAATAGAATTTAAGGAATAGAAATGTAAGTCGTTAATCAAATTATCAGAATAGAAACTGATTACAAGTTAAAGGCCATTTGTACTAGTTTCGCCAGGGGGATTAGACCCCTGCAAGGTCACTTGACAGGTGTTTATCTCATTAAACCGGCTCTCAATTAACATAATAAAAAGAGGATCATGGGAGACCAACATGCACCGATTAGGCATTATTGCTATATGAAGGGCGCAATTAACTTTAAGCAGTACGGATTTAAATAAAACTAGTTTGACGTAGTCTTGCAGATCAGGCGTTAATAAGAATTAAATAAATAAATAACAAGAAACACAATCAAATAATTCACTTTGATATTTAAAAATGTCAAAGTTGTTTACCTAGTCTTGCATATCAGTCGTTTATTTATTAAAATAGCAAAATATAATATACATTTCTTTCTCTGTATGGAATTCAGAAAGCCCCCCCCCGCCTCCCTGCCCGCTTATCCCGAAAGGGTGCATTAAGGCGGTAGGCCTACCCCTTTATTTATTTATTTATTTGTTATATCATTTGTAAAGACTAGTATGCATGACTAGTTTTCATCAAAAAATGAATTCTCTACATAGAAAGAAATGGATATTATTTTTATTTGATATTTTAAAATATTTATTGAACTTATTAATTGAATTAATTATAATAAACGCCTGATCAGCAAGACTAAGTAAAACTAGTTTTATTCAATTTTTAATCTGTTTCTATTTTGATTTTTTGAATTTAAACGACTTAAATTTCTATTTCGTAAATTTTATAATAAACGATTGTTGTGGAAGACTAGTCAACGCACCCTTTCGGCACAACGGGGGGAGGGGCTTTGAACGAATGGTCGCGTTCAAATCAACGCGACGCGAAGCTACCCACCTTTCGGCATAAGCCGTCCCGCATTACGCAATGGAATTCTTCTCGTAGATACGGTCACATTCATATACAAAAAATCATCAGAACGATAATGATAATAATGATAGTAATAATTGCTGTATAACTCTGGTATCTGTTAGTTATAGACCAAATGACAGGATTGTACCATCCATTAATTGACAAGGCAGAGAAGCTTGCTACGTATAGAGTTTATTAACACTGGGATATTTGATTGCTTTAACATGTATACCATCATGTTTCTCTAGTTATGCCTAGCTCACTTCGTCTTGCTAGAGGAAGCAATGACATGAGTATGCAGAATAGCAGTGTACTGTGACCCATTTTCAAATTATAATAATGTGTTTTGCTTCTGATCTAAAAATGAATCCTTGAATATGAATACCTTACCTACAGGAGATGGTGAGGGGTGACTTTGTCTTGCTGCACCGTATTGTTCGCTGGAATCTATGATAGTGAGAAAAAAGAACAACACAATCACAATGTCGATTTTAATACCCTAATGTATATCCCACAAACAAACATAGAAGACTTCATGTACACCGGAATGGGTTTTGCTTAGATGGGGGGGGGGGGGGGGGGGGGGGGGGGGGGGGTCGTTGTCCCCATGCCTACCTTTATTTCCGGACCCCTTTTAATATAATGTTTATAATCACACACACACACACACACACACATATATATATATATATATATACATTAAAACTGTTTGAATGAGTATATATGTATGTATCAACAAGTGTGTGTGTTTGTGTTCTTGTGTCTGTGTGTGTTGTGGTGTGTGTACATGTGTATACTGTATAATTCAACAGTAATTGTAATAATTTCATGATCTTATTTTTCATGAACTCTATTGGAAAAACAAATACTACATTATTTACCATCTGTCGTATCCATTGGCAGTCCAGAGGTACGCGATGGGTTTCTTTTGGTAGGCACTGTCACAGTATCTATATAACAATAATAATAATAATACTAATAATACTAATAGTGATACGTTATTTATGAATTGCAATTTCCAGGTATGATCATATGCGCTTTACAATTACGTTATTAACAGAAGAAGTGAGCTTTTGTTATTTTCCTTAGGTATTGAGAGATCGGTGGTTGCGAACAAATCAAATATATTATTGAATTAATACAAATGGAAACACATTTCAGCATTGGAGTTAAGCAAAATTAGGGAGCATTTAAAAGAAATTAACCAATTGCAATTTTAAATTGAGGCCCGAAGATGTAAAGATAATTACAATTGATATTGCCCAAGTATCATATTTTTATTATTATTATCATCATCATCATTATTGTTATCATTATTATTATTACTATTTTTATTATCATTATTATTCAATTATTTGTAATGGTCTTAATATTATACGTATGTTTTGGTGGGATATCACCAAATCCAAATTCTTGAAGGTCGATATTTATAATGAAAACAATAGATACACAACATCATAAAAGTACATCAAAACATCAACTCAAACATTCTACTCATGATGATAATAATAATTATATTTCATATGGGCGTGTTCTCAGAATTATGCCTGGAGGCGGAGGGGGTGGATGCTGTCGAACCCTACCAAAATATTACGTCTCATATTTCTGCGAGAGAGCAACTGTGTTGAATGTAAGTTTGTCCTTGATCTTTTTTTTCTTCATTTCTATATTCCTTTTATAATCGTATAAGAACATTCGACCGGGGGAATTTGATGGCAGCCCAGAACTCGGTCGATGGGTTAAGCAATAATTAATAGGGCAAAGTGATACGTTCGAATCGTGTTATGTATTTTAGAGCAAGAAGGGCGTTAACTCTTGGTTAAAGTTTATGAATTGACGCCTCCCTGGCTCCAGACATTCAATATGTTTACGTAGAACTTAGAAATACTCTGTACTTACCAGCACCAACCTCGGGATAACACTCGCCGAGTATTTCAAACCATTGTAGCTTTTCCAAGGCATCTTTTAAATTCTGTTTCATTGTGGATGATTTTTGTCTTTTCGCCCAGTCTCTCAGCAAATTTAATGATCCCATATGTGATACACCATGTCTGTTTGCCACCTTTGCACTTTCAATATCATGCGGAGAAATCTGTAGTGCCCTTCCGAGATCATCTATTTCTGTATCTTGCTTTGTTTTTCCGGCAACCGCTCTCAAAATATCATCGAAATCTAGCCTGTCTTTATTCGTCATTCTAGATAAAAAGTTTATAAATGAACAGGGGAAATCGTTTAGACTTGTACCAAGAAGAAATGATACCCGTAGCAGATTTCGCTATAATCAAATTCGGGTCACAAATATAAAACTTCATTGAAAAACAAATATCATAATTTTCTTGATTTGTTTTCATCAAAATTATACAGATATTTAACTTGCATGCAGGCAATGCCATTTGACTGTATAGTAGCTATATTTGTGGAGAGCAACGACAACCTAAACTTGTTGGATGTGAAAAGTAAGTTTAGAAATAAAGATGATCACTGGTAATTGTGATCATATTGTTGAAAAATCACCTGGAATCAATTGGGAAAGAAAGATTACGTAGAACAAAAATATTGGTGTGTACTATGAGTTCTTAAATGATCAAATTGAGAGAAAATTGACATAATTAGGCATGTGAGACTACACACAAATTCGACATTGGTCCATACGATTGAGCTAGCTCTTGTCATATTTTGAATATGAGGCCACTTCAATAGCTTTTCAGGCGACAGCCCTACTCTGATATTCTTCCAAACTGACATCCAAAACTCACAATATATTTTTCCATCTTTAACATAACTCAACCTTCTCGTTAATATGAAGCATTGTTCTATTTCTTACCTTCAAGACAATGCATTTAATTACACCTAGAAATGTTGATCCTAAGGCGACGAATCTCCGAACGTTGCAGATCTGTGACTCAGATATACAATGTACTGCCCTTTTATCAGTGAGTGTGTAGACTTATATATGTGTTTTATCGAAATACAAATATACAGTGTAATATTTGTGCATTTACAATCGGGATAATAAAAGAGTACTAGTTTCCACGGTAGATGAGATTTATGAACAGTACTTTGATAGTATTCATCGAGCCGTAACATCAATCTTTCATCAAAATAGGGTCAGGAATATTGTTTGTGTATGGCTTTGTAAGTTTTCGCTCGACTCTCTTGATGGAACTATTATATTTCACTTCTTTTCATACGCTATTTACCTGAAATCTGCTTAAAATAGTATTTCGTTCATAACCAATTCGTATAGTCGCTCAACACTGCTGACGGCGCGCTAACACAAGCTCAGTCCAGAATCACCTATACACATAGGTTGGCCAACTTAGTTTCATGTGGTCACAAAACGGGTATTTTGTTATGTTGTGCTTGCTCAACAAAGCAGTGAACGTCATATTGTGACCAACTCAAATAGGGGTAGCAAAACTTTCATTCAATGGCTCTTGCCATAGCAAGGACCTTGAAGAAATAATTCGAAATGTATGTTTATTGCAATACTCTTTGGATTATTTACAGAAATAATTTTCGATTACTGCAATATTTCATGCAAAAGGTTACTTGAATCTTCCTCCCGCTGAATTCTTCGTTATCTTGTTTACCCTGTTATGTACGGATTCCTATCGATGGCAAATCGTATTGCAAATAAAAAATTAAACACAAAAAAGCATAGGGAATAATTTTGTACAGTTTAGGCATGTTGCTGGTCAGTTGCTTTCCTCGCCTCTCTCCACGGTTGCTCGTTTGCTAAGAAAAGAATTATGCAGAGAACACAGGACACCAAAAATTGATGAAAGGGAACATGACTTTGTTCAACGTAATGTATTTACACAATTTTCCGTTTCTGATGTCGGTAAGCACCATCACAACCTTACACACAGAACAATTTAGCACAAAACACAATTCACCGATAATTGATGTGAGGGTAAATTGCTTAACTCAAGGCAATATCTTTCTAATTATCAGTATCTTGTGTGGGTTAGCTCCATTACAACCCTCTTAACCCAGAACATTATCACAAAACTCAAAACAACAATAACTGATGTGAGGATAAATTGGTTTGGTGTTATTATAAAGATTGCGTAGGATGTGACAATCGGTGTTTTTGAATGATCACATTGAGAGGAAATTCTCTCATTGTTGCTGAAAACCAATCAAAAAAAGTTCGAGCAAAATCGGATAACTAATAAGAAAGTTATGAGCTATTAATGACATGAAGAACTTTGAAAATCACAAGACAAATTGGCAACTCAGTCATGAGTCTGTGACGTCATTGCCTCTGTGACATCATTGCCTTCCTATCCACTAATTGTTTTCTTTGTATTGATAATATAAATTTCCAATTCCCCCTTAGAATCGTATTTCTTCACACCAGCATCCAAGTTATATTGATAATAATATGCTTTTGTGTGGGTGCACAAATACAGAGTAATTTTGGTTCAGTTAATTCATGAAAATGTGAATTTGATAAGCTATTTATGTAAAAAATCAATAAATATGAATATACAATACTCAGAAAGTAGTATAAATTCTTCAAAGATCATTAAAGATTCTGTGAAATGTCATGCACGCAATATAATACAAATCATATAACCTGGGCAAAGGCTTGGGGAAATCAATTTTTGGGGATATAAAGGGAAATTAATGGAATTAAAAATATATAAAGCAATTGATAAATAGTGAGGACATGACGTCACAAACTGATAACCAAATTGGCAATTTGTGTAGTGATTTCCAATGTCCACAGTTTTACATACTTTTTTTTTTTAATTCATAACTTCCTTATTAGTTATCCGATTTTACTCAAATTTGTTTCCCTCTGTTTTTCTGCATCTATTAAAAGCAAATTATTTTTGGAGTTGACTTAGGTGACTCTTTAAGTGATTTGAGCGCAAATTGCTTTGTATATCGCGATTTTTTTAAATTTTAACATACCTTTTGTTGGTGTTAGTAAGCTAGATTACAACCATTTTAACACAGAATAATTTGCTTTGTTCAACGCAATATCTTTACCAAATTACCCGCTTTTGGTCTTGGTCTTGGTTAACTACATTACAATCCTTTTAACATTTTAGACACTTTAGAACAAAAATTAAGAACCAAATTAAAATGTTAGATTAAATTACTTTAGTCAAAGCAATGTCTTCAAACAACTATCTGTTTCTGGTCTTGATAACCTTCAATAGAACCCTTTTAACACAGAATAAGAAAGCAAAAAACACAAGGCACCAATAATTGATGTGAGGGAAAATTCAATTTTTACACGCAGTATCTTTACAAAGTTACCCTTTTCTGGTCTAATTTAGCTCCATTACAACCCTTTTAACATGGAAAAATTTAGAACAAAACACAAGGCACCATATATATGGTGAGGGTAAATTTATTTGTCGACGCAACGTCTTTAGGCGAGGCGTCAAAAATATCGATACCAGCAGGCTGCCGCCTCACGTATTGGCGCATCGAGGCTGCAATTACGGCCGAAGCCTGGCTGGGGCAATTATTTTTCACTTATTAACCCAGCCGGCTTGCGCCAGGCTGGGATCTGAGGCTCGGTTTCCATTCGAAAGGCGGCAGCCGGCGCATGCTTTTGAATGCCATTTCCTACCGCCAGCGGTAGCCGGCTGAGCTAATTAAAAAAATGCAGCCAGGACGCACAAGTGCAGTTAGCTGCCGCTGGCTGGTATATTTTTTTTTGACGCCTCGCCTTACAAAGTTACCTTTTTCTAGTTTTGGTTAGCTCCATTACAACCCTTTAACTCATAACGGTTTAGAACAAAGCACAATCCACCAATAATTAATGTGGGGGTAAATTTCTTTGTTCAATATAATGTGTTTACAAAATTACCCGTTTCTTGTCTTGGTTAGCTTAGCTCCATTACAACCCTTTTAATACATAACAGTTAAGCAAAAAGCAAAATCCACCAATAATTGATGTGAGGGTAAATATCTTTGGTATATTTTATAAATGTAATGCTTCCTGGGAGAAATTTCAATTATTTAAACATATTTGAGGCTTCCAAGATTTACTGGGTGTAAGCCACAAATATGTTTAAATAATCTTTGGTATCATAGTAAAGATTACGTAGGACACGATAATTGGTGTGTACTACGCGTTCTTGAATTATCAAATTGAGATGAAATGTTCTTATTCTTGCTGAAGATCTTATGCATTAAACGCAAAATTAGAAATGAGAGATTACAAACAGAATTAGGCATGTGAGATTACGTACAGAGCTAGGTATGTGAGATCACATACATGTGTATGTGGGAGATAACATAAAGAATTAGGTATGAGAGATTACACACATAATTAGATATGAGAGATTATACACAGAGTAATGTATGCGAGATTACATACATAATAATTAGGAATATGAGATTACATACATAATTAGGTATGCGAGATTACATACATAATAATTAGGAATATGAGATTAATTAAGTATGACAGATTACATTGGCAATTAGGTTTGAGAGATTACATACAGAATTAGGTATGTGAAATCACATAGAAAATTAGGTGATTGAGATTACTTACAGAATTAGGAATATGAGATTACATACGGAATTAGGAAAATGAGATTACATATTAAATAATTACGTAAGTAAAAATTGCATACAGAATTAGGCATGAGAGATAGATAGATAGATATAAATGGTTTTTATTAAACAGATCATCGCAGCCAATGGCTGAATTGCAATCCATTTCACAAGGTAATATACAATACAATTGAAATTTAAATTGAAATAACATAAAATATGACATAAATCAATGATCAAACATATAGACATTTAATGAAAATTCATTGATCAAATTCAAATTGTTGTTAAAAAAGAAAGAGATAGGGAGAGGTGTAGGAGAGGGAGAGTTGGAGTGATGACAAAGAGAGAGAAGGAGAGCGAAAGAGAGAAAGAAAGAGAGAGAAGGGGGACGAAAGAGAGAGACGGAAAGAGAGAGAGCGCGAAGGAGAGAGAGAGAGAGAGAGAGTTGAAGAGAGGAAGAGACAGACAAAGAGTACCTTATCATTACAGATGAGGGGAGATGGCAAGAAATATTCAGTAATGCAGAAAATTGAGATAAAAACTATCAAAATTCATTCACATAGTTCAATCATGGACTGTGAAATTCTAAAAATACAATTTATATTGGTATTACATTTTATTCAGAAGATTTACAAAGTAAGGAAGAGAGCTGCACTGGAAGCGTTTTGTTTTACATTGGTATTTTTTAAACTTTGATTGAGATCTTAGAGCATAAGTGCTTTGTTGTCAAAGAGGTAAACATTCTTTAAATTGTGGGTGTTTGACAAGTGCATTGGCAAAGTCTATACATAACTGCTCACGTCTTGCTTCTAATGAACGTAGATTGCACGTTTCCAATGCTGCTTCATAATTTTCATACTGACGTCCTAAAATGATTTTGCAAGCTCTTTTCTGAATACGTTCTTAAATATATACATGAGTTTTTGTTAAATTACCATTGAAAACCGGTACCCCATAATCTAAAATCGAACGAATTTATCCTTTATATATAAGTAAAAGGTCATCTACAGGCAATCCATTCTTCTTAAGGCAACGAAACATAAACAACTTCCTATTACACCTTTTTGTGAGATCGGATACATGACTATCCCACTTTAAGTTCGATTGTAAAATTATTCCGAGGACTTTGGCTTGACGAACATAAATTAATTCTTTGTCGCCAATGAAAATTGAAGTTTGTTAGAGCTCAAAATAAAGACGTGCTGCCTGTGAGGCGCTATCTATCAGTCTAGTTAACTAGCTATGTGAGACTACATACAGAATTATGTAATGTGAAACAACACACACATTCGACATTGGTCCAAACGGTTGAGCTAGTTCTTGTCAAATTTCCAATATGAGTGCACTTCAATAGATTTTCAGGTGCCAGCCATCTTTATCATAACTCAATCTTATCCTTAATAAGAAGTACTGTTCTATTTCTTACCTTCAAGACAATGCACTTGAGTACACCTCGAAATGTTGATCCTATGGCGACGAATCTCCGACCGTTGCAGATCTGTGACTCAGAGACACACTGTCCTTGTAGCAGTGAGTGTGTAGACTTATATATGTGTTTTATCGAAATACAAATACCCAGGGTAATAATTGTGCATTAGCAAACATGATAACAAAAGAGAACTAGTTTTCGCGGTAGATAATATTCATAAACCGTACTTTGATTCCGGACATTGAGCCATAACGGCACTTTTTCATCAAAGCCAGCTTCACGACTTTTAGTTGCGTACGTTTTTTGTAAGTTTTAGCCTGATTCTCTTGATGAAACTATCATATTCATGCTCCTTTACATACGCTTCTTAAAATAAATATGTTAAAAATAGTATTAAAGCTTATTGTGCAGCGTTTACACCCAAAATGTATTGCCGCTAAACACTGCTGAAGGTGCACCAATACCAGAGTCACCTATACACATAGTTAAGTAAACATAGTTTTACTTGATCACAACATGGTTCCTCTTTACTTTTGTGCATGCCCAACAAAGCAGTGTCCGTTATGTTGTACCCTACTCAAACCAGGTTAGCAAAAGTTTCCTAATCAGTGGCTCTAGCTACAGCAAGAAATCTTGAAGAAAATAATCCCAAAGCTATTTTTAATTGCGATACCCTTTGGATTATTTACAGAAGTTCGTTTGGATTAATGAAATATCTCATACAGAAGGATATATAGATGCTTCTTCCGTTTAATTATTCGCTATCTTCTTTACCCTGTTATGTACAATTCATAGCTATAGCAAAACGTATTGCAAAAGTATTTTAAACACGAAAAAGGCGAAGGGAACCATTTTGTAAAGTTTAGGCCTATTGGTCGCCAAGTGTTAGGCCCGGCCACAGTATCCAAAATCTGCCAAAAGGGAGGATCATATCAATTGTTGCTGTTATGTGACACCTACACGGAAATGTAGGTTTGCACCATTGAAATACTAGAGACTGCTTACACCATAACGTATTTACAATGCTTATGTAACGCGGACTTAAAGCTTACATCGAAGTGTCGAAAGGTGTCATCGGCAGATATTATGGCCCGAATTCACAAAGGAGGTTTGTCGACAAACCTTGGTTTTCGTACGTCATATGACGCGTTTTACGCGTTTTTTACAAACCTGGTTTGTAAAGAACAAAAGGAGGTTTGGCGAAACAAAAGCGCTCATACTTTGTAGATCTTATCGATGACTGTCGGAATGATTCCAGAAAGCTCTTCTCAGTAGCAAACCGACTTCTGAATCGTCGACAGTCATCACCACTTCCAGCCCACACGGACAGCCAGCAAATGGCCTCTACATTCACCCACTTCTTCCAGACGAAAGTCAAGACCATCTGCGACAGTTTATCACCTGACGAAACATCACACCACCCCCTTACTTCCTCTTCCTTTGAAGTAATACAACCTACTACCCTAAGGAGATTATGTCACTCTTACGTAAACTACCCCCCAAATCATGTCAGTTAGACCCTGTTCCCACTAAATTATTAATGGACTGTTCCTCCACATTCGCTCCCATCCTTTCTTACTTGATTAACTTGAGTTTAGAGCAGGCACATGTTCCTTCCTCATTGAAAATAGCTCTTGTTACTCCGTTGTTGAAGAAACCTTCTCTGGACCTAAATTCCCTCCAATATTATCGACCAGTTTCAAACCTACCTTTTTTGTTCAAAATTCTTGAAAGGGTTGTGTTTTCTCGTCTTTCGGATTATTTTCTGGACAATGATTTGTTCGACCCTTTCCAGTCAGGTTACAGAACCCATCATAGTGTGGAAACACTGCTTGTGAATGTGTCCAACTATATCCTGCAAGGGATGGATAGGGGTAACTCAACTGCTCTCCTGCTGCTAGACTTGTCCTCCGCCTTCGACACCGTTAATCACACTATCCTTTTGAACACACTTAGTTCACTTGGTGTCAAGGGTGAGGCATACAAATGGTTCGAGTCTTATCTGTCATACCACTCTCAGATCGTTTGTATTAATGGTTGCAAATCAGTTGCTTTGCCTCTCTCTTGTGGAGTACCACAGGGTTCTGTGGGCGGGCCTACTCTCTTCTCGATTTATTTAATTGGATTGCGACAAGTTTTGTTACAACATGGCATAGATTATCATATTTATGCAGACGATATTCAACTTATGATTTCCTTCAATCCAGATCAAGCCGCTGCAGAACGAGCCGTTCATCGCCTTGAATCTTGCATGGTTGATGTTCATGATTGGATGCTCGCACGTTCCTTGAAATTAAATTTAGACAAATGCAAATTCCTTATATTTGGTTCCAAAGTACAGCTTAGTAAAGTTAATATCAATTGCATTTCATTTTCTGGCCACATAATTCACTTGTCACAAACGTGTCGTCAATCTCGGTGTTATGTTTGACTCACATATGACAATATCTGACCAAGTTTCTAATATTTGCAGATCAGTAAGGTACCGATTGCGTAATATCGGTTTTATTCGTAAATATTTGTCCAAGTCTGCCACCGAAAAATAAGTACATGCTCTGATTTCCTCCCGTCTTGATTTTGGCAATGCCCTCCTAATCAATCTACCCCAGAATCTACTGTCCAAACTCCAGAAGCTTCAAAACGCTGCAGCTCGTATTGTTTCTCTGACCACCAAGCGTACCCACATTTCCCCAGTTTTGCAGTCGCTACACTGGCTCCCAGTAAAAGATCGCATTGTTTTCAAAATTTTGTTGCTTACCTTTCATTGCGTTCACGGCTCTGCTCCTCAATACCTTATCTCTCTAATCCAAAACTACACTCCTACAAGACCTCTACGCTCATCCACTTCCAATTTTCTTGTGACCCCCAAAATTACCAAAACGTGGGGGGAAAGATCATTTGCATACTCTAGTCCTAAATTATGGAATGGCCTTCCTGAAGACATCAACAAATGTTTATCTTCTGATTCTTTCAAAACTCATCTCAAAACATTCCTTTTCAAGTCTTGATCGTTTTCCTGTTTACACGCGCCTTGAGCACTCCACAGAGTGAATTTGGCGCGATATAAGTTACATTATTATTATTATTATTATTAAAGGAGGTTTGAGCTCAAACCTTGCTTTGTGAATTCGGGCCAATGTGGCCGTGGTTCATAATAGTCTAGGATCTAGTCTTATACAATTTTGTTAGTTCATTTCACTTCGTCAAAACTGTATTAATAAGACATAAATAAAAGCATCATAAATATATGTGGATAATAAGATCAGTTATAGTCTATCCAAACATTACCTACATTATTTTTGTATCGATTTACTTATGTATAAACCTAGCTGAAGTATAATTAACATAGATGAACAATTTTCCTCTCCAGGCAGTAATATTTAATATGTTAAGACTTTCTGACATTTCAAAGAAACCCAGACTCAGAAACTAAATTAAAATTTCTTGTCATAAATATCTAGATAAATGAAATATCCAATTGTATGACATAAATCAACATATCATTCGCTATCAACACTATTTCATATCTAAAAATTGGCTGAATGTGCTTAAATTATACATGCATTTTTTCCTGGAGCAGACCTATATACCGCGGCCTTGTCATTCACATAGAAATTCACTCTTCAATAAACGAAACCTGAACCTTCTGTATTTGTGATTTCCAACCAAATATTATCAATATACGTTTTAAACGTTACAATTTCACATACATTTATTATCATCTTCAAATGTTATGGCATACAAAAGAAAGGTTAGCTTTGGTCATTATTTCATATGGGTTTAGCTATGGCTTATACATGTCATGGAGCCAGTGTCATGTAATCTACACTTTCTGCACGAAGATCTAAATTGAACCCATTAATTTGTACCTCTAGCATACATATTTCGTAAAATACATCATTCATTCAATAAACTAGCCTCTTAGCCTCATTTATGCACTAACATAAAAAAAAACAGGTTTCCAGGATGCCCTATAATTTGAAAAATGTTGTTTTCTAATCAGTACCATGTATCCACTGTTTGACTGTACGATGAGTTGGGCACAAGGTGGCGATATTTCAATATAGACCTCGAGAACCTTGAGTGATAGTGCATGTATAATGTTGAGCAACATTCATACATATAATCAATCTGATGAAAATGACAGAATAATGTGTGATGAACTACTTATATATAACATCATTACTATCAAAGAAAGGAAAACAAATAATGACATTTCACTACATTAACAACGAATTTAGATTAATTAAGCGCGGCTCTTTACCTAGACTACCAAAATTGATCAGGACCACATGTTATGTTGTCGTCATCGTAACTGGGTTACATTTTACCCATGTTTACCTGTTATCAGTTGGAGGGATGCAGAAAATGAGAAAATTAGGTTTTTAATTGCTTCTGTACCATACTGAAAGGGAACATATTTGTTATTCCTTTATATCTATATTTTACGTTTATTCAGCATTCCAATAGAAATGAGGTATTTATGGCATGGGTTTTTTACGAGCCTAAGAGAGCACGTCAGAAGTTTGACTTTCGGCTCGCTGGAAATTCCTCTGTTAAGCATTAATATTCTGCATGGTGTCTTCGTGCACTTAAAGTTATACAATCAGTAAGAAATGTTGAATTGCCCGAAGGAAAAAAAAATAATCTGTAATTGCCATGTTAGTATGTGGGTTAATGTAGGAGAGTGGGTATCTTCAATACTTTCTGTCTCAAAAATACTTTTAGGATATAAAGATGAGCGAAATGATGTATTAAACACGACAACTATTTGTTCTAGAGTTAATAACTAAAGACATCTATTTTTTCATAAAAATAATAATACAAAAAAACATATAATAATGAGCAGTATACTAATGTTATAAATGAAAAATTAAAAGAGTTCACACTAAGATAGCTGATGTTGAATCATGTATTTTAATGATGTATAGAAATACCGTTTTGATATTGATTGTATAAAAATGTAAATGAGATTTATAAATTGTTATAACAATTAAAAAATTGCCCATAGGGCAAAATATATGGGCAAACAACATAATGTCGATTCTGCACTGAACACCCTTGTACGCCCTTTTTGGAAGATTTTTACAAAGGGTGTTGCATCATGCATCCCATTTATTGGAAACAAAGAAAGTGTGTATGCAGCCGTACCCAACACGTGTCGGGGACGATCAAGGGCATCGATTTTTAAAGGCCCGCTGCACTACTTGTAGCTACTTGCGCCCTCTCTATATTAAACAATGCCCCCCATGATCCTCTTTTTCTTAGGTAAACTGAGAGCTGAGTTGATGAGATAACCACCTGTCCAGTGACCTTGCAGGGCGGTCTAATGACTCTAATCCCTCCTGTAAACTAGTATTGATAAGCTTTAATATGAACATTTGTCTGATTTGTTTTTCATATCTTCATAGCCTGAAGTACAGGTTTGGACTTTTCTCCTTTAAATTGTTTTTTTCTATATCGCCGGAAATATCTAAACTCTGATGAATTCATGCGTCGTGGCAACAAAACCTCCTCCACCGAGTACCAGGCTTCGCCGTGCTATCATATCTCATCAAGGACTTTTAGATGTGCAAGTCGACAAAGTGGATTGCTACGTGTGACGTCCTTTCAAGGAAATGCGACGTCCTTTGAAGGCACTGCCAGTGCCCTGAAAGGACGTCACACGTAGCAGTCCACTATGTTGACGTGCAAATCTAAAAACCATATTGGGGATGAAGACAGACCACTACAATGCCCCTCCGTGGTGCACACTGAATCGTAGCACGACCTAGTACCACCTAGCGCGCCACGGTCCGACCTTTGGAGGTGTAAACAGCCAAAATAATACAAAGGTTTCTCAATTTTTCACAACTCGTCGCGAAGCTCTTTGGCAATACAATTGGGATTCCCCGCTTGGCACTATGCCAAGTTAAACCCAACACCGACGAGACTGCACTTCAATAGACTTCCGATAGAAATGTGAATTTTAGAAATTATGTTGAGTTCTGCTCATGCGATTGCATGTAGATAGCTGTGTGGAAGAGATCTGAACAGGTTGATTATGTCGTATATACAGTCTATATAGTATATAACATTATATATTATAAGAGGTGATTTTACAAGACCCAATCACAACGGGGAACCTGTGTCCACCCCCCCCCTAACAAAATAAAAGTAAAAACAAAAACGTGAGACAATAATGGAGATAGATTGCACTAAAAAAAAACTCTTCGAGGATTATACTATAATGTGAATGAACCTCTTACAACACATGTTATGTTGTTATCTCCTTTTATCACCATTAGTATTTAATTTGATATTGAGTATCAAACCTGTAAACAAAAACTAACTCCAAGTAGCGTTTAATATTCGTATATATCTCTTAACGATGGGTATAATCTCGTTATTTTTTAATATAAAGGTATAATATCAATATCGATAAGTGTGGGAAAAAATTCACTAGGCTATAAATCTTCTTTACCAATCGATATTAAACAAGATCAGTTGAAAAGGCATAAAAGGTAAAAAGACCAATTCTATCATATATGATACTCTGATATTTAAAAAGAATTACATCCCCAAAACTGCTTACTAGCATTTAGGTATCATTGATCCTCTACCCAATCTTCTTGACGATAGTTGAACGGAAATGAATATTCTCACTCAACTCCTAAAAGACGATTTCGGGACAAATTTGGAGTCCTTGGTTTTGTAAGTTATATTCTTGTTTTACAAACTAAGTTGAGAACTTATGGTAGTTTCGCGCTCTCAAAGTGAATAACAGTTGAATCAATAATGATAGTGTGATGACGATGATGATGATTATGATAATAATAGTAATAATGCTTCTTGATTGATGAATCAACATCGATAAGATTATTATCGAATAAATTTGATAGTCAGGTTTTAGGGCTTGCAAATACTAAGGAACTATGTGAGTAATTGGGCAAGCAGTTCTGCCGATATTGCATGTTTGGTTTGCCTTAAGGTATATGGCTTGGAAAACATCGTTAGGTATTGTGTTAATAGCACAGGTTTTACGGTTTCACGAACAAGTATCCCAACAAAAGTTTTTGGATGTGGGAATTCCCGTCTTTGGTATTGTATTGTATACAGTGCGTAGACAAAAAGTGCAGACAATGAAAATGTCCTCTAAAATTATTATTTCACGATATATGCCTGATTTTCCTTTGAAATTGGGGTTGTGTGCTATCCATCTGGAAGGCATTTAAAGTATTGTCAATTTTTCAAAAGAGGAAATCATGATTGATTGCTCACTGAATAATTTCGGAAAGCTCGCAAAAAATTGTTCGCGCTGAAGTGTTTCAGTCATGGATTAGATTAAAATGCAAATCATGCAGTTATTGCAATCATTGTTAACTATCATTAGCTGATCGTTTGAATTTTAACTCGATGTCTTGCTATGCATGCCCCCAGTAGCGTCTTCATAAATTGATAAAGAAGAGGTGCGGTATCCTCCTAATATAAGGGTTGAATAAAATGTATCTGGACAATTTCTTTCGTGTACCCGGATCGCAAGTTTAATTAGGTTTTGTTTTGCTTTTTCTTTTATATATTCGATTAGCCAATAGTCCAATTCATATTTAAGCGTAAAATATTGTCAATACTGGTACTGCCATCCAATTGAAAAAAATCCTCACCCCTAATTTCATTAGAGAAAATCATGCATTTATAATTTGTTCACTATATTTATAATTTGTTTATATTTGTATGCATGTTCACAATTTTATAATTCATTGGAGATACAAATGACATGAAAAAGAATAAATATAAGAAATCAGTTTATGTTTAACAATCCATTTGAATTGACTTCACATGAAAACAAATATAACAATGGTGTATCAAAGACAAGTTGCAACTATTACAGTTAAAACAAATGAAAACACAACGGTGATGAATCATAAGCAAAAGAGCTTGAATCGTTACAACAACTTTCAAATATATAATATATGACAAAGAAAATTTCTAAAAGGTTGTGAACTATTTCACTGTTACAAAGAACAAGAAGAAGAAAAAGGATATTGTTAAGTCTATTAAAATTTCCTATAAATCATGAGCGAACTAAATTATGTTCGATATAACGAGAACTGATATTTAAATTTATATGGGTATGAATATCTTCACTTACGTCGTAAAAGATGATTTTGTGACAAGTTTGGAGCCCTTGATTGCGTAAGTTCTTTTTTTTTACAAACTAAGTTGAGGAATTGTGGATGTTTTAAAGCAATAATGATAGTGGTGATGACGGCGATAATGAGTCTTTTTTTGCTATTTGATAGTCAAGTTTTAAGGCTTGCAAATGCGAGAGGCCTATGTGGGTTATTAGGCCAGCAGTTTTGCAGATATTGCATTTTTGGTTTGGCTGAAGATATATATTTGGGGAAATAGCGTTGGATATCGCTTTAATAGCACAGGTTTCAGGATTGATATCACAGCCACTGAATTTATAGATTTTTATCTCACAGCGTATGACATATTCTAAATCAATCTATACGAAAATGTGTCGAGCTCTATATACATGCTCAACTTCTGCTTGAGGAAAGCCATTAAATGTATATTTGATAATTTCCTTGCAATATGCTGCAATCTCCTGGGGAAGTATTCATGCTAATAGAGTTTCAAGCTACAGACTGAGTATACGTGATCGACAAAAAGTTTAAATCCAGTTTATTTAAAGAGGACTTGTTTTATGTTATTGTTGGTTTGGTCTGATCTGCATCCTTGATGTAGCATACAGCAGAGAAAGAGATAGAAGACATACTGGAAAAGAGAAAGAATGTATGTTTGCTCTTTTTCCTTTTTAAAAGCAAATACATGTTCGTTCATTCTCTCTAGGGGCAAGGAGTATAACCGTATATCATCTCCCGGACTGGGAATATGCCCCACCCCCTTTTTTTGTATGTCTGAACCCACGCTACGCCACTGTCTGGATCAATCACATACTTATTATAATTCAATCTGTACAGTATAGTTTCTATGATTTCTACGCAACAGAAATGTGTCTGGTAATTTACAGGTTTTCTGCTCATTACCATTTAACCGCTAAGGTTATGTATTGGTGTCATATTATCAAAAATTTACCATATATTTCAAACCCTGCCAGAGAAAATATCATTTAAATGCCTGCCAAAGGAAATATCATTAAAAACACCCCACTATTAAAGTTGAATATGCTACTTTAGTTGAATGGTGCGTCATCATGCTTGTCAACTACAAAATTACGAAAAAGTATCACACTAAAGAAATTTGTGTTTTGATGTGGGAATTCCCATCTTTGGTATTTCCTTGTATACAGTGCGTAGTAAAAAATTTTTTTTTTTAAATACACACTTTGAATATATCCCTTACGATCATAGTTTAATGATATCTGCATGAATCTTATCCCTATAAAATTATGGGTAAAGGATGCTTTACTTAGATTAAAATTTAAGTATTGAAAAATATTTGAAAGAGAAGAGTATGGTTGAGTCAACACTGGCTACCTTTGAAAAGCTCGCGAGAAAAGGTTTCAGCCTTGGATTGGATCAAAGTGCAAATCGGGCATTTATTGCATGTGTTCTGTTAATTTATCAATAACTGGTTTGAACAATCATAACTTTAACCTTGTTGCACATCCTAAGTTGCGTGTCAAAAATATGATAAAGGATATTAAAAAGAGCGGTATACTCCCAAGATAGGGGTTTAGTTAATGTACATAAAGAAACAAAGCACTTTTTGCAAGGACAATTTTAGAACAATAAAATATTAAAATTAAAATTGAGATTAATGGATCAACCGCTTCAGATCAACGGACAAAGTTCATTCGTTCTTCCTCGGGGTCCAAAAATAAGTAAAATCCATTGGTTGATTATTAAAGATATTGATAATAGTAATAATTCTCTTTTATTACCAGTATTGTTAATACTAATTTCATTAGAGAAAGTCCTGCAGATATTATTAAGATTAACAATTTTGGAGAATATTTTATAAATGCGAACTGTTTTTTTGATACACGCTGTATAATGCACTTTAGCGTTGACTACGTTTGGCGCGTTTCTTTATGTTTGTTTTCAAATTGCCCGCTGAAAAAAAAAAACATTCTAACGAACGGATTGCTCAGAAGTGGTTGTATCGTCCAGGCTCGCCTCACCGATCGGTATTTCATGTGCTGGACTAACTATTTACATTGTGACCAGATCTATTAATGTGAGTAAATGAATAATGCATGCTTTATTGATGTTTTTTTATTGAGTAGTCGGACCATTGCTACTATGTGCGTGATTTGTAGCAATGCAATATCAAGAAATTGGAACGAGTTGGCTCCATTAAATATCTTTACTCATTTGCGATGATATGCAAGGTGCCTGCAAATAATAACAAAACATATTCTGCAGTTATAAAGCGCTTTATACACTGTTGGTCATAAAGATGGAATTATTATTTTGACCCCAATTTATGGAATGATTTTGACAATGTTTTATTCCTAATAGATCTAAATAATAGGATACATTCTCAGATTTTATTGAACAATAATTTGCGAGTGTTTGTTTTGCGCGACTGCTAAAGCATGTGTGTACTACTATGCTAATCAACTAGGGGACCTTCATCATTCAATCATAACTGACAGTAATGAGGATCATTAATGCCTCACAAAAGGGCACTAATATAGCTGATCGACACGGTTTTTTATTCAGCGGGGGCTTGGGTACGGGGCCGCCCCACAAATACACAAAGACTAAGAAAGTGCAATAAATTATCAATAATTCATTGCATTTTGCCCCTCTGTAGGGCTATGCATTATGATTCATGGCATGCCCACAGAGAGGATTTTCTTTTATGTTGGGAATCGGGGCAAAATGCAATGAATTATTGAGAATTTATTCCATTTTGTTTGTATTTGTGGGGGCGGCCCCGTACCCTTGCCCCCGCTGCGTACAGTCATGATTCGGTGGCTAGGCAATGGCCTCGTTACTGTGAGGCCCCATCGACGGTGTCTCTTAGTATAGGATTTCCCGGCCAAATTCGCGAGTTTGTCATTAAAATTAATTTGACGGTTTTAGTGCTGTCGGGTATATCTTGCGTTTATATTCCCTTTTCTAGACTTCAAATCCATGAAGTTTTCGTTAGAATCTATGTATGTTTCATTTAAATTAATGAACGAAGTGCTTCTTTCGCTATTTGGTCATTCGATTTAGCGCAACACGATTTTATGACATCGCGACGGTGTACTTCTAGCATTCAAAATAGCACTTTGTGCACTAAAATTAATGGTCAATATACATTTCTCGTTTATTACACACTTTTTATAGCTCATTTTTTTTCTTTCAAGATCGTTTTTTTCATGTGTATTTCATCCTATATTATTTTCTTGCATATATAATCTTTATATACTTTTAGATTTATCAGATATTCATCAGCCTTTAAGTTTGATTGTTAATAAAATAAGACTTACATCCACGGACTTGATGGTCTTAATATTTGTGTTAATTTTTATGTAAGGAATTTGTTTGTCTTGTGGTTTATCATAAATTTATCACAATTTAATTATGGAGGAATGGTACAATATTGTGACTGGGGTAGGTGTTTTTGTATCCCCACTTGTCCGGGGTATATGAACATGTCCGTTCAGAAATGCCATATCCCTTGATTTCGCCCCTCCTTTACCTAATGTCTGTCTACACACATATACTTTGTCCTCAAAATTAATAAATTGAATAACAGAAAAGACCCCAATGGTAAATCATGTATTTAATTGCATTTTTTTAAAACTGTAAATGTGTTTTGCATTTCTTCCCCCTAACATTCCTTACTTGAATAAACATAATTCGAATACGAATGACAGGGGTTAATTTGAATGATAAAAATGACGCCTCGCCAAGTGACGATTAAATTGAATGCTAGTTGAGCAGTTTCTAAATTGAATGACAGATCTATGAAATCCTTCGACCAAAATCCTAAATTAAATACAAAATCTGGAAAATTGAATGATAATTGGCATGGCAAATCTGATTTGCGCTAACTTAAACCAAAGTAAATGAATTCGAATGACAAACTAGCGAGTTTGGCCGGGAAATCCTATACCTTACAGATAAATATGTACTAATGCTATACATACTCTTTGGTATTACTGTCTATGTCCTGTATAGGACTAAATACATCATTATTGTTTCGTAAATTTACAACATAACATATATAAGTATCGAATAATAACCTGATAATGGGATCATGGAACGATATATTGTAATTCACATTAGTTTATATGTAATCTATATTGTAATGATATTAATTCCGCTTGAGGAAATCTGTTGGAATACATTCATATTCAATTTCCAAAGATGTATCTCAAAGACTAAACGAAAGTTAAAGAAAAGAAAATCTCCAAATTATTCGTTAACTTTAGAATTTTTAAATCTCAATTAAGAAACAAAATAAGTTGTACCAACGTAGTCTGCGTCAGCCAACTATAAACAAGAATAAATCCGAATATAAAAGTTACAGGAATAATTCAATAGCAATAATTAGACTTTCTCGTAAAATGTATTTTTATATAAGAATTTGACAGAGACAGCTGCAATATGGTATTTACTTAGAAAGTTATAAATGAACCGTAAGGTAGTATAGAAACATCTAAATGTCATATTTGAAATATAAAGGTCAAGTAATTTCCGATTCAATTTTTTTTTTATCGTTTCAATAAATACGTTGTAAGTGCAGGGTTCTATTCAGGCACAAACAATAAAGTATACCTTTAGTGGTGTAATCAGCCCATATGATACAAAGGTCTCTGCAATTTGTCACAACTCACCGCGAAGCTCTTAGAAAACATTTGGGATTCCCCGCTTGGCACAATGCCAAGTAAAACCCAACACCAACGAGACTGGCTTCCAACGGGCCTAATAGAAATTTTCTGTTTTAGAAATTAAGTTGAGTCGAGGAGTTTTAAAAGCTGGATACCCAACTGGCAACAAATTATTCCAAGCAGCTGCCGTTTTCTATGGTTGCACGATATAATCTACTTGTGTGCTGTTACGTATGAATAAAGAGTGGCCTACGGGGGATCAGGCGCGTACACAGGCGGGGGGGGGGTTTGGGGGATTACCCCCCCCCTCCTTTGGTATTTTTTGTGTGTAAACCCCCCTAACGCCCCCCCCCCTTGGTTTTTTTTTAATAATAATAATAAAAAAAATTATGCCCATGGCTGGCCTAAAAAAGCTGACCTTACCCCCCCCCCCCAACTGAGCAAAATGTCAAATTTTTAAATTTCGAGACCACCAAAAAAAAGTGTCCTCGCAGGTCCAGATTTACAGTCTGTATAAACCAGGTCGTTGATCTCAGACTCTTATTCATTTTGTCCAGAAGCCTCGCGAGTCTTCTCATTCTACAATATATCCCAAGTTTTTAACAAAGAAATATCCTTAATATTTCACTTTTTAATTTGAACTAACAAGGGGGAAATCAAACAGATGATAGAATATGAATACAAAAGCGTAATTGTGTCAAGAAGCTTGTGTCAAGAAGTATGGATTGCCTCTAGATGACCTTTTACTAATATATAAAGGATACATTCGTTCGACTTTTGATTATGGGGTACCGGTTTTAAATGGTAATTTAACAAAAATTCATGTATATACTTTAGAACGTATTCAGAAAAGAGCTTGCAAAATAATTGTAGGAAGTCAGTATGAAAGTTATGAAGCAGCATTGGAAACGTGCGATCTACGTTCATTATAAGCAAGACGTGAGCAGTTATCTTGCCAAACACTCAAAATTTAAAGAATGTTTACCTCTTAGACAACAAAGCACTTATTCCTAAGATCTCAATCAAAGTTTAAACAATACCAATGTATATAAAAATGCTTCCAGTGCACCTCTCTTCCTTACTTTATAAATCTTCTTAATAAAATGTAATACCAAAATAGATTGTATTTTTAGAATTTCACACTCCATGATTGAAATATGTGAATGACTTTTGATAGCATATTCCCTCATCTGTAATGATAAGGTACTCTTTGTCTGTCTCTTTTCCTCTTCATCTCTCTCTCTCCATCTCTCTCTCTTTCTTCCCCCTTCTCTCTTTGTCTCTCTCTCTCTCTTTCGTCCCCCTTCTTTCACCTTCTCTCTCCTTTTCTCTCTATTTTTCTTTTTTCTCTTTCTCTCTTTCTCCCCCTTTCTCATCACTCCAACTATCCCTCTCCTACACCTCTCCCTTTATCTTTCTTTGTTAACAAACAAAATTAATTTGATCAATGGATTTTTATGAAATGTATATATGTTTGATTTTTGATTTATGTCATATTTTGTGTTATTTCAATTTGAATTGCGTTTTTATTGTATCTTTTGAATTTTTATTTTGTGTGCTTATATATCATGAAATTACAAACAATAGCAAGTTCATATGGTGGCCCTGAAGGGACATCGCGAATAGACTAAATCGTGAAAAATATGCGATAAAATTCACGATATCGTCAATTTTATCGCATATTTTTCACGAAGAAATTCACGAAATTGACGATATCGTGAACTTTATCGTGAACTTTTCACGATGAAATTGACGATATCGTGAATTTTATCGTGAAAAGTTCACGATATAAAGTTCACGATATCGTCAATTTTATCGTGTACTCTATCGTGTACTCTATCGTGTACTCTCCTGACGGGCGCTTCGTAAACAAAACCAGCCCTAGCTGGGGGATACAGAGAGAAGGAAAAAAAGGAAAGGGAAAGAGAAGATAAAAGGAAAGAAAGAATAATAAGAAGAAAAGAGGGAAACGGGGGGGGGGCGAAGGGCTCTTGCCTCCTCCTCACTCCCCCCCCCCCCGCCAAAAAATAAATAAGGCGAGAGAGAAGGGAAAGGGAAAGGGAAAGAAAATATAAAAGGAAAGAAAGAAGAGGAAGAAGGAAAGAGGGAAACGGGGGAAGGGCGAAAGGCTCTTACCTCCCCCCCCCCCGCCAAAAAAATAAATAAGAGAGAGAGAGAGAGAGAAGGGAAAGGGAAAGAAAGAAGAGGAATAAGAAGGAAACAGGGGAAGGGCGAAGGGCTCTTGCCTCCTCCCCCCCCCCCGCCAAAAATAAATAAGAGAGAGAAGGGAAAGGGAAAGAAAATATAAAAGGAAAGAAAGAAGAAGAATAAGAAGAAAAGAGGGGCTCTTGCCTCCTACCCCCCCCCCCCTCCCGCGCCAACAAATAAATAGGAGAGAGAGAGAGAGATAGAGAGAAGGGAAAGGGAAAGGGAAAGAAAATATAAAAGGAAAGAAAGAAGAAGAAGACGGAAAGAGGGAAACGGGGGAAGGGCGAAAGGCTCTTACCACCCCCTCCCCCCTCCCGCCATAAAGGGAAAGAGAAGGGAGAGGGAAAGAAAATATAAAAGGAAAGAAAGAAGAGGGAAAAGAATAAGAAAAGAGGGAAACAGGGGCGAAGGGCTCTTGCCTTCTTTCTTTTCTTTTTTTTCCTTTCTTTCCTATTCTCCCTCTTTTTCGTTTTTCTCTTTCTTTCTTCTCTTTCCCTTTCCTTCTCTCTCTCTCTCTCTTATTTATTTTTTGGCGGGGGGCGGGGGGACGAGGCAAAAGCCCTTTGCCCCCGTTTCCCTCTTTTCTTCTTCTTCCTCTTCTTTCTTTCCTTTTATCTTCTCTTTCCCTTTCCCTTTCCCTTCTCTCTCTCTCTCTGATTTATTTTTTGGCGGGGGGGGGAGGGGGGGGCAAGAGTCCTTCGCCCTTCCCCCGTTTTCCTCTTTTCTTCTTCTTCCTCTTCTTTCTTTCCTTTTATCTTCTCTTTCCCTTTCCCTTTCCCTTCTCTCTCTCTCTCTCTCTCTGATTTATTTTTTGGCGGGGAGGGGGGGGGGGGAGTGAGGAGGAGGCAAGAGCCCTTCGCCCCCCCCCGTTTCCCTCTTTTCTTCTTATTATTCTTTCTTTCCTTTTATCTTCTCTTTCCCTTTCCCTTTTTTCCTTCTCTCTGTCTCCCCCAGCTAGGGCTGGTTTTGTTTACGAAGCGCCCGTCAGGAGAGTACACGATAGAGTACACGATAGAGTACACGATAAAATTGACGATATCGTGAACTTTATATCGTGAACTTTTCACGATAAAATTCACGATATCGTCAATTTCATCGTGAAAAGTTCACGATAAAGTTCACGATATCGTCAATTTCGTGAATTTCTTCGTGAAAAATATGCGATAAAATTGACGATATCGTGAATTTTATCGCATATTTTTCACGATTTAGTCTATTCGCGATGTCCCTTCAGGGCCACCATAAGTTTAGGTATCAAAAGATAAGTGTTCATGTCGAGAGTCCATGTAAGAAGAGTCGCAAATAGGCCGGTTAAACAAAAAATATAAAAACACATTTACATTTTTTAGCAGTTGAAACGTACACAATTATGGATAAGACAATGTAATACTGTGGAAGTGCCTACTTATATCGGAAACGGGTGGTATTGCATGAAACAAAGGCGACTAGATCTAAAAGCAAGCGAGACCCTCTCGATATGCAATCGAGGCAAAGTGTTTTTACCACATCATCTATAATAAATTAATAATCTATAATAAATTAATGATTGTCAAAGTATTGTCACGAGAGAAATGAAGAAGCTTTTAATGATTATACAAAAACAATTAACCAAACCTGTATTAAGCACCGACATTATAAATGATGATTTGATTCCGAATTTAATTAATAAGTCAGTACTGTTAGAGAATGGCTCAATTCCTCTAATAAAAAGTAGAGGAATTAAATTTGCCTATTGAAAATTACATAGCCTTACATCAAAAATTGATGAACCAAACTAGTACTGAAGAATTCACTTTTTGATGTCATAACACTCAATGAGACTCTGTGTGACAGTACCGTAATGGATTCCAAAGTATGTATGGATGATTTCTTATTACTTTGAAAAGATAGAAATAGGAATGGTGGAGGAGTTGCAGTATTTATTTCTAAACGATTTGACTATAAGAGTCGAGATGATTTAAATCATGAAGATTTGGAATGTCTGTGGGTTGAGTGATCTAGTACCCACATAAACCACCTATTCTGATTGGAGCTTTTGTATAGGCCTCTTAATGCGACAATTGATTTCTTTGAAGAAAAATCGATTCCAACCTAGAGTTGGCCAGCTCTGTGAACAAAACTTGAATCTTTCTAGGTGAATTTAACTGCAATTATATTCCAAATCAACCTTGCTCTAATGCTAATGTTAATAAGCTAGACTACTGCACAAAGCTATATGGTTTTAGTCAACTGATAAATAGTCCAAACTCGAGTAACTAATAGCATGAGTACAATAATTGATCTCATATTTATTTCCGATCCTAAACTATACTGTGAAGGTTCTTATACCAAAAAATACTTGCTCTATCGTTAACCGATATCATAAACAAATCTTTGACCATGGGCTGTGTATACCCAAGGGCTGGAAAGCAGCTTGAGTATTAAATTCCTATTTTTAAAGCTGGTGATATGTCTAATCCAAGCAATTACCGCCCAATTTATATTTTGTCTGTTGTTAGCAAAATCATAGAGAGGGCTTTACATCACCAATTTTCTGAGTTCATTGATGATAATAATAATTTATCATGGAAAATTGAAAACAGAAAGATCTCTGGTGTCGCTTTTATCCACCTTCGTAAGGCATTTGTAACCGTTGATCACAATCTTTTATTAAAGTTGATATTCTAAGAGAATCCCAATTATTAAGATAATTACATCAATAGAAAGCTTTTAACCCCCAGAATAACACTTAATGGTGTCTAACTGAAAAAAAAGTTTAGAATGGTGAATTTATGCTAGTAAACTCTACCAAACTATCTAACTCTGAAATCCGGAAGTGCATGTAGAGTCGAGCCTCTATCCGTGACGTCACGAACGGGACTCGTGGGCTCAGTGAGAGTGAATGGCAGTGATATCCCTACGTAAATGCTATCCTGTCAGAGCTTAGATTTGTTGTTGTTAATGAGTATATTTGATGGATTTTCTTTTTTCATTAGCATGAAGAATAACGAAACAACATTTTCCAATCGCTGAATTATTTTTAAATCCTCATATTCACCTGTTTGGTAGAGATTTAAAACGGGTTTACTGCTTGGGAAACAAGGTTAAATCATGCACTAATGAATAGGCGGATGCATTATCTTGTCATCAGATAAGGTACAGGAGCAGTTTTGTAAAAACGAATAGGCCTAGAACTATGATAGTACTTATCATAGATGTGTGTGACTGCCTAAAAAAAAGAATACAGTACCAGTTAAACATTTCATGTTGTAAAATATCAAACTTGAACGAGATCATGCAAGCGCGCTTCCTCTATATTATTTTGACAACGTCTAAGATTAGTGATCGAACGATATTCATCCGCGAGAGATGCGGCTCTTGCATGAACGTTCGTGAAGCGAGCAGAATCGGGAATCGGGAGGTAAGACCAGGCCGCTGCTCTAGGCGCGGCTTGCTTGTGATGGAACGTACGTGCGCTAGTTTTATGTTTATCGGCAATTGCAAGAGAATAAAAGCGACGTTACCAGCTAAGAAAAACAACTAACAAAGACTTGCTCCTGACTACCGTTGTCAGAATTGATAGACCGCACAATTAATGCCATGCATGGAAGAAGATGAAGGATCTTCAGGGCCAATTAAGGAAGGCGAAAGACAAGGGGAAAAGGAAGTAGACTAGAAACCATCGGGAGATCGCTATATGGTAATGAACTGTGCACCGAATCAGGACAATTACCCCCTTGGCAACCACCCCCCGGAAATCTACCCCCGTAGGACGAATACCCCCCCCCCGGAAAATTCCCCCCGGAGAATCCCCCCCGAGGACAATTACCTCCCAAGGACAATTGCCCCCTGGGCAACCACCCCCGGAAAATTACTCCCCGGAAATCTACCCCCGTAGGACGATTACCCCCCCCCCGGAAAATTCCCCCCGGAGAATTCCAACCGCCGAGGACAACTACCCCCGAGGACGATTACCCCCATGGACACTACTGGGCATGGTGGCTCAGTGGTTAGAGCGCCCGTCTAATGAACGGGAGGTCGTGGGTTCGAACCCCGCCGATTCATACCAAAGACTTATAACAATGGGACCTTCTGCCTTCTAGCTAGGCGCTTAGCATATTAGATTGGAGAAGGGTAGTAATGACATATTATGTTATGCAGGGCCCGCTGGAAGACCAGTTTCATAACTGAAGTGGCTACCCTGAGTAAATAAAATGTTATTAGTTTTACCCTCGAGGACAACTATCACCCCTAAGAACAATTACCCCCCCCCCCCCGAGGACAATAACCCCAGGAGGACAACTACCTCCAATGACAATCACCCCGAGGAATTTATAACACTGTGACGTATAACGCAAGCTTCTCTCCAAAATTGCTATTTACAGAAAATTGCATGAACCTTCATTTTCAGTCTTTTCAAATTATGCAATTTCGATATGAGGGGGGGGGGGGGGGTTGAGGTTGCCCAATTCCCCTGTAGTTTTGCTACCGAGTAAAGAACAGAAATTACATTTCTTAGAAATTGAACAATACATTGCGCGCAGATGAGTACGGGGTACAGCCTCTCTCACCAACTTATGCAACAACGTTTTATTAAATGAAAAGCAAAGCAAAACAAAACGAAAAAACATTCTGTTATTCCGAGGAAAACAAATACTTTGTATATATGTTTTCTACATGTTCTTACTTAATGTTTATCGCTGTTATGAATTTATGTTCACGATTTTGTTATTAAGATTATTATCATATATATATATATATATTTGTTAAACTATACTGTACCTCATTATGTTTAACAGGGCCTCATGGAAGACCGCCATTATTGGTGATATTGAGTCACCCTGTCTAAATATCAGAAATAAATAATCTGTAAAACACAGTTGTATTCCTTTTATTTTACAATCTAACAGATACCAGAATGGGGAAAAAACGAATTTCGGACCAAAAACTGATAGACATTGCAACGGACATCGGAAATGGGGATCATGTCATGAAGCTTGCCATTAAACTTGGTGTGTCGGCAGCTGATGCAAAAAATGCCAATTTGGACTGCAACACGATTCTACAAAAAGCAATGGGTGCTACTGCTATCAAAGATCAGAAGGACAAACTTAGAGATGGACTCATTAAGAGTGGTCAAAGGGCCACAGCTGATAAACATCTACCCTCGCGTGAGTGAGTGTGGTACAGAATATAATGTTGGCAGGCCCAATCTAGATTGTCCCATACGTTGCTAATTTCATGAGTTTTCAGTATATGTGATGACTGTATTAATCTGATCGGCCTGGTCAAGAGGAATCAAACAAAATTTCAAATGAAACGATATGTGTGTGTTAATAAGATACATGTGAAACCTTAATTCAGTTAAAGACGTTCCGCAATAACACTATCACATCGGCCATGATAGCTGCGCGGGGCTAGCTGATCATGCATTAATTTTTCTACTAATTTCAGGCATTTTGCACAGTGAATACATAACCAGCCTGCATTTCAGAACGTCCTTAGTTCATACTAAATTTCGTGAGTATGCCGGACTTGCCCATGTATAATGTATAATGATACACAACCTGGAGAGGTTTGCCGATTATAACTAACGAAACATATTTTCAATCGAATACTAGGCTACAAAACTCTGATGGTTTTTATAAAACATGAATAAACGGACTACCTACGTTTCTATCGCAAGTGGGTATTTAAGTAACGAGAAGAAAAGAATTAAGAAGTTGCAAACAACACTAGCAATAATTACGGGAGGGAAGAATGGTAGCACAATATGTTGCCTTCATCTTTCTTTGAACATTAATGTCATTAATTGCATCGCTCATGGAAATGACCTTCAATTGCAATACACGAGGAAAGATTTAATGAAGACGGGAAATTTCTAACGATTTATCCAACTGGCAAAAGTGATTTTACATATTTTTGTATGTATTTCTCGTAGAAACACATTCAAATGTTACAATAGTTTAAGCATGGACCTACTTCGTAGTAGGTCCATGGTTTAAGGAACAGGTCAATTGAAAACAAGGGAATCCGGCAACCATTATTATTCTAAAGGTTAAACGAATGCAATAAACCATTTTATTTGTTTGGTACAGATTCCAAAGTGTATTGCTGTCTGATTGTAAAATTGTAACAAAAATTGTTTAAACAATTATTTACAAGTTGAGTAAATGATATGAGCAATAGCTTTTATTTGTTTTTCATACATGCAGGTACTCCTGGTAGGAAGGCTGAATCGAATACGGAATTGACACCCAAGCAGAGGAAGAGAGAAGTAGATGATAAAACTCCAAATAAGTCTCCCACTGCGAAGAAACCTAAGGGCTTGTCTAAACTTCAAGAAGCAGAACAAAAATGGGAAAAGGCAAAAAAAGACGTGAAAGAGGAAGATACAAAAGTGAAAGTTTTGCAGAAAAATTTGCAGGACGCATTAAAAAGGCTTGACCATAAAAATAAAGAAGAAAGGAAAAGATCGAGCGTCGTAACAAATTTGAAGCGGCAAGAATATGATGAAGTGGCTAAACAGCAAGCAAAACGAAAACAAGAGTTGGATAAACTTGAGTCCTTTGAAGGAACCTCTTAGTATCCCCAATCGATACTAATTCTAAAAATCGGTACAGCAAGTGAAGAGTGAAATAAGTTCTAGTTTGCTTAAATTTGAAAGGCCCCCTCCTAAAACACACAGTACCATCCAATATGGCAAGGCTGTTATCTTCCACACCGAATCATTCCTTGTTGGAAGGTTGAGCCTGGGTTTCAAAAAAAAAAACTGGGGCACTTTACAAGGATGAAGCCTTAATATTTGTTTTATTATGTTTCATGTGGAAATGTCGATTTTAATTTAATACCGGACATTACCACGATTTCGAGCTGGGTCATATCAAAAGACTTAATTATCGTTGTTCGTTTCCCTTTCGAGTGAAGATTCAGATCATGATATGTTTCGAAGTTTCTTCGATACCCATCAATCTTTAAACAGCACTCACATCGTTGTACTAAATGTTGAATTGAAGAGACAATTATTTAAAAGAGCAGCCTTAATATTAATTACTTAGCTTTGAAAGAAATTAAAAAACAAGATACGTGCAACTGAGTTTCCTAAATGCCTCTGCCCTAAATTCAATATAGGAAATGGATAGACATAATCACGATAAAAACAAAAATCCTATGATCAAATGTCAAACGACGACATTGATCGTGACGCATTAGCCTATTAAATCTTATGAAATTGTCTTCCCAGGGTGGTCCATACTATTTTAGATTTTGACGTTCATAACTCAAGTGGTTCTTGAGATATCGCGATAAAGAAAAAGCGGGAAGGACGGACGTACGTACAGATGGACGGACGAACGGACTGACAACCGGAAAACATTAAATTGAATCTAAATTCATTAGTAGGCAGGAGTAGGAGTGATTATTTTTCCTCTTATACCCACCTTTAGTTATCCTTGTTTGGGATTACAATCGATATGCAGTTTTAATGGTACATAACAAATTTAATATTTCTGGATTATGTGCTCAAAAGCTGATGATAACTGGCTCCGATGGAAAGAGGTCGTATATATCGTTACAGAATGTCAAAAATGATGCAGTCTAAGGATATATTAAAGGTTAAAGGTTAACCTAATTTCTGTTCCGTCACAGTGATCACGACATAGTGAAGATGATGATAAATTCTAAAGTGATGTCAATTATAATTTGCGTACAGAAATTTGTTTCATGATAATAAAAAGACGATTTAATAAACAAAGAGTGAGCAGGAAAAACTTAGTAAATTCAACTGGAGGCAAGGAAACCAAATCATCTTGAAAACCCTATCGTTCATTAAATAGAAATCATTTTGGCATTAATCCATACGTCATTGTCATGTTTGAATATTTAATACGAGATGCAGAAGTCTAATGAAATTGCGTAAGGTTGATTTTCGAATGCAGTTGCGATGGTATCCATGGGATTTATTAATATAAAAGTGTACTTGTATTGTTTTCCTTTTTTATGTTATGGGAATGTTAAGTTTCATAGTATTCTAATTAAAAATGTATATTTAGCAACAAGAGCGGTTACATCAAAATTGTTTGACTTGCTTTGCATACGTGTAGCGTAATTCGTTTCACTTCTAAATCAAATGAATTTGTCTGAATAAGAAAAATTCTAATCGTACCCGGATACGAGAATTTAAAGGAAACCGAACCCCAAGAAATAACTTAACTTATTCTAAGAGATTTATTATATTATTGCCCATTAATCTACAAGATTCCCCGCCAAAGTGTATGAGAGAGGTATAGAGCAAGAATAATGTGCATTTTCTCAGCACGACATGGGTATCGCCATTTTCTTGATTACGTGACGTACTATGCGAAGTCGTTTAGCAAGTAAATGTATTCAAATTTATGGAGGCTTCCTTCCCAGACGTGTGTGGTGATGAAGCATTTCATTCACCTGCTAGCATCCTTTGTACTATAATTACCAGAACGCAAATTGCATAAATAAGTCGGTGCTCTTCTAGTGTAAATTTTCCTCATATATGAAATAGATTTGTCAACCATAATGTAGTATTTAAAAATGAATTTAGTTACAATTGTTCCCCTGTTATTTATTTTTCAGCAAATATAATTTCTATCTTCTCAGTTATGATTTTTCCTCACTGGCAAGTAAAGGTTTCGTTCTTGATTTAACAATTCTTTCCAACTGAAGCTTGGTCCATGATACATGTACAACTTCAACTGGTACGTCACGTTTTTAAGAAAATGGCTGCGCCCATGTCATGCTGAAAGGCATCACATCATGCCAGGAATATCTTCATTTATATATCTCTTGTACATTTTCGTAAGGAATATTATACATCAAAGGGCAGGAATTTATTTCATATGTCAGAATACCTACATTTGTTCTTTGGGGTTAGGTTTCCTTTAAAAAGAGGTCAATGCTGCAGGTACTTTATATGTATACTAACCTAAAGGGAAATGCCCGCTGGTGTTGAGATGGTTTCAGAATAAAATGAGATAAACAGGGTCAGTGAAAGTTTGAGCACAAGCCGATTAAAAAATGTGTATTTATCGCTCAAACACAAATTGGCAACTCTGTGACGTTTATTGCCAGGCCCCGTCAAATTTGCCTTGAACTTAAACACTTCAAAAATGTAAATTTTCAGTCAAACATTCACCCTACATATAATTGTTGCAAGTACCCCCGTATACAAGGAATCTATTCCAGCATCAGTAACAAAAAAAATGAAGTTCATGAAATTTTCTGTACAGAGCCAGTTGGAGAGGAGCTCGCAAGAAAACGTCACATTGTCGCCAATTCGTGTGAAAACTTCAACATATCATACATTTTCTATTTTTAATCAGATATTTCTCAAACTTTCACTTATTCATTTCTTTCATTTGCTCTGATTGTACTATATTTAAACCAACTTAATATTAGGGTGGACTTTCTCTCACCCTCGGATGATATACAATTTCTTTTAAAATTTCATGCAATTTTGTACAAAAATGTCGCCAATAGTCAATGCATATTGTAGGCTTTTATATAGCATGTTGTTGTTTGTTTCCTATTTGTTTAGGTCATGTGGATTCTTGTTTTATATACTAATGTTCGAACCCTTCCTTTCTCAAATAAAGACAAGTCATGTAAAAAAAAAAGTAACTTGGATGTAAGCTAGCACTTATTTTGGCTGTGAATACACGTACTTAAAATGTTAGATTTTTTTAAAGCATAGGCCTACAGTCAACATGGATAAATGAAAGGAATTGGAAGTAAGTAAACACACAAACAAAAATAAGTACTGAAGGCCAAGTAATGTTAATTCCTAGTTTCGTGATCCTTTTCCCTCCTTCATTCGGCCACTTTAATATTTCAGGCCAATTCGATTTAGAAGATATCTTTTAAATTGACCTTATAACATTGTTATGACCAGTAAACTATAAGATAGTAAGTAATATTGAACTCCCTAAACGAAAATTCTAGACTTGAAACTAAGGATCAATTTTATTGGCCTTAGATGTAGTGACACGGAAGAGACGATTAATAAATATAAAGGAATACAAAGTATTTACCCATTAATTATTGCACAAAAGCAAATTAAATCCTAATTTTTCTCACCCCTCCAAATTACGGGTCAACCAGGCGCGGATCCAGGATTTCTTAGGGGGGGGGGCCAAATTTGAAATTATGCGAGCCAAAAATTGGAACGTAATGGTGACCAGCAGTGACGTAATGCGGGGGGGGGGGTGGGAGCAGGGAGGGGCGAGTTTCCCCCTCCCTCCTCCTCGAAACGCGATAGCTTTGACGTTTCATTAAATTATTAGAGAAAGAAGACGATTCATAGTACCGTTCTCGTAAATAATCCTCTTCTGAATTCAGGTTCACCCCTCCCGCGCGAAGCGCGGAAACTTTTACGTTTCATTAAATAATTAGAGAAACAAGACGATTCGTTGTACAGTTCTCGACTCTTAATCCTCGTCTGAATACAGGTTCCCCTCTCCCGCGCGAAGCGCGGAAGCTTTTACGATTCATTAAATCATTAGAGGAACAAGACGATTCGTTGTACATTTCTCGACTCTTAATCCTCGTCTGATTTCAGTTTTCCCCCTCCCGCGCGAAGCGCGGAAGGTTTTACGATTCATTAAATCATTAGAGAAACAAGACGATTCGTTGTACATTTCTCGACTCTTAATCCTCGTCTGAATTCAGTTGTCCCCCTCCCGCGCGAAGCGCGGAAGCTTTTACGATTCATTAAATCACTAGAGAAAGAAGACTTTTCGTTGTACCGTTCTCGAAAATAATCCTCATCTGAATTCATTTTCACCGCCCTCCCCCCGGCCCCTTCTGCGCGAAGCGCGGAAGGTTTTACGATTCATTAAATCATTAGAGAAACAAGACGATTCGTTGTACATTTCTCGACTCTTAATCCTCGTCTGAATTCAGTTTTCCCCCTCCCGCGCGAAGCGCGGAAGCTTTTACGATTCATTAAATCATTAGAGAAAGAAGACAATTCGTTGTACCGTTCTCGACTCTTAATTCTTGTCTAAATTCAGTCCCACCCCCCCCCCCTCCTGCGCGAAGCGCGGAAGCTTTTACATTTCTTTAAATCTTTAGAGAAACAAGACGATTCGTTGTACCGTTCTCGATGCTTAATCCTCGTCCGAGTTCAGTTTCCCCCCCTCCCGCGCGAAGCGCGGGGGCTTTTACGTTTCATTAAATTATTAGAGAAAGAAGACGATGCGTTGTACCGTTCTCTACACTAATCTTTGTCTGAATTTTAAAGATGTTCTTTGTCTGCTCCTTTTTCTTTCTACGTCCTCTTTCTTTTCTCTCCTCTTCTGTTTTAGGGGGGGCGGTTATTGTTTGGGTACCGCCCCCACCGCCCCCACCGCCCCCCTGCCTACGCGCCTGCGGTCAGATTAACACATTTTGATACCTCGTCCGACCCTGGAAGCTCAGACGTTTAAGGCAATAAATAACGGTCAGACAGGCATTCAGGGGCCCGCCTTAGGGCCCCTGGTGGGGTCGAGGCGGTGGAGCCCCCGGAAGCTCGGGGTTTTTAGGCGTTTAATTACGGTCAGATGAGCATTTTTTATAATCCTTATTATTTTGTCACACTGGCAGGACACTTAGGCGTGGGGTCAAGGGGACAAAGCCCCCCAAAATCAGGGGTTTTAGGCATTAAATTACCGTCAACTGAGCATCGAAGGGCCCGTCTTAGGGCCCAAGGTGGAATCCTGGGGGCAGAGCCCCGGAAGCTCAGGGGTTTTAGGCGTTTATTTACGGTCAGATGAGCATTTTGTTATAATCCTTATTATTTTGTGTCACTGGCAGGACACTATTTGGCGTGGGATCCAGGGGGCGGAGCCCCCCACAATCAGGGGTTTTAGGCATTAAATAACCGTCAGATGAGCATCGAAGGGCCCACCTTAGGGCCCTAGGTGGAATCCAGGGGGTAGATCCCCCGGAAGCTTAGGGGTTTTAGGCATTTAATCACGGTCAGATGATCATATTTTGATGCCTCTTTATTTGTTAACACTGGCAGTTAACTATTCTTTCTTTCTTGCTCTCTTTCTTTTTTTTAATTTCTCTTTAATATACTTTTTTTGTTAAAGTGTGTGTGGGGGGGGGGGGGGGGGCTCGAGGCTCCCGATTCCCGCCGTTCCTCGGGCCCTGACATGTAGGAATCTCAAGAATCATATTTCTTGCCTGGCTGTAAATTTATCATTTGTCATTTTGTCATTTTCCAACAAACGCATAAAAAAGTATAATTTACTAAAAAGTGAGGAAAAATCTCGGAAATTATGTCATTTCAGCATTATTTGTAATCCACAATTATGGAATTAGAAATAAAACACGTTTGAATTTGATTTTCCCCAAGCCCCCCCCCCCCCTCTCTATCAGTACGCCAGTATCTCCTATTTTCCTTTTTTCTTTCCCTTTCCTTCCTTCTCTATTATTTTTTTGATTGGGGGGGGGGGGGGGGGGGGCAACAGCCTGGGAGGCAAGGCCCTTTCGCCCCCCCCCGATCTCCTTCTTCTCCCTTTTCTTTACTTCTTCCTCTTCTTTCTTTCCCTTTCTCTCCTCTTTCCCTTTCCCTTCTTTTCCTTTCTTCTCTCTTTTTTTTTTTTTTTTTTTTTTTTTTTGCCGGGGGGGGGGGGGGGGGGGGGGGGGCCAAGGCCCGCTCGGCCCCCCCCCTGGATCCGCGCCTGGGGTCAACAGGGGTCAAATTTGCTGAAGTTACAGTAACGACATAACATGTGGACCCGACCGGTTCATCTTTATAGCTGAGGCGATTAGCCGTGCTTAATTAATGCAAATTCATTGTGTTTATGCGTAATCCACGTAAGATGATGCCATTATTAAGACGATAGCAATTTTTTAGGTCGACAATTTCCGATTTTCAACGCTTTAGATTTTGAGTTTTTTTAGAGAGGTGATACTCCACTGACAGACACTAACATAGTATAACAAATTTACATTATTGAAATCAAAGGCTTATAAGCTTTTCCGATGATATGTAATTCATTCATTTCATTTTTCAGTTCGGATATGCTCTTTAATGTTATTTTGGGTATAACAAGGTAAAAAGAAAACTACTGCATTTTTGAACGGCTGAGGAAAATCAGGCAAGATTATCAAAGTAATTGTGTTTGAAAGTTGGGGGTCGCTAAATGTCATGTTATTGTTAAGGTAATTTTGGATTACTCCCCTGTCCCTTTGTGTATTGGAATACCACAGATTTTCCCTATTGATATCATCATTGATAGAGCCCCGGGAGACAGGTCTATTGTGTAGCATGTAGTGTTATCGCCGTCCCATGTAAATAGGCCTGCGCAGTCGTACAGTTCAGAAAGAAGGATATGCAATATGTGTGGTATGTTTACAGAAACAATGTCCATCAGTGATCAAAATGACATCACCATTATGGCAAAGATTTGTTGTAATAATTAGATGTTAAAGTTATTACCAATAATAACTCTCCTATATATAGTTAATCCAATTAGTGATGTTTTTATTAATAGTGACGCTCATGTTGCAGCATTCATTTTATGCAGCTTATTGTCAGGGTTGTATCCCTCTTATAACGAATGACGCAAGATTGATCTTTTTGTTTTGTTTAGCCAAGTCGTAACATTTCGTATTTTTAAATGCCAATGAGCCGTTGTCTGTGCTATTTCTAAAAAATACGGTATGTAAATAAAGGTGTGATTTTGAGCGTAGAGGTGTGCAGGTTCGAGTGTGTATGTGTGTTTGTGTGCGTGAGCATTTTAGTGTGTCCAAAATATAATATGTAGACTGCTCCCGATGAAGTTGGTAACATTGGTACTTGCCTCTTTTATGAAATGTTTATGCAAAATTGATATATCTTCTCAGAGCTTTATTTATCAATCTATATTGAATTGAATTGAATTGAATTCGCATTTATTTCATTCTTGATTAAAAATCACATTAATAAAAAAGATACAAAATTATACGTGAACAAATTTAGAAATGAAATGTGGAACTACATAAATAAAGTCCTTAGGCCGTGAACAAGCACATTTCCCAAAGCATGCATAGCATAATGTAAAGCAAAGAAACTAAAAACAAATAACACAAATATAAACATAACTATATATTTGAGATAAAGAACCTGCTTCAACTTTTTTGAAGGAATTAACTGACTTGCAATCAGAAACATCTTTGGGGATGGAGTTCCAAATCACAGGGAAATTATGTCGTACTGATTTCATTACCTCATTTTTTGTACTGGCCATAAGTGAAACGAATCCTTTAAACGGGTAGGGTGACTATGTATCTGGTAATTAAGAGTGAACATCTGAAAAATATTAACAGGTAATTTATTTTGAAAGTAAAAGAAACAAAGGAGGGCAATGGATTAATAGTACAAATCATAAATATTAAGAAATTTCAATTTTCTAAACAGTGGGGCAGAATTGGCACGAAAATGACATCCAAGGCATATGCGAAGGTGTTTTTTTTGGCAATTTAAATAATTTATGTAATTTATTTCGACTACAATTACCCCAAACAGCAACACAATAATTTAAATATGAGAGCATGAATGAATTAGAAAGTAGTAATAATGCTGAAGGTAGAAGCGAGTATTTTAATCTGTACAATATACCAATACATTTAGATACCTTTTGAGTGACTTTATTGACATGAGTGTCCCATTGCATATTCAAGTTCAAGTTCAAGTTTATTTCCACATGTGGTTCATAAAAAAAAAAAAAGTATACATACATGTTCAGACGTATACAAAATACACAATTAACAAACAATAATATTAAGAGAAACAAATAGCGAACAAAATCTAAGAACAACTAAATACATGTAGATATAAAAAAAAAAACATGTGGGGGGACCAACAAAGGCCAGGGGCCTGTCGAGGCTGTCGACCCTAATGAAAATCAATAAAACCACCAAGAAAATTAACACTATTAACCTTATTTGATGGAACCTCATCTTTTTTATAAACAAATTATCAAGCGAATTAGTGGAATTTGACTGCCTATGGAAGAAAATTATGTTATTTGTTTTACTAAGATTTATCAACAATCTATTTGATTTGAACCATTTTGTTACTTTGTCTAATTCAGTATTAATATTATTTTGTAAGTTATGAGTGTAAAGTTGGATGTAAATTAAAGTAGTATCGTCAGCGTACATAATGTAATTAAATTTGTCAGAATAATATGTAAGATCATTAATGTAAATTAAAACAGTAGAGGACCTAGGATAGAACCTTGTGGTACGCCGTGTGTAATAGAAGAAAAATTTGAGAAACTGTTATTATAAACTACATATTGAGATTTATGAGAAAGATAACCTTCAAACCAAAATAGTGGTAAGCCCCTAATCCCATAGTGTTCTAATTTGGATAAAAGTGTTCTATGATTAACAATATCAAAGGCTTTTGAAAGGTCCATGAAAATTCCAATGCAAAATTTATTGGTATGAACTGCTGACAAAACTTTATCTTGTAATTCTATTAAAGCATGGGTAGTGGAGTGATTTTTCCTAAAGCCATATTGTGAATCTGTGAGCATTTTATTGTTTTAACAAAATTTATATAATCGGTTATAGATACATTTTTCTAACAACTTTGATAAAGACGGCAAAATAGATATTGGCCTATAATTATCAAATTTATGAGGATCACCATTTTTAAATACGGGGGTTATTTTAGCTATACTTTGTTTATCTGGGACTAAGAAATAGAGAGATTAAATATAAGTACTACTGGCTGTACAATATAAAATATTTTGTCTTCATTAAGTTAGTACTAAGATTATCAAATCCAATTGAATTACTATTGTGTAGTGAACAATAATCTCCTGAAAAATATAATTAAACTGTATTAGTAATAAATCACATTGCCTCACCATTTTATGAAATGAGTTAAGAAGACAAAAATGGTCCAACTACTTGTGCCCCAGTCTATTTCAAGTAATATTATTTTTTATTAATATCATCCACTCTGTTTTCAGCAAGATGTGAGATTACATTAAAGTTAAATCTTAGCTCCTTTGACTACATTATAATCATGAAGATGATTAAGTACCCGTAAGATCACTAATTATGAGAAGGATGAACGATGATTTATTGGTGGTGGTTATTTTACCTCACTGCTAAGAAAGCATATATGCTTGTAAGTAAGCATCCAGACGGCCGACGGTTTTAGGTCCTCTCCGAGGGACCTGGTAATGAGGATTAATGCCTTACCAAAGGGCACTAGCGCATCGCCTTGGTTTCGAGCTCGGGTCACCAGATTACGAGACCACTGCTCTACCGACTGAGCTATCGCGCCTCCTTAAGAAAAAGGAGAAAATTCATTGTTCTAATTGACTGATATTTTTATCACGAGATGGCGCAATTTGTTATGTAGCCCAAGCGCCATTGATAGAGTTTGGCAAACCCGGTTCGAGTTGGGCACAACATGGCGAATACTGCACGACAAAAGAACGTATGCCACGTTGTGACCAGCCGAAACCAAGTCGGCCAAACTCTGTGTAAATTACTGATTTGAAGAAAAGAAAATAATTTTAACTTTAACCCTGTTGCATGTCCCAAGTGTACATAATGAATAGGGGCAGTATCCTCCCAGGATAGGGGTTTAGTAAATGTATCTAGGCAACTTTCTTCTTGTTCCCCATTCGCAAGTTTGATTGAACTTTTTTCTTGCACCTCAAGGATAAGCTACACCAGCTTCACCCAATGCTGAATACACCACTGGCCCAACACCTCCACCTCCGTAAAGGCAGGTTATGTCTTTCCAGCAAAGATCATCTGCATACAAATCTCCATTAGTACACGTGTCTCTCTGGATAGTGTTGTAATGATTAAATGCGGGAACGGGAAGATATCCATCATTTACATGTTTTCTAAATCATCTTAAAAGTCACAAGTCCAGAGTAACAGCGCGTCGCACGGTGCATTGAACATTTAGGGGGGAAACATATTAATTGACAAAGGTTATGCTTCGTTTGCTTCCATGAAACTTAGATTTGATAGATATGGACGAACAGTGCACTCCATGTTTCGTCCGTTTTGGTTTGGTTCGATTTTATTGACGATCATAAAATATGAAATACAAAAATCATAACTCATAAAGAAACAAAACATTAGCATATATTACAAGTACTATTCTAGAAAAAGCTCATATTAGAATAAAGAGGAAGATCAATGGATCACTCGCTTCAGATCGATTGATCAATTAATACTAATGATAATAGTAAAGAAAAAAACATAAAACAGAGTGCATAAGTTATTATCATCATATTAGCAACAACAATATAATCCAAGAAACTACACCACCCACCCTTCTTACACTTTAACTTAATTGAATTTCCGATATGTATGTTTCAAATAAATTATTTAAAGAGCATCTGCAATTGATACCAAATATACCCTTTGCTTAAATTAAAGACCGATACTGTTTTGCCAAAAAAAAACTTCACGACTTTTAATTTGATAACAGTACATATGAAAGCGTAAAATATTTGCAATACTTTATAGCCATCCGATTGAATAGATCCTCACCCCTAGTTTCATTAAACAAACCAATTTGTGACCAATTCTCGGGATTTTTTCTGTAATTAGCCCGTATAGGACATATGTAAGCGTAAACATGTTTTAAATAATTTTATTGCCATCCGATCGAATAGATCCTTACCCCTAATTTCATTTCTTTTAAATCATGCAGATACAAATAAATTATCAATTTTGAAGGAGATTTATTAAATGCGTGCTGTTTTTTTTATACACGCTGTATAATGCACTTCGGCGTCGACTATGTTTCGCGTGTTCGTTTATTGATTGTTCGCGCGTTTTTGTATTTTCTTTTCGAATTGCCTGCTGGAATAAATACTATTCTAACAGACGGATTGCTCGGAAGCGGTTATATCTTCCAGGATCGCCTTATTTTACCGATAACTCTTCCACCGGAACAATCCATTGCCTTGTGACCAGATTTATTAATGCGAGTCAATGAAAAACGAATGCTTTATTGAGGGTTTTTTTATTAAGTAGTTTCAGTTTCAAACCATTACGATGTGCGTGATTTGTAGAAATACTTTATCAATAAATTGGAACGGGCGGCTTTATAAATATCGTTGCTTATGTGCGATGATGTCAATAACGCATGGTACATGTTTTTATTAATAATGATACTATTCCGCATTTATATAGCACTTAATACATCGACAATGTCTCTTAGCTATTTACAGATATAAATGTACGAAATTAAGAGCAACAAGTAGACTTTCTCGTAAAATGTGTTTTATAAGAGAATACGATATAACCAACTGCAATGCAACACCTACTTGGAACATTATTAATGAAATCCTAACGAAGCAAAATAAAAACGTCTAAATATCTTATTTACACTGAAGGTCAAGAAATTTCCCACCCAACAGATGTATCTGATTGTGTCAATAAGTATACCGTATAGGAGTATTTTCTAATTAGACACCAACAGTGAATTATACTTTTACGGAATAATTACAATTTCTTGCAAATTAATATAATAAATCATTTTTCGTAATGCTTACATATTGTATAAACATTTTAAACAATGTCAATCCTTGAAACATAATTAGTAGTCATGATGAAATAAGTTCGCATTACAACAAAAATTGCAGGAAGTATCGTAACGCTATTATTACGTATTTGCATTCTTACGTATGCATTAAATAGCAAAAGTCATTCCAATTTACAGAAAATACATTCGATGCTAGTTTCAAATTACCAATTATCAATCCTTCCAATTAAGTATTTCGAAGGTTATAGCAAAACTCGTTTAAAATAGACGGTATCACTTTTTAACAACATAAACTTGTTTTCTTTATCAAGGTCAATATGGTTATAGAAAATCCTATTCAACGGAATTAGCATTAATGCAACTATTTGATAGGGTGCCAACTGTCTTAGTTGATCGCAATCGTGTTATTGGTGTGTCCATGGATTTGAGCAAAGCATTTGACGCTCGATTTAATCCATTTACTAAATCAAATGGCCACACAAAAAACATGAGAGCGAGGGAAAAACTGAAGGAAAAGGAACATGAGATGATTCTTTATGACATCTAACAGACATATCGACATAATTTTACGAAAGATTGCAATCCTTCTTGCAGCGTAACTTTACTACATGACAGCAGATAACATCAGCAACATCATGAACTAAAATAATATGAACGCAATTCAACCTCTGTTCAAAGTGTAATAATCGTGATAATAGAGTTCTTATTTGTATTTCCACTTGTTATATCAATATGTATTCGTGACTCATTCATGTATTCATCTCGTATGTCTGTTACGGTTGTCATGGTTGTTAAAGAAATGCATATTGACACGAGTCTTTTGGTTGCACTTAAAGGGCCACTGTAACCAAAACGGGCTAACAAAATGGGGGGAAAAAGACATGTAGAAGAATTTTTGCCGGAGATTCCGAACATGACAATGATTTTTCTTAGAAATCATCAATAATTCTGGAATCTAGCTTTAAAAATCATGACACTTGGTTTTTACAGCTTCATTCAAATTTATGACAACAATAACATCAGGTAAACATGACCTTTATTCTGGAGTCATAAAACATTTCTTCACTTCCCTTCACTGCTATTATGTAAAAATGTGTAGAACAGGTGTCACATGCATATTCACCTGTTTTTACACATTTTTACACATAATAGCAGTGAAGGGATGTTCCTTTGTCTACCACAGCAATTTTTTAAGGGTAGAATGAGGAACTGTATATTTTGTCCTCTTTCTTTGTCCGTCATGTTCATAGTGACTAGAGGTAAAGCATGCCTACTTCGAACGCTGCTCGGCTTTTTTAAATCTTACATATATACATTTTCCTCTCTCTTTCATTTTTCTTCTATTTTCCTATTTGTGTCAATATTCTCACTTGATTGAAATTGGTAACACAATAATTACAACATTATTGTACACCATTTATGAGCTTCTTTGCCATGGAAATTGACACAACTTGAAGTCAGTTGATGTGATCTCTTTTTTAAACCCTACTCAATTGCACGACATCAGTAACACTGGCTTAAAATATTCTATACACAACTTTTATAGTGAGCTAAAAATATAGTGTAGAGCATTCTGCCAGTTCTATGCAGTTGTTTGTATTTTGTTCACGTTCAAATTTGTTATATTGCAATGTCATACTGATTCATGTACACATTTATGCAATTGTTTCTTACCATGTATGCCACATGTATACTGTTACTTCCTGGTCTCATGGATTTAACTGCATGGCGATATTAACACCATGTAACTGTGACCTGAATTTCTGCATCAATACATAATATATTTTCACAATGATATTATGGTATTTAGGTTATACCACTACGTCATTCTTGCATTGATCTCGTACAATGTACAATGTCTGTTACTGTTGTCATGGTTGTCAATGAGATGCGATTTGTGAGAGATGTTTTTATTATTTATTCACCACACACGTGCATCAGAAGCTATGAGGAATACAGAAGGCGTACCTCGAGTGATAATCTACTTTTTCATTTTCGTTATCACATCTAACAGAAATCGAGACAATTCTAAGAGAGTTTGCAATCCTATTTGTAACTTAATTTTACTACATGACAGCAGATAACATCAGCAACATCATGAACTGAAATAATATCAATGCAATTCAACTTCTGTCCAAAGTCTAATAATCATGATAATGGAGTTCTTATTTGTATTTCCACTTGTTATATCAATATGTATTCGTGACTCATTCATGCATTCATCCCGTACGTCTGTTACGGTTGTCATGGCTGCTACTGAGATGGAATATTAACATGTATATTTTGGTTGCACTTAAAGGGCCACTCTAACCAAAAAGGGCTAACAAAATGGGACAAAAAGACATGTAGAAAAATAATTGCCGGAGATTCCGAACATGACAATGATTTTTCTTAGAAATTATCAATAATTCTGGAATCTAGCTTTAAAAAATGACGACTCAGAACGCGCAGAACGTTGATGATGTTTTGATTATAGGATTTGTTTATCATCATGATTTATGTTGCATTTAGTTTGGAGCTTTGGAAAAGACCATACAAATAATAAATAAACTTAATCATATGAAATCAAATATCAAATTAATCCACTTGAATAAGTATGAACAGATTAAATAAAAATCAATAAATCAATTAAGAACTAGCAATTGGTTCTTTTAACCATTTTAGTTTTTATTTCGATAGCCTTCGGAGGATTATGAAATATATGTCCTTATGTTTTTGTCTGCTGTCTGTGGATTTTGTATTTTGTGTGCTTATATATTGTGAAATTACAAACAAGCACCCGGGGTAATAATATACGTATCTGTAAAGCGCTTTGAGAGGGCCTGCGGTCCTGAAAAGCGCTATGTATTAAAGATCGAGCTATTATTATTATTATTAATTGAGAATAATATTTTTACCGCACCATCTATAGTTCTGTAAAATACAATTCGGTTCCCTTTGTTTAAACATTCGATAGGATACCAGCATGGGGAAAACACGAATTACGGACAAAATATTGATAGACATTGCAACAGACATCGGAAACAAGAAAGATGTCATGAAGCTGGCCGTTAATCTTGGTCTGTCGGCAGCTGATGCAACCATGGAGTTAGACTGCTGCAAGGTTCTGCGCAAAGCAATGAATGCTACTGCCATCGAAGATCAGAGTGATAGACTGAGAGAAGCACTGATTAAGAGTGGTCATACGGCCGCAGCTGAAATACATCTAAACTCTCGTGAGTGTGTGGTACAGAATATAATATGAGCAGGTCCAAAGTATTTTGTCCCATGAGTTACCGACTACATCTAAGATTTCAGTGTATATGATGATCATTGTATCAATGTGATAGCCCTGTTCAAGATAAATCTAACAAAACATGAAATAAAACGATATTTGTGTATTAAAATAATTCCATAATGCAATACGTTCCGCAGTAATATTCATGCGCAAGTTTTACATGATAGCTGCGCAGGGATAGCTGATCATGCATTTACTACTAACTCCAGTCATTTTGTACAGTAAATATATTACAAGCCCACACTTAACAACATCCTTAGGTCATACGTAGTTTCGTACGGCTGCAGGAGGTGACCCACGGAAATTGAAAAATAGTCACATTTTTCACGTCCATTCCATGGTCTAATATGAGGCATATCCTGGACTTGCCCGTATGTAAATGATAAACAACCTGGGGAGATTTGTCAATTATAACGAACGAAATATATATTTTCAAACGAATGAAACAAAACTCGCAATTAGGTATCGAACGAAAATAAATCAAACAGCAATAATTATAATGAAGTGGGGGAGATGGTCTTGAGGGACTTATTGTAAAGGTAAGACCCAAATCCTTCAATTTGGTTGCTAAGCAAGGCATTTTATTTGGTATTGTGTAAACCAAGTAATTTTGATATTTTGCTTTGTACGATTTAACTGTGAGTCAATACTTTACTAAATTTAACGAATCTACACAATCTGCTGTTGAGGCAATGGCATCGCTCGTGGGAAAGACCTTTCATTGCAATACAGAAATGAGGATATACTGTAGACAGGAGATCGCTTACAATTTACCCAACTGGAAACAATGTTTTTACAAATTATTATTTCCAATCTAGCGATATTTCCCTGTTGTTTGTAGTTTTGGGAAATATTGAAATTTGGACAGATAGTGATTCTTTACCATTTTTATATATTTGGATGCCCCTGGGATGTATTATAAGTACTAGACAATTTAGCCCCTTTAAAACACTTCTGCTTTCGAGAAATCTAATAATCAAAAATTTACCGGTGCACCCGATAAATTTCAAATATTTCAAATAACGCCTTAGGCCATTCCATGGTAGTTGCGACCATGAAAATCTCAGAATATGCCGTCCTGATATACGATTTCCAGACGGGAATAGCTAATCGGTCAATTGTAGTCGAGATCATTTTTTAACATTTCATCACTTTAGACTCGATTTTAACAGCGACAACGATCATTGAACATTGTAAAATCGCATATGCTTCCAATATATTAATTTGAACCAAATTCCGTTGTGTTGGCTCAGTCAGTAGAGCGCCCGCCTCACAACCGGGGGTCGTGGGTTCGAACCCCGGCCGCGTCATACCAAAATACGTTAAAAGACAGGAGTTGCTGGTACCTCGTTTGGCGTTCAACATTGGGGACTTTTAGATTTGAGTGGACTGATACGTTTGACGTCCATTCAAGGCAGTGCGTTAAAAGGACGTCGATCGTAGCAACCCCCAATGTCTTCTTGCGAATCTAAAAGTCCCTAATAGGTGATAGAGCAACGTCGATCTGGCGCTGCTCAGTGGCTGCCGGGCTCACGATCAATTTGGCAAAAATAATTTCCATTTTCGGTTTCATAAAAGTCGGAGTGGACTTTAAAGGTACTATGTCCCATTTGCATGCCAAAAAAATGAAAAAGTTAAATTCCAACTGCATTTGAAAGATAATACTAATTTAGAACTTCACTAAAACTGTGGGGCTTGAAAATGTCTTTAAGTGGTAAAATAGCGACTAATAGTTGTCAAATCGACTATAGAGCCCAAAAGTAGTAGTCTTGATTTTCAAACGATTGTACCGAATGGTCATACGTTTTATGCTGCGCAAAGATTCAATCAGTTTAATCTTGGCCATCACAAGAAGTGGGTTATTGATGTAGACAAATGCTCATGTACCCTTTACAACTCTTTTCATGTATGTTATTACCATAGAAGAAAAAAAAGCCAGTCAGTCACTCAAAAGTGTCTGACAGTGAAGTCTAGCAAGTAAACGGGTTTCCTTGCATAATTTGAATATGAGGACACTGCTAACGTTTAAATTTCACAGATAGGACATACATGACATATTCATAATTCCTGCAAAGTTCTACAGCATTTGAGGTTGGCTGCAAAAGGGACAAAGTACCTTTAAATGATGATGATTATTATTATTATTCGTTACCCCATTTAAACACCTTTAAACACTGTGATAGTTAAAGGAACAGGTCAGTTGCAAACAAGGTAATCCTATACGTATACTTATTATAAATGTTAAACAAATGCAATTGACCTTATACTTTATCTGGTGCATGTATTCCTTAATGTACTACTGTGTTAATGTAAGATCTTATTGTTTATTTTTTTTGAAAACATAAACAAGAAAATTAAAAAACATGAAAATATATTTTGATGTTCGTTCATACATCTAGGTCCGAAAGCCAAATTGACACGCAGTCAGCAAAGGAAGAGAAAAATAAATGGTACCACTCCCACTCCGAAGAAACCAGATGGCTGGTCTAGACTTGATGAAGAAAAGCAAAAGATGAAAATGGCAGAAGAAGAATTAAAAGATCTGCAGAAACAGGAGCGCGAAGTACAAAACCAAATTGACCAGAAAAGAAGAAAAGTAAAGAAAATAAAGGGTCTCGTAGTAAAATTGCTGGAGCAAAATTATGAGGATGACGCTAAAAAACTAGCCAAACAACGAGAAGAGTTGGATAAATTTAAATCCTCTGAACCTTTCAGTACCCCTCAAGCGGTACTTATTCCTAATTCGGTACCACAAGTGAACAGTGGAATACGTCCTTTTTCGTTTGGATCAAATAGGCCTCCTCCTAAATACGGCTATTAAAACACTTAGTTCCATCCAATATGCATGCACTGCTGGTATTTTTTCCACACCGACTTTTCCTGTTTGACCTAATTATTTACACTCTGGAATTTTCCCGCTCTTCCTCATTCCTAGTTGAAAGATTGAGAATGGGTTTCAAATAACAAAGATTGGGGTAAAATCATTAAAAGGGTATGAAGGGAGTTGAAAATGTTTTTAAAACAAGTGTCAATTTTAATAATCGGACATAATCATGGTTGCGAGGTGAATCATATCAATATACTTTATTAGCGGTTTTCAATTCCCTTTCTAGTCAAGATTCGGATCATGATATGTTTCGACGTTTCATTAAAACCCATCAACCTTCAAACCGCACTCACATCATCGCACAAAAATGTGGAATAGAAATGAAAATGAAGGCGAATTCGTGAGCCCATTTCTCGAAACCAACGACAAGACCAACAGCTCATGATATCGATACTATCGGCGAGAAGAGAGGCCGAGACAAAGCCTTAGTCGCCATTCCACCTCATTTAAAAACAGGAATTTTTAAAACTGCGATTATTTAAATGAATAAGGAAATATAGTAATTATAAATAGCAGCAGGTGACAAGAAATGCATCAGAAATTAGGTAGATTATACCATGGATTTTACATGTAAAATGCAATTATGAGTAATCAATTTCACGACCGGTGAACCATTTTTTCTTTTGTTATGAGTCCTCCCGAATATTTTAATTTAATAGTTAAACATTAACAAAATTATTTAAGAGATCACACTCCTATATTAAATGACAACATGTTAACCTTCTAAACGTTGAAAAATACGTTTTGAACTATTCAGTTTACACATTTGTAGATAAAATTGATGCAATTTATGTATTGTATTTATCACTTTTAACTGATTAGATATGTAGAACAAATAGACACTAAATAAATATTTTACCGTCAGAAGTCAGAAACTTTATTATCTAAAACCTAGACCTACTAACAGCTTTGGATCAATTTTTTTTTTCGAATTGTAAAACTTTACATGATTTAATGGACTTCTTTATAAATGCTTGGGGGAGGGGGTCGGTCTTTCCAAGGAGATTATTATTACAAGTGTTTAAAATCTTTATCCCAACACACTTCATAAAAGTCTATATATCATTAGTTTCTTCCATAACCCACTATTTTTTTTTTTACAGACCTATCAAACATTGTCTTTCTTTTTTCCTTCTCTCTCTCTCTCTCCTTCTTTTTTAAGACTTGTTTTTCTTTGGGTTTGTTAGTTTGTTTATTATCATGATTGTTATGTTCCAGTTTCCTTTGTATCGTATGAGATGATCTTACTTCAACATGTTTGTTTTTCAAATGACAATGTGGATATAAACGCGTAGAATCAGTGGGACAAAAACCTTAAATATAAACATCACATGTTTTCAAAACAATGTTCATGCAATAAAAAACGGTAGTAGCCGGAAAATTTCTTGTCCATTTTGCAAGCCATAATCTACCCAATACAAGAGGTGTGGTGGTGCTGCATATCGACTAAATAGTCACGAGAGAGATATGACGGTGTCGGATAATTGTCCTTGACTTTGGCTAAGAGAGCTTTGTGGAACGAGTAGCGGAAAAGTGGCTTTTTAGCGCTGGTTTAGTCAAGAAGTTGGACTTACGACGGTTTCGAGAAACGGACTCCTTAATAATAAATACCTTGCTTTTTACAATTACAAACGATAAGAAACGGCAGAATTGTGAAGATTCAAACGAAAAGCCACTAAAAGGCAGATATAGGAGAGAAATGTTTTTCTTCTGATACCCATCTTGAGTGATCCAAGGTTTGGTTTACAATTTATATGCATTTTGTAATGGTCGATAACAAATTTAGTATTTTCAGAATTATCTGCCGCGATATTCAAAAGCTGATAATAACTGGCTTTAATGAAGAGGAATCGTACATCTTGATACAGAATGTGTCTAATGATTTATAAAGGGCAACTTAAAGATAAACTTTAGTACTGGTAATGCGATTGCATTGTGAAAGAAAAGGTGTGGAAAGGATCAGAAACAGGTGATTATGTAGCATGTAAGTATTGGTGTGCACTGCAAGGTTCTGGAGTCATCAAAATCATAATAAATTTGACCGAGTCTTGGTAAAGTAACAAGCACTCACATAGAAAGCTATATATGGGACGACACACATGGTGTCGGGGCTTGTACTACCTTGATTTCCTTGTCTTTCTATGCTCATTACTCAGCCAGTATACATTTTCTTCCAAAATTGTTTGGCACATGTCATTTATTTGTAATCTTGAACATTCAGTGTAAGTTTCGTTTGATTCTGTGAGAATCATTTTTTTTTTTTTTACCAGTACTGGAGTTTATCTTTAAACTCTATCCCGACACATTTGTCATGTTTTTTTTTAACATCATTTAGAATAATGTTTTGAAAGAGCATGTTGCATTCTTTCTTTCTTATAGTGGTATAAATATTCATTTTTAATTATTGGTATACTCTGTATACTTGGTTGATAAGCCCTCTTGTCATATGGGAAGGGCTCTCAGTTTTCTCTTAAAAGTAGCCACAGTAGGTGCAGACACTATATCGTGAGGTAAACTGTTCCAGGGTTGGACCACTGGATTTTGAAAAAGTGGCCAGCTAATTTTGTGCCAGTACGTCTTTGGTAAAGCTTTTTAGTAGTGACCTCTTAGATCTTTGTTTGGAGTAGAAAAGAACTTTTCTGAACTATTCCTATTTATATCATTAAAATATTTTTAAGTATCAATCGAATCCGTCTACTGTCTCCTCTCCTATAAAAACGATATCTTAGTATTGGTCTCATTACTGCAAAGACGTACTTATTGAAATGCGACATTATGAATATGAGGAGTGCGAAGGTCGAGGGTTCGAATCCCGACACGGCACTGATATCCTTTGGCAAGATATTTACCTGCACTTGCTACTCTCCACCGAGGTGTTAAATGGGTACCCGGTAGGATGAGAAAAGTGTGCGTTTGTAAAATGGCGACTGGTTGGAATGCTCCCCAGGGAGTGGAAAATGTGCACACATTGTGTGTGGGTGAGCCTGAATCCGATGACCGGGGTAATAATATATCTGTAAAGCGCTTAGGCACATCGTCGGATCGATGTATTGAACGCTTTATAAAAACAGATTATTATTATTATTATTATTATTATTATTATTATGTAAATTCTAAAAAAATGTCAAGTTATAATGCGAATACATAAATTTGTTTCATGATAATACAATGAGAACTTAGTAAACAAAATAAGTAAGTGGATAAAGCTTAGTAAACTGAAATTGATGCAGCGAAGACATATCATCATTAAACACGGTCGCAACAATTTTGCAAAAATATACTCAAAGGAAGTTTGAATACCCTATTGTCCATTAATTAAATATAAATCATGTTGGGATTATTCGATACGTCATTGTCATGTTCGTATATTGCAAATGATGATGCATAAGGTTATTGGAAATTGCATAAGATTCATTTGTTTAAGTAGTTTCGATCGTGTATATTGGACTTATTCATACACAAGTGTAATTGTATTTACTTCCTTTTTTTTTATTTATTGGTATATTAGGTCATATTGTTTGGAAATAGTCTAATCGTAGTTATAATATACTGAGTTCGAATATAAATTCAGCAAAAAGAGCGGTGGCATCAATGAATTTATGGCTGGACTTTGCTATGCATGCTTCTTGTGCAACTTGCTTCATTTTTTAATCAAGTGAATCCGTCTGAAAAATGGCTTTATATGTATCGTCACCAGGATACAATAATGTTATATATTATGTACGCTATTAGTGACATTGAAACGTTGGATTGCGATGTTATATTTTCATGAGTGCGTGTATGAATTACCTTTCTTCATGTGATGAACGTATCAATCAGTTTTACTGAAGACTACCAATTGGTACGCGGTACATGGTGTGAATTCATGAGAACGAAATTTATTCAAAGGCAAATACAAACAAAACACATTTATATTACAGTTTTCCCTACTTCTGAAACACTCAAGCAGCTATATAAACAAGAACAAGTCTGAAATGATAATCGGTTAACAAGCAAATAACAACGCATACTTTCATACAACAAATCATAAATAGCTGTATAACGAGATCACGCGAAACATGACATAATGACTACCGACACAAGTACGGATACATTGGCATGCCATCAAAACCGTTTGTGAGCAAAATTGAAATAAAAATAAATAATACAAAACCTATATTAATGTACATTCCAGAGAACAATGAACACCAAAACATGATTGAGAGAGTATATAGATATTTTATCAGTCAAAGGGTTCTGCAATCGTTCATTCAAAACATGCAAATATGTTTCGCTTGATCTCGTTATACATAGCCCCGGCGGGGGGGGGGGGGGGGGGGGTATGTTATATGTTCTGTTTCTATAGGGATGGTGGTTGTTTAGGCACAACATTTTGCTTTAGTTAGATTAGCATCCAATCCAAAGTGGTCCTTAGTCTTTATTTATCATTTTGTCTGCCGAGTTTTCATCTCGTGAAGACAATCAACTTTCTACTTTTAGTGAAAGCATGATTCAGAAGTTTTAAACGTTCATTCAATTCGAAAGATTTTAGTTAGCATGAAAATTGATTCAAAGGTGTTTTTTCACATGTTAAGCATCGTGTTCTGAATATAAGCTGGATAGACTTGTCAAAAATACAACATTACTAAATAGCTAAACTTGTTGTGGAGACAACTATAGACAAGACACCAAAAAACATGAAAGCATGACAAACTTGATAAAAGAGCAAAGTGTCGATAGCAAGGCGTCATTTTAATTCCTTAGTAGTTGTCTGTTCACGGCTAGAAAAGGTTTAGCTCAATGTTAAAGTATTTGACTTCACGCCTATCTAGCTCAAAGCAGACGTTGTAGACTTGTAGTGACTTATTTTGTGGAATGTCCACATCGATATCGCGATCACTTAACCTGGGATTGAGTTTCTTCTAATGTAGTCAAAGCATTGTGCGACTGCGATTCAGCTCAGACCAGTGTTTATATTTAAAATCTAAACTAATACCACGGATATAAAGAATAGCAGCGCAGTTCACGGAAACCATTTACACCCAAATCAATGAAATGGGGTGGGTGCGCACGTTTAACGCACGCGAATGCATAGACACGAAAGGTGAAACAAAAGAAAGTGTTAATGTTGTATCCAATATAGTCACTCCTACGACACCGACTCCATGACGACCCCACCAAGATTTGGTCATTCGGGGTTATGTAGTTTTATATTCGGTCTGGTCTGGTGTCGGTCTAGTGTCGGTCTTGCGTTGGTCAATCGTCGGTCTGGCGTCGGCCTGGTGTCGCCCTGGTGTTAGTCTCGAATCTTGTAACTTTTCCCTTTTAGTTCATGGAATTCTGATTTTTTTTTTTAATGAAATTCGAACATCTTGTTGACAAAAATGAAGGGGGAAGGAGTGAAGAGGAGGAGGAGGAGGAGGAGGAGAGGAGGAGGAAGAAGATGGAAAGACACAGAGGAGGAAGAAGAAGTAAAAGAAAAAGAAGAAAATTAAGATAAAGCAGAAACATTAGATAATTTCTTAATCTTCACACTTTTTTCACCTAGAAAGATATTTTACCGGGTAGAAAAGGTTTAAATCAAATCTCTTATTGATTCTTTAATTTATATATCACAGTAAATCATCATGGATCTACAAATCCTTCGAAAACAATTATTGCGAGCATTATCATTTGTACGCATTATATTAGTCGCATTAGAAATCTGAATGTCGTGATTGTTTCAATAAGATATAGCTTCTCGCAATATCATTACGTTCAAAAACGCTCAATAACATTTCTCGGCCCATGTTTCTATCTTAAAGGGGCAGTCTACCCTGAAATAATATTAGTTTTAATAAAAGCAGAAAATGAGAGGTGCAAATCGGTGAAAGTCTGAGCAACATCCTTTTTTTTAATAGGTATGAATTTATAAAGTTTTTGATCAGTGAAACGCAAGTTGTCAACGCTCTGAGGTATCTTTCAAGGTCTACTCCGATTGGCTCGTACAGAAGATATTATCAACTTTCATTTTCTTATTTATTTATGACGGAATAGATTTGTTTCATACGGGAGTTGTATACAAATAATTATGTTTAGGGTGCATGAATGATCGGAAAAAAAAAAAATGGAAAAAACAGGTTTTTTAAAAAGTTTTTAGTACATAGTATATTTGTAAAGCGCTTAGAGACATTTGTATTAAGCGCTATATAAAAATTAAATATTATTATTATGGCAAATGGGAGGGGAGATCCGTTACCGAGCTGCAAATTTGTGTTTAATTGATTGCACCTTCACAACTTTCTTTTATTTCATCAGCTTTTGTTCGAACTTTCACTGACCTCTTTTTTTTTAATTTTTTTGCTTCTATTACGCAGACTCTACTACTTCAGCCAGAAGGGATTAGACCACACAGCGAGCCAGCGAGGTCACTGTGACAGGTGGCTATCTCATTAACTGAGCTCTCATTTAACATAAGAAAAAGAGGATCATGGGGAACCAACAGGCACCGATTGGGGAAGTTTTCTATACAGAGGGAGCAAGTAGCTACAAGTAGGACAGTGTGCCTTTAAGGCCATCCTTATATCCGGGCGGACTTTCGCTTTAACGCACTCCGTCGGGCGTATAAGACGAATGCCAAACGAGTGAGGAACAACAATGTTGATCGTATCGTCCATAGTAATGAATGAGAGCGCATGCGTGGCGTCCATCCAACGAATACTTAGCGTTCACGAGTGACCAGCGAATCGTAGGGCAAGGGTGTTGCGCCCGGTCAAGTGATGTGTCTCGGCTGACCCACATTTCATCAAGATTCCTCGGAAAGTTAAAGTTCAAGTTCAAGTTCAATTTTATTGATCATGAACAATTACATGGCATAAAAATAATTTCCCGGCTGTTTCTCAATTTATATAACATCAATTAACCTACATGTACTCAAGGGGCATCGCTAGACCTTTTTCAGTGGGGGTGTAGAGGCCAACGATTACCGACAAAACTAGCCACCAATTACCGACAAAATTAAATGTCCAATATCTACAAATTCAACCCTATAAACCTGGGGCCGAAGGCTAAATTGTTTTTCCTATGGACTATCCATAATACTTGCATATGCGCAAAATGGTCATTTTCCTCGACGACATAAATATACGAATTATTTCTTCAATTTAGTCAGCATCATAGCTATATATTTTAATGCAGGCGCGGAGCTAGGATCTTATTTTAGGGAGGGGCGGTAGTGAGCAAGAGAATCACTTAAACGCTTATTAGGGGGGTGGGTGATGGGCCTCACATGCGAAGCGCGGAAGCTTAGACGTTTTCTTAAATTATTACGAAAAGAAGACGATTACTTGTACCGTTTTCGACTAGTAATCCTTGGCTGAATGAAGTCCCCCCCCCCCTCCCGCGCAAAGGGCGGAAGCTTTGACGTTTCATTAAATTATGAGAAAAAGCAGATGATTCGGTGTACCGTTCTCGACTCTCAATCCTTATCTGAATGAAGCTTCCCCCTCCCGCGCGAAGCGCGGAAGTTTTGACGTTTCATTAAGTTATTAGAGAAAGAAGACGATTCGTCGTACCGTTTTCGACTCTTAATAAGCCCTATTGATCTGAATTCAGTTTCCCCCTCTCGCGCGAAGCTCGAAAGCTTTGACGTTTCCTCAAATTATTAGAGAAAGAAGACGATTCGTTGTACTTTGTTCGACTATAAATAAGCCCTATGAATTCAGTTTCCCCCTCTCGCGCGAAGCGCAGAAGCTTCGACGTTTCCTCAAATTATTAGAGAAAGAACACGATTCGTTGTACCGTTTTCGACTTTTAATAAGCCCTATTTGTCTGAATTCAATTTCCCACTCTCGCGCGAAGCTTTGACGTTTCTTTAAATTATTAGAGAAAGAAGACGATTCGTTGTTTTGTCTCGACTCGTCTAAATGAAGTTTCCCCTTCCGAATTTTGGCGTTTCATCACAATACACAGTAAAAACGCTGCTTAAAAAAGTGATGTTCACTTACAGTTGTACACTATCTTAAACAACAGTTGAACAAATTGTAAACAACGTTGCTCGAAACGAAAGTAACTTTGTTAAACATTCGCTGTTTGAAATGTAATGACTGCTACATTACTATACGAGAGCATTTAGACAGTGTTGTTTACATATTACGTCATGTGTCTCGTGCCAGTAAAGTGCGCGTTGGCTAAAAGCTTTATTTCACATTGTTATGTTTAGAAACAGGTTCCTTGAATCTAACATGCAATTGAAATTAACATGCCACTTAGAAATGCAGTGCAGCCGTTTAGGCATAGCTCATTGTTATTCATATTAGATGCATACACACAATGCAAGTGTATGCAAGGGTCTTCTGTTGACTACACAGATTGATACATATGTAAAAGCACATGGATATTGAGTCTGGATTAAACTACCAAAGCAACCACACGTGTTTCTGCAGGCTCCATTTTGTTTGTCTCTATACTTATATTTGTTTAGCTTAATAGTTATTACTTTCCAACCCACAACACAACACACATCTTGGCCGACCAAGCTACCGACGCGCTTCTAAGTGACTGGGGATTCAATGGTTTAATTGAAATAACTTTTCTATTAACCAATTTGAAGTTTTTAACTTGTAGCGTAAGTTCACAGTTAAAATTTTCAGTATCTTTACGCAAAATGTCAGAATAAAGGTAGACTTAAAATCGTCGCGTCATGCAGTGCGGCACCGATCGCGCACTCGGTTATAACGTGTGCTAAATTCCTTGCCATATAATAGAGATTGCATGCATCCCTATATAGTGCGTGCATGCGCGCTCATGCAAAATGGGCACTGTTTTGGCGCTAATTCATGAATTGCAGAATTACCCTACCATATTGTTAGTCTTCATAAGAGACCCAGAAGTAGTCGTGCACTTATTCAGAGTATCAAACCCAAATTATACCCCATTATACAACCCTTTTGTTGTAAACAACCCCCACTGAACAACAGCTCCTTTTTAAACAACTTTCTTTAAACAACCCAGTTGGTGTAAACAAACCCCACTGAACCACAGCTCCTTTTTAAACAACTTTCTTTAAACAACCCAGTTGGTGTAAACAACTCCCACTGAACAACAGCTCCTTTTTAAACAACTTTCTTTAAACAACCCAGTTGGTGTAAACAACCCCCACTAAACAACAGCTCCTTTTTAAACAACCGTCTTTAAGCAACACCAGTTGTTTAAAATGTGATTTTAAACAAGTTGTTCAAAATGTTAATCAACTAAGTGTTTAAACTTTAAACAACTCGAGATGCTTAACATTTTAAACAACTCTCAGATCAGGTCACCCGTTAATCAAGAGTTGTTTAAACTTTCAAACAACTTGTTCACAAAATTTTCAACTATGTATAAAGAAAGGAAGACGATTCGTCGTACTGTTGTTGACTCTTAAACCTTGTTTGAATTTAGTTTCCCCGAAAATTTTAAACCTCCGATTTCTTTAGCTGATATTATAGGAAAGTTTCTCCCCCTTACGCGCGAAGCGCGGAAGCTTTGACGTTTCATTAAATTATGAGAAAAAGCAGACGATTCGGTGTACTGTTATCGACTCTTAATCCTTATCTTAATGAAGCTTCCCCCTCCCGCGCGAAGCGCGGAAGTTTTGACGTTTCCTCATATCATTAGAGAAAGAACACTATTCGTTGTACCGTTTTCGACTTTTAATAAGCCCTATTTGTCTGAATTCAGTTTCCCAATCTCGCGCGAAGCTTTGACGTTTCCTTAAATTATTAGAGAAAGAAGACGATTCATTGTTTCGTCTCGACTCGTCTAAATGAAGTTTCCCCTTCCGCGCGAAGCGCGGAATTTTTGGCGTTTCATCACAATCTAAAGAAAGGAAGACGATTCGTCGTACCGTTGTTGACTCTTAAACCTTGTTTGAATTTAGTTCCCCCGACAATTTTAAACCTCTGATTTCTTTAGCTGATATTATAGGAAAGTGAATCTTCGAGAAAACACAAGTATTGTAGTTGTAGTCACTCTCGAAGTCGTTATAAGAAGTCACAGTTCGTCGGGAAAAAACTTATCGGCCGACCGACGATATACATCTAACCGACTTCAAACTTCTGCATTGATATAATAGGCCTACACGAGGATTGAGCAAGAATACCGACACAGCTGACACGACACAGCAACATATTTACCCGTGTATTTCTTACTCCCTCGACGAGACGACTCCACCCAACAACCCCCTTCTCTCTTTTACTCCCACTCCTCCTCTCTCAGACTCTTACCTCCCCTCTCTCTCCTCCCTTTCATCCCCTTTTCCCCTGTTTCCCTTTCACTCTTTTTTCTTTTTTGTTTCCTTTTCTTTCTTTTCTACCTTTTCCTTTCTTTCCTCTCCACCCTCTTCTTCTTTTTTTTCTCTTTCTTTCTTCTCTTTTCTTTCCCGTCTTTTCCTTTCTTTTCCTTTCTTTCTTTTATTTTCCTTTTCTTTTTTTCTTTTCTTTCCCTTTCCCTCTTTTTTTTCCCTCTCTTGTTTTCCCTCTCTTGTTTTCCCTCTTTTTTTTCCCCTCTCTTGTTTCCCTCCCCCTTTTCTCTTTTTTCCCGACGGCAGCGCAATTTTACCGACAATATCCTGACAGGTGGGGGGGGGGGGGGGGTGTCGCACCCCCCCCCCCCACATCTCCACTTTGGCGACGCCCCTGACCCTCCCCCTATCGAATGGTAAAAGGGGGAATATAGAAAGAGATGGGGAAAAGGGGGAGGGAACAAGAGAAGGAAAGAAGGGGGAAATGAGAAAGAGAGAGGGGAAGAGAGAGGGAAAAGGAGAAAGAAAGGGAAAGGGAGAGAGAGAGAGAGAGAGAAAGAAAGAGAGAGAGAGCCGGAGAGAGAGTTAAAGAGAGAGAAAGAGCTGAGAAACGGGTGGCTGGGCAGTGTATTGGATGGATGAAAACCCCACCCCTACCGAATGCTATGCGTAATGCCTTCATAAATCAGTGGCCCTTCTACTTTTGGAAGAAGAGGCGCGACAGAAGCAGAAGAATAACAGAAAGACAAAAGAAGGTTAATTATAACATTAGCAATTATTGTATTTTATTAGATAGAGATGCACTATGTTACCTACATGTATGAGTATAATAATGATTTGATCATTCGTTTACTTATTGCAAAGAGTATTAAAATTTGATAAAAACCTGAATGAAAAAAGAGACTTTTTCAAATCAATAATATTATTATTACTTGATTTATAGGGGATGGACGTAACGACAGCCCTGGCTTTATATTGCCCAATTCCTCACGCTACTTGGTGTCCATCTTCAAGCCGACTTAAAGTGGGACACCAATGTTTCAGCGATGGTTTCGAAGGCTAGCAGACGTCTCTACATTGTATATCGCCTCAGAAAATGTAGACTTCCGACCTCTGATTTGGTTGCTATTTATGCTATGTACATCAGACCTGTACTTGAATACGCATCACCTGTCTGGTCCTCGTCACTGACCACTGCTCAATCCAATGACATTGAACGTGTGCAGAAAAGGGTCTGTCGAGTCATCCTTGGTGGGTATGACTCCTACCGCGGTGCTTTGGATCACCTCCGTCTTGATTCTCTCCACTCACGACGAGAAGGTCTTCTCCTCTCTTTTGCACGTGACCTTCTCACGTCAGCTCGCCATCGTGACTTTCTTCCAAAGTCCCGACGATCACTGTCTGGAAGGCAGTTACGGAACTCACATCTTCTCCATGAACCAAAATGCAGGACCACAAGATATTACAATTCTAGTATCCCATCAATTGTTCGTTTACTAAATAAGAATCCCGACCTCCTCATATAGGTCTAGCTATTTAATCCTGAACCTCTATCTGAATTTGTATCTAGTTTTATGAATATAGTTGTGATAAATATGATTTTAATAAATAGAACTTTGATAAAATGCATTTTTTAAGAATTTGATTTTGTGAAAAGAAATGTAATTTTTAGAAATATAATTTAGTTAAATGCAATTTTTATCCGATAAATTATTATAAAAGATATTTTCATTGCCAATCTATGCAACTCAAAAGAACAATGTATATTATCTGACTTTTTAAATTCAACTTTGATAAATGCAAGTTGATCAATGCAATAATTATTAATGTTATTTCAATAAATTTAATTTAATAAATGTAATTTTATATTTTCAAGCCGGGTTTTACATCACGTATTCATGAAGATCATACATAACAATATTTAATAATTGTATTTTATCGAATTATTTTGTATATATACTTCATGTAAATGTTACAGTTTAATCATTTAATTTCAATTTTTTAATGATCAATAATAATTTTTCTCTTAATACATTATCAAAATGTCCTGCTCCGACTCTCAAACTGTATACCTGATCTTACACCCTTTGAATTTCTATTTATTTCATATCCAAGTATGCAAACCGAACTCAATATTATTATTGTTTTCATTATCTATGATTTATTTACTATGTACTGTTTATATCTGGATTCATTTAAAAGTGTTTAAGCATATAATTATATTTTTTATGTCTATGGAATTATTTTTACCCTGTAAATTCACTTGTATCAGCCTCCAGCTGTATTGTTGAATATTCGAATAAAACCTTATCAAATCAAATCAAATCAAAATTCATGACGTACACGATGGAGCACGAGAGTAAAGTCTTGCACGTCGACTTTAAGGACTTTTCGATTTGCACGTCGACATAGTGGACTGCTATGTGTGACGTCCTTTTAAGGACATCACATGTAGCAGTCCACTATGTAGCATTCCACTATGTCGACGTGCAAATCGAAAAGTCCCTTTGTCGACTAGGAATGACATCTCGATGAAACGATAAAAGAAATCTTCTATTGACCCCAGTTGACATTCATGTTTATACAATTCTTTATAAAGTGCCTCATTACAAATGATGTCATTCACCTGTTACGAATGAATGTATTTCAATAGTCTGAAAGCAAATTGCATACTTTAGTTGTTGCTAGGTAGGACAAACATTAAGCCCCACCACACAACACGTAAGGTATGCAATTCGCACACTGACTATGGAATTACATTTATCCGTGAACAGGTGAATGAAATACTTTGTACTGAGGCGTTTAACAAAGATGTATGCGTTACATTGTATTACATTACGGAAATGGCCTGTACGTGCTTGGGCTTGTGCATATGGATTTTTTGCTCCTTCACAATCACAGAAAATCATCACCATCCCTGAAGATTTTTCATTATATCCTTCTTAGGATATTGGTGATACACTTGTTGTATTGTTTGAGGCTGAATTTTTTACCAATTTCGCCGAGGAAAGGTGTTATTTGTGTCTCGTATTGTAAAATTATCAGCCTTCACTTCTCGCTCGTTTCGCACGAAGATTCCAGACAGTAAGTATCAACAAGTTCTCTCCTCCCTTTTAGAATTTAAATCATTTTTAATCCATTTTGCCTCTTTTTTTCTTACATTTCTGTTTATTTTATATATATATATATATATATATATATAGGAGCGTAGCATATGTGTTCTCTTTTACCTTTATTAGCAGTGTCACTTAAGTGCAATAGCTGAAAGAATGATTTTGCCTACAATTTTTATTGCTAGTAATTTGAAAATAAATTTCATCTGTTCTGACACCAGGTCTATCTGGTGCTTAGCTTGGAATTTATCTGGAAGAGTAAAGAGCTAAAGCTTCTCTCAAGAAAACCTTGGATTCCCCCTATTTCGTCTACATATAGAACGAGGTTAGAGTCTATGAAAGCCTTTAGAAATTGTTGTTTCTTTAACCAGCTTCTTTCATCTCCTGCTTGTAAAAGAAGAACATTTCAGTCCCACTGCCTTTCCTCAATTAAAAAAGATGGCCCGATAAGAATGATAAAAATCAAATTAAGATCGTGCGCGGCCGGTGTACAAGCAATTTCAAAGACTAATAGCGACGAACTGCATGTACCCCCACTTTCTCTTTCTTCTTTTGTTGAATAGTCCAGTCAAAATAGCGAATTTTACAAGGGGGGGGGGGTGGGTGAGAGGCACTTTTTTTTTTTGGTCCAATTTTTCACGAAATATTTCGCGCCGACTCAGCCAGCCGGTGAATAAGCGGGGGGGGGGGGGGGGGGGGGGGGTTAGGGCACTATTTTTGTTTTGGTCTAATTCGTGATAAAAAAAAATTAATAAATATTATTCTGTGTTTTATTTTTACCAGGAGGGGGGGGGGGGGCAGGTCCGTCGCTCCCCTCCCGTGGATCCGCGCCTGCATCTGCACTTAAGAACTAGATTTAAATGTTTTTGGTGCCTAAAATTATGTTTTTAAGGTCAGTGAACACAATAAAAACATCTATAGAATACTTATTTTTAAACATTGATATGCAAATTTACATCGGCCATGAAAAGAATTTCACATTTTTCATAATTTTTCGCATTTAAGTACCCGATTGAAATCAATTACATGCCCTGTTTTACATAAAATGACATTTTTCTGTATTTGTTTTCTTTCCATGAATGTCAAAAATGAATTATTGAAGATTTGTTAGTTTTCTGTTAACTCAACAATACTTGTATCTTGAGAAGCCAGTTTATTTATGTTATACATGTAAATTACCTTGAATATATATTTATCTATTTGTTTCAAATGTAAATCGATAAAATCCCTGTGGAGGGAAAACTACGGAGAGAAAAAAAAAATGCCCTACATTATGTTTGTGAATTCTAAGCATGGTGGACATAATATTTGATGTCCAAATTGTGAACCTAATTTGCATAATATGCAAATAAGCGTCCTTTTACAAAAAGATGAATGCAATTTGCATAATAAAGAAACAATAAAGAAATAAAAATTGATATTTGCACCTTAATGTCGTTGTAAATAACCAAGTGGAACAGTGAACAAGGTAGACACATTTTAAAATCAATATTAAGGTTGATGTTGGCAAAATATAGAAATTACCTTCCATCAAAAGATAATGAAGTTCATATCATAATTTGCCATCTAAGATCACAGTTGAATCAGTTCATGTAATATTGATGTTTGCCATGTCAAGGAACATAATTAATATATTTAAGATTGTTATAACCAGGAAATTTGTACCTCATAATTATGCAGGTTGTCTTCCACCATAATATATACAATATCAACATTTATATTTTCAGCTTAAATTACATCCAAGTCTCCTCTTACAACAATGAAGCCTCAACAACTGTTCTGTCTTCAGGTAGTCGTGCAGTGATATTTTAAACTAAATTTACAGAAATTGTATAAACAGCATTAAGAATTTTTTAATGCATACCTTACAGTATATAAAAAGGAGGGAAAATCACATCATTTATGAAGCATACTAAATATAATACATTTATTTGCCTTTTGCTGATATACATAGATCAAGTAATAAAGTGTTAAAATCACGTGCATTATCGATGTGCTAAATTGAACAATTTTAATTATGTTTTCACGAAGAAAGAAAAACAGCGACAGACCATTGTTATAATAGTGCATGACTGCTGTCAGAGCCTGATGAGGAGATGATCATTAAAGACCTGTAGTGACTTGACCTTAGAAGAACTTTACATTTTTAAATATTATTGTCTTGACTTTATTGTGTGGCTTGAAGTCTGGCCTTTCATTCAATTGTCACCCATTTCTAAAGTGACACCTGTAAAATTGTTAAAGAGCAACACATACTTTCTCTGGCAAGGACATTCTAAACCCTATTGTATTGGGATGTGCAGTTATTCTGGCAAGCACTTTCCACAACCTACCAATGTACGGGAATAGCATATTACACCTGCTTTTGCCACACCTATTTTCATCACTTCTACTGAACTTTTCTTATAGAGCACACGTCTTTTAGAGAGAGTTTACATCAAGGCTAATTCATCTTCATCATAATTCATGTCTTACTTCTTCGCTCGATTAAGTCTTTGTGAAGTGCCTCAATACAAATTATTTCATTCACCTGGTAAGAATAATAGTATTTCAATAGACATAATCCAAACTGCATACATTAGTGGTCGCCAGGTTGGAAAACATTATGGCTTGACCTATCTACATGATGTAGCAACACTTGATCATATTATATGCAGTTTACATTCTGACTATTGAATTACTATTATTCTTATCAGGTGAATGAAATAATTTGTATTGAGGCACTTCACAAAGACTTGTGCATTAAATTTGTTTACATTACGAAAATGGTCTATAAAGGCCGTATGAGTTTCGTCTCCCTTACTCCATCCGCAAAGAAGCGACATTATATTTTGTATAAAATCCACATATTCTGTCTACGGGAACTGTGCAATATTTGAACGGGTACCTACAATTTACCTTGTAAATATAATTATCTCACTATGACTTGTGAGATAATATGCCCCAACAATTAGTGGATCACTAATGCTGGTGCCGGTTTCAACAGGTGTTGCTATAAGAAAGGACGGGAGAGATTTTACCCAGTGGGCAAAGCGCCTGAAAGTTGCAGCCGGAGTTGACCCTAGTTCAGAAAATCGTTTGCATGTTCTCCCTTCGCACCTGGCTGGATCAGCTTTTACTGTGTGGCAGAATCTCCCTTCTTCAACAAAGGCAAGTTAGGCAGAGAGTGAGAGAGCGCTTACTGCTGTTTTTGGAAGAAATAATGACATAGCCCGAGCTCTTCGGATTGAAAGAGCCCACATGCTAGGTCATGCCCGAGTTCCTAAACCAGACGCTTGTGTTGCAGCCACGCAAGATGAAACGGACGAGAAGTTTGACCACCTGCAAACACATCTCAGCAATCGCCACTCCCAAGTTGACAATGATGTCGACATGCTGAAATCACAATTCAGTAATCACAACCTTCATCATTCACGTGGTCCTTTTGCAAGGCAACGATCACAGAGTCGTATAAGAGAGGTATGACCAGCGTTCCCCCCAGCGCTACCACTCACCATCACAACGCTACCAGTCTTCATCTACAAAAAGATATCCATCGCCAAGTCCTCAACCCAGACACACCCTCGATCGTGAGTACCACCCATCGAGCCCAAGTCATGGTCGTCCATCTAACAGACTCCAAGACTCTTTGTCTCATCACCCTGACAGCCATCAAGAGTCACATCTTTCTCGTCCTTCTTTTACTCAGAGTCCACAGGTGTACACCCTTAATGCTACATCCCAGCAGGATTCTTCGGTTGGCACCCAAACCATGTCTGAATTACAATCAAAAGTTCCTCAGCCTTCATCTTCCCCACCAAACTGCCTCCAAGGACTCGAGCCTAAACTTCTCCACATCCAGCAGCTAGACAAAGACCTTGAAAATATCCGGCACATGATTACCAACTATACAAGGCCCACTGTCAAGTAAATTCGTCGTATCCAGCCTAGAAAGTGCAGATTTCTTTGGCAGCTTTCTCGTCTATCCATCCACAACGATATCTTGTTTTGACGAAAATGGACGCGAAACGATCAGTTAAACTCTACCAAGCCATACTCCCAGAAAGCCTAGTATACAAGAAGTTTTGAACCTTCTTCATGGTCACCCAACTTCAGGGTGAGAACGGTGCAGAACAGAAGTGCAGTGCAGAACGGACCCTCGAGCGAGCTAAGTCATCCTACTTCTGGCCCTACATGCATAGAGATGTCCTTTATTTCTGCGAAAAATGCAGAGCATGTGAGTCGGTTAGATCACCTAATCCCAACTACCACGCTCCCATCAAGAACATCTTGTCTGCCCCGTTTCAAACCGTGTTCGCTGACATAGCCGAACTTCCAACATCTTCCAAAGGGCATCGTTATATCCTTGTCATTGTGGTTCCTTTCACCAAGTATGCCAATATGATTGCCATGAAAGACCAATCAGCAGCCACTGTAGCTAAACTCCTTTTCGAGAACTACATTCGAGAGCATGGTGTTACCCTTCACACCGACCCAAGGACGACAATTTGAAGATAATATTGTAAGACATTACTGTGCAAGACCCTGGGATTCGGGATATCCCGCTCTTCACAGTACCATCCACAAGGAGCAGGTATTGTGGAAAGGACAAACAGGGTCATTAAAGACCAACTAGCTACATGTAAGTGCCTAGCTGAAAGAGGAGAAAAGTGGGACTAATAGGCCTACCTGAATCAGCTTGAAATAGCATACAACACTAGTGTGCACTCATCAACAGGTCTCAAGCCTTTCTTTATGGTACACGGGAGAGAAGCTAGACTCCAAATATCATTAACTACCAAAGATCCATACCCCCTACATCACTCCTGCAATACACCCATGACCTCTGAACGTCTGAACACAGCTTTTCTGTGTGCCAGATCCCGCAACGATCAAGCTAGAGCAAGGAAGAAGTTCATTTATGTCAAAAAGTCTTGTCTACAAGCATAAAGATCTCGTCTGGCTTAAGGATTCAATCACTTCTAGATGCAAGTTGGCGCAAACCTGGAGAAGACCGTACCGAGTCTTGTCACCAACCAACAACCACATCCAAGCAATCCTAAAATAGCATGAAGGCTAGCAGAAATAATTGGTCGTACACCAGAACAGACTCAAACCGTAGGCCTACCGATCCGAATGGACTCCGCACACCAGATCTGAAAACCGATTTTCTAACACAGACGTTCCTCCTAACTTCACTTACGGTCACCGAAACCATCCTCACTTTACACCTCTGTCCCTACCATTTCGATCATTAAGTGACCAGACAGGGAACACTTACCATCCCTCTTCAAGTAGCTACCTCACCACCTGGGTTAGTTCTTCCACTGTCGCTACTTCAGAAACCAGCATGAACCACCGTCCCCGGGACTACCTCTACTTACTGCCCCCCCCCGGGGGGGGGGGGGGGACTACCTCTACCACCCCAGGACTACAGCCACTACCACAATGTAGCAATAACATGTGTGGGACTATGATTTATGGACCCCTCTGTGGCAAAAGGGACCCTACTGAAATGAGTACCACAGTGTAGCAATAACATATATGGGACAACAGCGTGGTGGATATTTGGACCACTCCGTGGCAAAATGGACCCCACTGAAATGAGTACCACAGTATAGCAATAACATATTTGGGCCCAACTGTGTGGTGGATTTATGGACCACTCCAAGGCAGCATGGACCCTACTAAAATGAGTACCACAGTATAACAATAACATGTGTGGGCCCAACTGCGTGGTGGATATTTGGACCACTCCGTGGCAAAATGGACCCCACTAAAATGAGTACCACAGTATAGCAATAACATATGTGGGCCCAACTGTGTGGTGGATTTTTGGACCACTCCGTGGTAAAATGGACCCCACTGAAATTAGTACCACAGTATAGCAATAACATATTTGGGCCCAACTCTGTGGTGGATTTATGGACAACTCCGCTGCAAAATGTACCCCACTAAAATGAGTACCACAGTATACCAATAACATATGTGGGCCCAACTGCGTGGTGGATATATGGACCACTCCGTGGCAAAATGGATCCCACTAAAATGAGTACCACAGTACAGTAATAACACATTTGGGCCCGACTGTGTGGTGGATTTATGAACCACTCCGTGGCAGCATGGACCCTACTAAAAAGAGTACCAAAGTAAAACAATAACAGGTGTGGGTCCAACTGCGTGGTGGATATATGGACCACTCCGTGGCAAAATGGACCCCACTGAAATGAGTACCAGAGTATAGCAATAACATATTTGAGCCCAACTGTGTGGTGGATTTATGGACCACTCCAAGGCAGCATGAACCCTACTGAAATGAGTACCACAGTATAACAATAACATGTGTAGGCCCAACTGCGTGGTGGATATTTGGACCACTTCGTGGCAAAATGGACCCCACTAAAATGAGTACCACAGTATAGCAATAACATATGTGGGCCCAACTGTGTGGTGGATTTTTGGACCACTTCGCTGCAAAATGTACCCCACTGAAATGAGTACCACAGTATAGCAATAACATATGTGGGCCCAACTGCGTGGTGGATATATGGACCATTCCGTGGCACAATGGACCCCACTGAAATGAGTACCACAGGATAGCAATAACATATCTGGGCCCAACTGCGTGGTGGATATATGGACCACTCCGTGGCAAAATGGACCCTACTGAAATGAGTACCACAGTATAGCAATAACATATGTGGGTCCAACTGCGTGGTGGATATATGGACCACTCCGTAGCAAATTGGACCCACTGAAATGAGTACCAAAGTATAGCAATAACATATGTGGGTCCAACTGCGTGGTGGATATATGGACCACTCCGTGGCAAAATGGACCCCACTGAAATGAGTACCACAGTATAGCAATAACATATGTGGGCCCAACTGCGTGGTGGATATATGTACCACTCCGTGGCAAAATGGATCCCACTGAAAAGAGTACCACCGTGTAGCAATAACATATGTGGGCCCAACTGCGTGGTGGATATATGGACAACTCCGTGGCAAAATGGACCCCACTGAAATGAGTACCACAGTATAGCAATAACATATGTGGGCCCTACTCCGTGGTGAATATATGGACCACTCCGTGGCAAAATGGACCCCACTGAAATGAGTACCACAGTATAGCAATAACATATGTGGGCCCAACTGCGTGGTGGATATATGGACCACTCCGTGGCAAAATGGACCCCACTGAAATGAGTACCACAGTATAGCAATAACATATGTGGGCCCAACTGCGTGGTGGATATATGGACCACTCCGTGGCAAAATGGACCCCACTGAAATGAGTACCACAGTATAGCAATAACATATGTGGGTCCAACTGCGTGGTGGATATATGGACCACTCCGTGGCAAAATGGACCCCACTGAAATGAGTACCACAGTATAGCAATAACATATGTGGGTCCAACTGCGTGTTGGATATATGGACCACTCCGTGGCAAAATGGACCCCACTGAAATGAGTACCACAGTATAGCAATAACATATGTGGGCCCAACTGCGTGGTGGATATATGGACCACTCCGTGGCAAAATGGACCCCACTGAAATCTGTACCACAGTATAGCAATAACATATGTGGGTCCAACTGCGTGGTGGATATATGGAACACTCCGTGGCAAAATGGACCCCACTGAAATGAGTACCACAGTATAGCAATAACATATGTGGGCCCAACTGCGTGGTGGATATATGTACCACTCCGTGGCAAAATGGATCCCACTGAAAAGAGTACCACCGTGTAGCAATAACATATGTGGGCCCAACTGCGTGGTGGATATATGGACCACTCCGTGGCAAAATGGACCCCACTGAAATGAGTACCACAGTATAGCAATAACATATGTGGGCCCAACTGCGTGGTGGATATATGGACCACTCCGTGGCAAAATGGACCCCACTGAAAAGAGTAACACAGTGTAGCAATAACATATGTGGGCCAAACTGCGTGGTGGATATATAGACCACTCCGTGGCAAAATGGAATCCACTGAAATAAGTACCACAGTAAAGCAAAAACATATGTGGGTCCAACTGCGTGGAGGATATATGGACCACTCCGTGGCAAAATGGACCCCACTGAAATGAGTACCACACTATAGCAATAACATATGTGAGTCCAACTGCGTGGTGAATATATGGACCACTCCGTGGCAAAATGGACCCCACTGAAAAGAGTACCACAGTATAGCAATAACATATATGGGCCCAACTGCGTGGTGGATATATGTACCACTCCGTAGCAAAATGGATCCCACTGAAAAGAGTACAACAGTGTAGCAATAACATATGTGGGCCCAACTGCGTGGAGGATATATGGACCACTCCGTGGCAAAATGGACCCCACTGAAATGAGTACCAAAGTATAGCAATAACATATGTGGGCCCAACTGCGTGGTGGATATATGGACCACTCCGTGGCAAAATGGATCCCACTGAAAAGAGTACCACAGTGTAGCAATAACATATCTGGGTCCAACTGCGTGGTGGATATATGGACCACTCCGTGGCAAAATGGACCCCACTGAAATGAGTACCACAGTATAGCAAAAACATATGTGGGTCCAACTGCGTGGTGGATATATGTACCACTCCGTAGCAAAATGGACCCCACTGAAATGAGTACTACAGTATAGCAATAACATATGTGGGTCCAACTGCGTGGTGGATTTATGGACCACTCCGTGGCAAAATGGACCCCACTGAAATGAGTACCACAGTATAGCAATAACATATGTGGGTCCAACTGCGTGGTGGATATATGGACCACTCCGTAGCAAAATGGACCCCACTGAAATGAGTACTACAGTAAAGCAATAACATATGTGGGTCCAACTGCGTGGTGGATATATGGACCACTCCGTGGCACATAGACCCCACTGAAAGAGTACCACAGTATAGCAATAACATATTTGGGTCCAACTGCGTGGTGGATATATGGACCACTCCGTGGCAAAATGGACCCCACTGAAATGAGTAGCACAGTATAGCAATAACATATGTGGGTCCAACTGCGTGGTGGATATATGGACCACTCCGTGGCATAATGGACCCCACTGAAATGAGTACCAAAGTATAGCAATAACAAATGTCGGTCCAACTGCGTGGTGGATATATGGACCACTCCGTGGCAAAATGGATCCCACTGAAAAGAGTACCACAGTGTAGCAATAACATATCTGGGTCCAACTGCGTGGTAGATATATGGACCACTCCGTGGCAAAATGGACCCCACTGAAATGAGTACCACAGTATAGCAATAACATATGTGGGCCCAACTGCGTGGTGGATATATGGGCCACTCCGCGGCAAAATGGACCCCACTGAAATGAGTACCACAGTATAGCAATAACATATGTGGGTCACTCCGTGGCAAAATGGACCCTACTGAAATGAGTACCACAGTATAGCAATAACAAATGTCGGTCCAACTGCGTGGTAGATATATGAACCACTCCGTGGCAAAATGGATCCCACTGAAAAGAGTACCACAGTGTAGCAATAACATATGTGGGTCCAACTGCGTGGTGGATATATGGACCACTCCGTGGCATAATGGACCCCACTGAAATGAGTACCAAAGTATAGCAATAACAAATGTCGGTCCAACTGCGTGGTGGATATATGGACCACTCCGTGGCAAAATGGATCCCACTGAAAAGAGTACCAAAGTGTAGCAATAACATATCTGGGTCCAACTGCGTGGTGGATATATGGACCACTCCGTGGCAAAATGGACCCCACTGAAATGAGTACCACAGTATAGCAATAACATATGTGGGCCTAACTGCGTGGTGGATATATGGACCACTCCGTGGCAAAATGGACCCCACTGAAATGAGTACCACAGTATAGAAATAACATATGTGGGCCCAACTGCGTGGTGGATATATTGACCATTCCGTGGCAAAATGGACCCCAATGAAATGAGTACCACAGTATAGCAATAACATATGTCGGTCCAACTGCGTGGTGGATATATGGACCACTCCGTGGCAAAATGGACCCCACTGAAATGATTACAACAGTAAAGCAATAACATATGTGGGCCCAACTGCGTGGTGGATATATGGACCACTCCGTAGCAAAATGGACCCCACTGAAATGAGTACTACATTAAAGCAATAACATATGTGGGTCCAACTGCGTGGTGGATATATGGACCACTCCGTGGCATAATGGACCCCACTGAAATGAGTACCAAAGTATAGCAATAACAAATGTCGGTCCAACTGCGTGGTGGATATATGGACCACTCCGTGGCAAAATAGATCCCACTGAAAAGAGTACCAAAGTGTAGCAATAACATATCTGGGTCCAACTGCGTGGTGGATATATGGACCACTCCGTGGCAAAATGGACCCCACTGAAATGAGTACCACAGTATAGCAATAACATATGTGGGCCTAACTGCGTGGTGGATATATGGACCACTCCGTGGCAAAATGGACCCCACTGAAATGAGTACCACAGTATAGAAATAACATATGTGGGCCCAACTGCGTGGTGGATATATTGACCATTCCGTGGCAAAATGGACCCCAATGAAATGAGTACCACAGTATAGCAATAACATATGTCGGTCCAACTGCGTGGTGGATATATGGACCACTCCGTGGCAAAATGGACCCCACTGAAATGATTACAACAGTAAAGCAATAACATATGTGGGCCCAACTGCGTGGTGGATATATGGACCACTCCGTAGCAAAATGGACCCCACTGAAATGAGTACTACATTAAAGCAATAACATATGTGGGTCCAACTGCGTGGTGGATATATGGACCACTCCGTGGCACATAGACCCCACTGAAAGAGTACCACAGTATAGCAATAACATATTTGGGTCCAACTGCGTGGTGGATATATGGACCACTCCGTGGCAAAATGGACCCCACTGAAATGAGTAGCACAGTATAGCAATAACATATGTGGGTCCAACTGCGTGGTGGATATATGGGCCACTCCGCGGCAAAATGGACCCCACTGAAATGAGTACCACAGTATAGCAATAACATATGTGGGTCACTCCGTGGCAAAATGGACCCCACTGAAATGAGTACCACAGTATAGCAATAACAAATGTCGGTCCAACTGGTTGGTAGATATATGGACCACTCCGTGGCAAAATGGATCCCACTGAAAAGAGTACCACAGTGTAGCAATAACATATGTGGGTCCAACTGCGTGGTGGATATATGGACCACTCCGTGGCAAAATGGACCCCACTGAAATGAGTACCACAGTATAGCAATAACATATGTGGGTCCAACTGCGTGGTGGATATATGGACCACTCCGTGGCAAAATGGACCCCACTGAAATGAGTACCACAGTATAGCAATAACATATGTGGGCCCAACTGCGTGGTGGATATATGGACCACTCCGTGGCAAAATGGACCCCACTGAAATGAGTACTAAAGTATAGCAATAACATATGTGGGCCCAACTGCGTAGTGGATATATGGACCACCCCGTGGCAAAATGGACCCCACTGAAATGAGTACCAAAGTATAGCAATAACATATGTAGGTCCAACTGCGTGGTGGATATATGGACCACTCCGTGGCAAAATGGACCCCACTGAAATGAGTACCACAGTATAGCAATAACATATGTGGGCCCAACTGCGTGGTGGATATATGGACCACTCCGTGGCAAAATGGACCCCACTGAAATGTGTACCACAGTATAGCAATAACATATGTGGGTCCAACTGCGTGGTTGATATATGGACCACTCTGTGGCAAAATGGACCCCACTGAAATGAGTACAAAAGTATAGCAATAACATATGTGGGCCCAACTGCGTGGTGGATATATGGACCACTCCGTGACAAAATGGATCCCAGTGAAATGAGTACCACAGTATAGCAATAGCATATGTGGGCCCAACTGCGTGGTGGATATATGGACCACTTCGTGGCAAAATGGACCCCACTGAAATGAGTACTACAGTAAAGCAATAACATATGTGGATCCAACTGCGTGGTGGATATATGGACCACTCCGTGGTACAATGGACCCCACTGAAATGAATACCACAGTATAGCAATAACATATTTGGGTCCAACTGCGTGGTGGATATATGGACCACTCCGTGGCAAAATGGACCCCACTGAAAGGAGTACCACAGTATAGCAATAACATATGTGGGTCCAACTGCATGGTGGATATATGGACCACTCCGTGGCAAAATGGACCCCGCTGAAATGAGTACTACAGTATAGCAATAACATATGTTGGCCCAACTGCGTGGTGGATATATGGACCACTCCGTGGCAAAATGGACCCCACTGAAATGAGTAGCACAGTATAGCAATAACATATGTGGGCCCAACTGCGTGGTGGATATATGGACCACTCCGTGGCAAAATGGACCCCACTGAAATGAGTACCACAGTATAGCAATATCATATGTGGGTCACTCCGTGGCAAAATGGACCCCACTGAAATGAGTACCAAAGTATAGCAATAACAAATGTCGGTCCAACTGCGTGGTGGATATATGGACCACTCCGTGGCAAAATGGATCTCACTAACAAGAGTACCACAGTGTAGCAATAACATATCTGGGTCCAACTGCGTGGTAGATATATGGACCACTCCGTGGCAAAATGGGCACCACTGAAATGAGTACCAAAGTAAAGCAATAACAAATGTCGGTCCAACTGCGTGGTGGATATATGGACCACTCCGTGGCAAAATGGATCCCACTGAAAAGAGTACCACAGTGTAGCAATAACATATCTGGGTCCAACTGCGTGGTGGATATATGGACCACTCCGTGGCAAAATGGACCCCACTGAAATGAGTACCACAGTATAGAAATAACATATGTGGGTCACTCCGTGGCAAAATGGACCCCACTGAAATGAGTACCAAAGTATAGCAATTAAAAATGTCGGTCCAACTGCGTGGTAGATATATGGACCACTCCGTGGCAAAATGGATCCCACTAAAAGATTACCACAGTGTAGCAATAACATATCTGGGTCCAACTGCGTGGTGGATATATGGACCACTCCGTGGCAAAATGGGCCCTTCTGAAATGAGTACCACAGTATAGCAATAACATATGTGGGCCCAACTGCGTGGTGGATATATGGACCACTCCGAGGCAAAATGGACCCCACTGAAATGAGTAGCACAGTATAGCAATAACATATGTGGGTCCAACTGCGTGGTGGATATATGGACCACTCCGTGGCAAAATGGACACCACTGAAATGAGTACTACAGTAAAGCAATAACATATGTAGGTCCAACTGCGTGGTGGATATATGGACCACTCCGTGGCACAATGGACCCCACTGAAATGAGTACCACAGTATAGCAATAACATATTTGGGTCCAACTGCGTGGTGGATATATGGACCACTCCGTGGCACAATGGACCCCACTGAAATGAGTACCACAGTATAGCAATAACATATGTGGGTCCAACTGCATGGTGGATATATGGACCACTCCGTGGCAAAATGGACCCCACTAAAATGAGTACCACAGTATAGCAATAACATATGTGGGCCCAACTGCGTGGTGGATATATGGACCACTCCGTGGCAAAATGGACCCCACTGAAATGAGTACCACAGTATAGCAATAACATATGTGGGCCCAACTGCGTGGTGGATATATGGACCACTCCGTGGCAAAATGGACCCCACTGAAATGAGTACAACAGTGAAGCAATAACATATGTGGGCCCAACTGCGTGGTGGATATATGGACCACTCCGTGACAAAATGGATCCCACTGAAAAGAGTACCACAGTGTAGCAATAACATATGTGGGCCCAACTGCGTGGTGGATATATGGACCACTCCGTGGCAAAATGGACCCCACTGAAATGAGTACCACAGTATAGCAATAACATATGTGGGTCACTCCGTAGGAAAATGGACCCCACTGAAATGAGTACCAAAGTATAGCAATAACAAATGTCGGTCCAACTGCGTGGTGGATATATGGACCACTCCGTGGCAAAATGGATGCCACTGAAAAGAGTACCACAGTGTAGCAATAACATATGTGGGTCCAACTGCGTGGTGGATATATGGACCACTCCGTGGCAAAATGGACCCCACTGAAATGAGTACCACAGTGTAGCAATAACATATCTGGGTCCAACTGCGTGGTGGATATATGGACCACTCCGTGGCAAAATGGACCCCACTGAAATGAGTACCACAGTATAGCAATAACATATGTGGGCCCAACTGCGTGGTGGATATATGGACCACTTCGTGGCAAAATGGACCCCACTGAAATGAGTACTACAGTAAAGCAATAACATATGTGGATCCAACTGCGTGGTGGATATATGGACCACTCCGTGGCACAATGGACCCACTGAAATGAATACCACAGTAAAGCAATAACATATGTGGGCCCAACTGCGTGGTGGATATATGGACCACTCCCTGGACAAAATGGATCCCACTGAAAAAAGTACCAAAGTGTAGCAATAACATATGTGGGCCCAACTGCGTGGTGGATATATGGACCACTCCGTGGCAAAATGGACCCCACTGAAATGAGTACCACAGTATAGCAATAACATATGTGGATCACTCCGTGGCAAAATAGACCCCACTGAAATGAGTACCAAAGTATAGCAATAACAAATGTCGGTCCAACTGCGTGGTGGATATATGGACCACTCCGTGGCAAAATGGATCCCACTAACAAGAGTACCACAGTGTAGCAATAACATATGTGGGTCACTCCGTGGCAAAATGGACCCCACTGAAATGAGTACCACAGTATAGCAATAACAAATGTCGGTCCAACTGGTTGGTGGATATATGGACCACTCCGTGGCAAAATGGATCCCACTGAAAAGAGTACCACAGTGTAGCAATAACATATGTGGGTCCAACTGCGTGGTGGATATATGGACCACTCCGTGGCAAAATGGACCCCACTGAAATGAGTACCACAGTATAGCAATAACATATGTGGGTCCAACTGCGTGGTGGATATATGGACCACTCCGTGGCAAAATGGACCCCACTGAAATGAGTACCACAGTATAGCAATAACATATGTGGGCCCAACTGCGTGGTGGATATATGGACCAGTCCGTGGCAAAATGGACCCCACTGAAATGAGTACTAAAGTATAGCAATAACATATGTGGGCCCAACTGCGTAGTGGATATATGGACCACCCCGTGGCAAAATGGACCCCACTGAAATGAGTACCAAAGTATAGCAATAACATATGTAGGTCCAACTGCGTGGTGGATATATGGACCACTCCGTGGCAAAATGGACCCCACTGAAATGAGTACCACAGTATAGCAATAACATATGTGGGCCCAACTGCGTGGTGGATATATGGACCACTCCGTGGCAAAATGGACCCCACTGAAATGTGTACCACAGTATAGCAATAACATATGTGGGTCCAACTGCGTGGTTGATATATGGACCACTCTGTGGCAAAATGGACCCCACTGAAATGAGTACAACAGTATAGCAATAACATATGTGGGCCCAACTGCGTGGTGGATATATGGACCACTCCGTGACAAAATGGATCCCAGTGAAATGAGTACCACAGTATAGCAATAGCATATGTGGGCCCAACTGCGTGGTGGATATATGGACCACTTCGTGGCAAAATGGACCCCACTGAAATGAGTACTACAGTAAAGCAATAACATATGTGGATCCAACTGCGTGGTGGATATATGGACCACTCCGTGGTACAATGGACCCCACTGAAATGAATACCACAGTATAGCAATAACATATTTGGGTCCAACTGCGTGGTGGATATATGGACCACTCCGTGGCAAAATGGACCCCACTGAAAGGAGTACCACAGTATAGCAATAACATATGTGGGTCCAACTGCATGGTGGATATATGGACCACTCCGTGGCAAAATGGACCCCGCTGAAATGAGTACTACAGTATAGCAATAACATATGTTGGCCCAACTGCGTGGTGGATATATGGACCACTCCGTGGCAAAATGGACCCCACTGAAATGAGTAGCACAGTATAGCAATAACATATGTGGGCCCAACTGCGTGGTGGATATATGGACCACTCCGTGGCAAAATGGACCCCACTGAAATGAGTACCACAGTATAGCAATATCATATGTGGGTCACTCCGTGGCAAAATGGACCCCACTGAAATGAGTACCAAAGTATAGCAATAACAAATGTCGGTCCAACTGCGTGGTGGATATATGGACCACTCCGTGGCAAAATGGATCTCACTAACAAGAGTACCACAGTGTAGCAATAACATATCTGGGTCCAACTGCGTGGTAGATATATGGACCACTCCGTGGCAAAATGGGCACCACTGAAATGAGTACCAAAGTAAAGCAATAACAAATGTCGGTCCAACTGCGTGGTGGATATATGGACCACTCCGTGGCAAAATGGATCCCACTGAAAAGAGTACCACAGTGTAGCAATAACATATCTGGGTCCAACTGCGTGGTGGATATATGGACCACTCCGTGGCAAAATGGACCCCACTGAAATGAGTACCACAGTATAGAATAACATATGTGGGTCACTCCGTGGCAAAATGGACCCCACTGAAATGAGTACCAAAGTATAGCAATTAAAAATGTCGGTCCAACTGCGTGGTAGATATATGGACCACTCCGTGGCAAAATGGATCCCACTCAAAAGATTACCACAGTGTAGCAATAACATATCTGGGTCCAACTGCGTGGTGGATATATGGACCACTCCGTGGCAAAATGGGCCCTTCTGAAATGAGTACCACAGTATAGCAATAACATATGTGGGCCCAACTGCGTGGTGGATATATGGACCACTCCGAGGCAAAATGGACCCCACTGAAATGAGTACACAGTATAGCAATAACATATGTG